>NC_135968.1:600000-900000 GCF_053455715.1 Rhinoraja longicauda | reverse complement strand
AATGAAGAACTCTACCATATTATGATCACTCTTGCCCAAGGGGCCTCGCACAAGACTGCTAACTAACCCTTCCTCATTACTCAATACCCAGTCTAGAATGGCCTGTTCTCTCGTTGGTTCCTCGACATGTTGGTTTAGAAAATCATCTCTCAAACATTCCAAGAAATCCTCTTCCTCAGCACCCCTGCCAGTTTGGTTCACCCAATCTATATGTAGATTGAAGTCACCCATTATAACTGCTGCACCTTTGGTGCATGCATTTCTAATTTCCTGCTTGATGCCATCCCCAACCTCACTACTGCTGTTAGGTGGCCTTGTACACAACTCCCACTAGCGTTTTCTGCCTCTTAGTGTTTCGCAGCTCTACCCATATCGATTCCACAACCTCCGAGCTAATGTCCTTCCTTTCCATTGCGTTAATCTCCTCTCTAACCAGCAACGCTACCCCACCTCCTTTTCCTTTCTGTCTATCCCGCCTGAATATAGAATATCCCTGGATGTTGAGCTCCAAGCCGGGGGAGGGGGGGGGTGGGGGAAGCCGGGGGGTGATGGGGCAAGTGAGGGGATGGGGGAAGCCGGGGGGGTGATGGGGCAAGTGAGGGGATGGGGGAAGCGGGGGGGCGATGGGGCAAATGAAGGAGCGGGGGGGGGGGTGAAGGGGCAAGTGAGGGGGGGGCACCGACCTGGGGCGTCGAGCCGCCTGCAAGTCGGCCAGCCAGCTGCCAGGGGGCGCTGCAGTCGGAGGACCAGAGGGCGCCCAGACCTCCTTCTCTCCCTCATTCACTCACATTCACTCACATCCCCCCTCCGCGCCCGCCACACACATACACACACCCCCCCCACACACGCACATCACACCCCCCCCCGCACACACAACACCCCCCCACACACACCCCACATACATACACACAACACCCCCACACACCCACACCGCCACACACACCCCACACACCCACACCCGTAGGCCGCAGCTGGAATGGGGACACGACACAGAAACAAAGGTCGCGTCTCCGCTCGGGAGAGACAATGTTACAGTTCCCGTTCCCCACCCCCCCCCTACATAACATACAAACACTACACCATATTAAAACTACAATTCATACAAAAACAACAAAAAACACAAAAGACAGACGGACTGCAGGCAAGCCGCAGCTGCGAGGGCAGCGCTGGCTGTGTGTGTGTGTGTGGGGGGAGGTGTGTGTGTGTGGAGGGGGGTGTGTGTGTGTGTGTGGGGGGGGTGTGTAGGTGTGTATGTGTGGGTGTGTGTTGGGGGGGTGGATGTGTGTGTGTGGAGGGGGGGTGTGGGTGTGTGCGTGTGTGGGGGGGGTGGTGTGTAGGTGTGTGTATGTGTGGGTGTGTGTGTGTGTGGAGGGGGGGGGGGTGGTGTGTAGGTGTGTGTATGTGGGTGTGTGTGTTGGGGGGGTGGATGTGTGTGTGTGGGGCTGGGGGGGTGCCTGTGTGTGGGGGGATGTGGGGAGGGTGTGTGTGTGTGTGGGGGGTGTGTGTGTGTGGGGGGGGGGTGTGGGGGGGGATTGTGGGGAGGGTGTGTGTGTGGGGGGGATGTGGGGAGGGTGTGTGTGTGGGGGGTGTGTGTGTGGGATGTGGGGAGGGGGTGTGTGTGTGGGGGGGGATTGTGGGGAGAGGGTGTGTGGGGGGGTTGGGTGTGTGGAGGGGATTGTGGGGAGGGGGCGTGTAGGTGTGTATGTGTGTTGGGGGGTGGATGTGTGTGTGTGGGGTGTGTGTGTGTGGAGTGTGTGTGTGGAGGGGGGGTGTGGGTGTGTGCGTGTGTGTGGGGGGGGTGGTGTGTAGGTGTGTGTGTGTGGGTGTGTGTGTGTGTGTGGGGTGTGTGTGTGGGGGGGGTGCCTGTGTGGGGGGGGGGGTGGTGTGTAGGTGTGTGTATGTGTGGGTGTGTGGGGTGTGTGTGTTGGGGGGGTGGATGTGTGTGTGTGTGTGGCTGGGGGGGTGCCTGTGTGTGGGTGGGTGGGTGTGGGTGTGGGGGGGATGTGGGGAAGGTGTGTGTGTGGGGGGTGTGTGTGTGGGGGGGATGTGGGGAGGGTGTGTGTGTGGGGGGTGTGTGTGTGGGGGGGATGTGGGGAGGGTGTGTGTGTGGGGGGTGTGTGTGTGGGATGTGGGGAGGGGGTGTGTGTGTGGGGGGGGGATTGTGGGGAGAGGGTGTGTGGGGGGGTTGGGTGTGTGGGGGGGATTGTGGGGAGGGGGGACGCGGCCGCGGCGACCGGGCAAATGCGAGGTAGGCGGCTTCGATTGGCGGAGACCGCTGTCTGTCCGAGGGGCGGGGCTGCGTCTCAACCTATAGGACGCGCTCATCTGCGTGGGGGGGGGGGGGGGCTCCGATTGGTCGGGCGCCGGGAGAGGGCGGGACCCGGCTCATTGTGACGTTGCGGTCGAGGAGGTGGGCTCGTTCCCAATGGCGTCAGTGGGGGCGGGGCCTCTCCGGTCACGTGATGCGGGAAGAGGCCTCTACTCGCGCTGCGCCGGGAGCTCAGGTGGGGAACAACCCGCCCCTCCCACTCCCCCACCCCCTTCCCCTCCCACTCCCCCACCTCCTTCACCTCCCCCACCCACTCCCCCACCCACTCCCCCACCCCCTTCCCCTCCCACTCCCCCTTCCCCTCCCACTCCCCCTTCCCCTCCCACTCCCCCTCCCACTCCCCCACCCCCACCCACTCCCCCACCCCCTTCCCGAGGGCGATGCTGCGGCCGAAGACACGAGGAGCCGGAGCCCGAGGCGCGCGGGCACGGAGGGGATGTAAGTGAATGAGGGAGGGAAGGAGGGCAGGGCGCCCTCTGGTTCTCCGACTGCAGAGCCCCCTGGCAACTGGCTGGCTGACTTGCAGGCGGCTCGACGCCCCCAGGTCGGTGCCCCCCCCCTCACTTGCCCCATCACCTCCCCCGCTTCCCCCCTCCCCTCACTTGCCCCATCACCCCCCCCGCTTCCCCCCTCCCCTCACTTGCCCCATCACCCCCCCCCCCCGCTTCCCCCCTCCCCTCACTTCCACCGCCCTCATCCCCTTCTCAATTCCCCCCCCTGTCTCCTCACTACCTCTCCCCTCCTCCCCCCCTGCCTCCTCACTACCTCTCCCCTCCTCCCCCCCCTGCCTCCTCACTACCTCTCCCCTCCTCCCCCCCCAGGCTCCTCACTACCTCTCCCCTCCTCCCCCCCCCAGGCTCCTCACTACCTCTCCCCTCCTTCCCCCCCTTCTCCCCCTCCCCGCCTCACTACCTCTCCCCTCCTTCCCCCGCCTCTTCTCCCCCTCCCCTCACACCCCCTTCACCCCCACTCCCATTCAAGCACTAGTAATGTTCACGTGTTAGTAATGTCCTGTTTACCAGCTTGTTCACCCTCTGTGTTCCCCTCTTGCAGGACAAAGAGACGGGGACGTGAGCGGCCATTGAAGGCAGTCAGGGTGCCGGTGAGCTCCCCCCCCCCCTCCCATCTGCTCAGTGCGCGGGCTGAGCTTCGGTGGAGGACCACATCACGGGACACAAAATGAAGCGTTATAAGTGCGACGTGTGTGGCAAGGTCTGGCCGCGCCCGGGCCAGTTAGAGAACCACCGACGGTCGCACACGGGAGAACGCCCCTTCGATTGCTCGGAATGTGGCAAGAGCTTCAAGACGACGCAGGACCTGAAGATCCACCGGCAGGTGCACACGGGCGAGAAGCCCTTTAGCTGCTCCACCTGCGGCAAGAGCTTTACCCAGTCGTCGGGGATGTGGATACACCAGCGGCGGATGCACAGCGGTGAGCGGCCCTTCATCTGCTCCGACTGCGGCAAGGACTTCAAGTCTTCGTCGGACCTGTTGATGCACCGGCGCATGCACACTGGGGACCGACCCTACATTTGCAGCGACTGCGGCAAGAGCTTCATCCGCTCCAGCAACCTGCTGGAGCACCAGCGCATCCACACCGACGAGCGCCCCTTTGCCTGCGCCCAGTGTGGCAAGGGATTCAACCGCTCCAGCACGCTGCAGGAGCACCATCGCACCCACACCGGCGAGCGCCCCTTCACCTGCGTCCAGTGTGGCAAGGGCTTCACCACCTCCTCCAAACTGCGGAGCCACCAGCGAAGGCACGTTGGCCAGCACCGCTTCACCTGCACCCAGTGCGGCAAGAGCTACACCCACTCCTCCAACCTGTTGATACACCAGCGCGTGCACACCAGTGGCCAGCACTACGACTGCCAGTTCTGCGGTGATGCGTTTGACAGCTTGTCGGGGCTGCGGCAGCACCGGCGGGCCCACGCCGGCGAGCAGCACTTCAGCTGCTCCCTCTGCGACAAGCGTTTCAAGGGTGCACGGGCGCTGCGGGACCACCAGCGGACACACACTGGAGAGAGACCCTTTGTGTGTGCCGAGTGTGGCAAGAGTTTCATCCGCAGATCCAACCTGTGGCAGCACCGGCGTACCCACATGAATGAGCGTCCCTTTAGCTGCCCGACCTGTGGTAAGGGCTTCACCCGCTTGCACAATCTCCAGGAGCACCGGGGGCTCCACACCGGCGAGCGCCCCTTCACCTGCGCCCAGTGCGGCAAGGCCTTCACTCACTCCTCCAGCCTGCTGAGGCACCAGCGGGTGCACACCGGCGCCCGTCCCATCCCCAGCCCGGTGAGTGACGAGCACATTGCCGTGGCCTCCAACGCCCTGCCACACCAACCCGTGCGCACCAGTGGACAGCCCTACGACTGCCAGTACTGCGGTGAGGCGTTTGACAGTTCACGGGGGCTGCGGCAGCACCGGCGGGCCCACGCCGGCGAGCGGGTCCTCCCACCGCAGCAAGCGTTTCAAGAGTGATACATATACCTCCATTCCCTGTATATCCATATGCCTGTCTAAAAGCCTCATACACTCAGTGGCACAGTGGTAGAGTTGCTGCCTCATGGCGCCAGAGACCCGGGTTCCATCCTGACTACAGGCGCTGTCTGTACGGAGTTTGCATGTTCTCCCCGTGGCCTGCATGGGTTTTCTCCGGGTGCTCCGGTTTCCTCCCACACTTCAATGACGTGCGGGTTTGAAGGTTAATTGGTATAAATGGAAATTGTCCCCAGTGTGTGTAGGATAGTGTTAGTGTGTGGGGATCGCTCGTCAGCGTGGACTCGGTGGGCTGAAGGGCCTGTTTCTGCACTGTATCACTAAAGACTAATGTGCACGGGGGCTGCGGGAGCACCAGCGGATACACACCGGAGAGAGACCCTTTGTATGCGCTGAGTGTGGCAAGGGTTTCACCCGCATGTCCAGCCTGTGGCAGCACCAGTGTACCCACAGCGGTGAGCGTCCATTCCCATGCCCATTCTGTGGTAAGGGCTTCACTCGCCTGGACCCCCTGCTGGAGCACCGGCTGGTCCACATCGGCGAGCGCCCCTTCACCTGCCCGCTCTGTGGCAAGGCCTTTGCCCGCTCCTCCAGCCTGGCGTGGATAGGTAGACACAAAATGCTGCAAGGAGTGGGTAACATTTCGGGTCATGTCTCGACCACGAAATGTCACTCATTCCTTCTCTCTGGAGATGCTGCCTGTCCCACTGAGTTACTCCATCATTTTGTGTCCACCTATCTCTTGCCAGGCTTTGTCCAACCCCCATCTCTTTGTTCCAGCTATCTCCCCTGACTCCATCAGTCCAATGTCAAGTCAAGTCAAGTTTATTTGTCACATACACATACACGATGTGCAGTGAAATGAAAGTGACAATGCCTGCGGATTGTGCACAAAAAAGAATTACAGTTGAAGGGCCCTGACCCGACACGTCGCCTGTCCATTCCCCTCCAAAGTGCCGGTAGAAGTCAGCCATCCGTGGTGAGAGACGGATAGAGAAGTGTTCCCAATATCAGCCCTCCTTGGCCCTGTCGACAATGCGGTGTCCATTCTTGAGATGGGATGCAATGTCCGAGCTGACCAGTCATCGACAGCTCCCCCCACCTCCTCGAGTGCCATCTCTTCATCATTCCTCTTCTTGCTGGCGAAAGGCGTCGGGATTAATCCGGAGTCACCCCTTCCCGTTCCCCCTCAACTCCAAACGGTGGCATCTCGCTCTCCGCCCTTGGACGGCCGCAAGACGGCGGCGACGGTAAACAAGGACTTTTGCTCATTAACCCGTTGGAGCCAAGTTGTATTCCAATTAAATAAATGTATTTTTTTACCCCCCAAAAAATGTGGTAGGCCCCCAAATAATCAGTGTTATTCTGCGATAAGCTTTCTTCTATGTACACATGCTCCTCGACTTACGATGGGGTTACGGTCCGATAAACCCATCGTAAACCGAATGTATCGTAAGTTGAAAATGCATTTAATACACCTAAACGATCAAACTTAGCCACTTAACATACAGTTCCTACTGAATGTTCAGTTTAGTTTAGTTTAGCTATACAGTGCGGAAACAGGCCCTTTCGGCCCACCGGGTCCACGCCAAGCAACGATCACCCCGCACTGTAGGAGCCATTTTGCATTTATTAGTTATTTTTGTATATTAATATTTTTACCTTGTATCCTGCTGTAGTTTGGACACTATAGAGTTAATGCAATGCTTATGTAGGGGCTGGGCGGAGCTAGAGTGCGGGCAGTTTGGGTACGGGCCGCGCGTGTTTGTGAGCCATGGAGGTGCTGACAGAGGTTCAGCCAAAGGCTCCGCCAAAAGATGTATTAGCCAAGATGTAATCGGTTGTAAATCTTATTGATAAGAAGATTAATACAGATTCCGCCAAAGTTATATCTGGCAGTTCGTATCGATCGCATAGACTGTGGTAAAATATGGAATTTTACATAGCAAATCAATAACCAGTCGATGACAAGAGATATGCCAATATGTTTATTGCACCGTCAAAATAAAGACTGACTATTAAAACATCAAGGAGGATCTCTGTTATTTATATTTGCTCGAGTCATTATGCTTATCGCTCAGCTGGTCTATGCAACTGGCAGCTTGGGAGCTAATTGATAGACGAGAAGCTGGCCACTACATCGCGTAAAATGCCATCTTAAACTGAAGCCATCAGCTTGAATCCACTCCTTCGGAAAGTTCAGAGAACTTGCCTTCACAAGAGACGAAGTGTGAGATCTTATCTGAACTGGAGTGATCGTGAAATCTGCCTAAGCTGGAACGATTTATTGGAGTTCCTGGTTACCAAGTCTTGTTTAAAAATAACAAGTATTAAGGAGAAAAGAAAGCACATCTGGCTTACATTAACAAGCTCAGAATGTCAAATTAAATCTGATGTTCAGTCACAGGGTGGCGATAGTGGAAAATAGGGCCATTAAGCTTACTCAAATTGGTAAAGACATGGCTTATTAAAGCAATGAAAGCTGAAGAAACGTAAATATAAGATGGCTGTGAAGACCATGGAAAACATCAAAGAGCTAATAAAATCAGGCAAGAAGGCAG
The DNA here is from genome assembly GCF_053455715.1 of Rhinoraja longicauda. Taxonomy (NCBI): domain Eukaryota; kingdom Metazoa; phylum Chordata; class Chondrichthyes; order Rajiformes; family Arhynchobatidae; genus Rhinoraja; species Rhinoraja longicauda. Next base: position 892,611 of record NC_135968.1, on the reverse strand, counting down.
AGGTGGAGCTCAATCTAGATCAACTTAACCACCTCAAGGGCGAAATCTACAGCATTATGAAACATTGAGAGAGCTACAGTTAGCACCAGAAGACCAGGATAAGCAAAAGAAATGTATACGGCAGTTGGTCGAAAATTTCGATGGATTTATCCAAGATGTTGTTCAATGGCTAAGCCACGTAGGTGATGAGGCCGCACCCTCCAACGTTGAGGGCGCCTTATGCGAGGGTGGCCTTGATGCAGACTCCATCAGACCTGGAGATAGAGCTTCAAATATTTCGACCTCTAAGTTGAGCATCAAATCTCATGCATCTTCGACGCTTTCTGTTCATAAGGAGGCTGAGTTGGAACTGGCTGTTCTTGCACGGCAAGCTGGATTCATGGCAAGAGATTGAGAAGCTAGAAGGCCAAATGGAGGAAGAACGGAAAGAAGAAGAACGGAGGAGAAGACAACTGCTAGCAGAAGAATGGAGAAGACAACTGCAAGAAGAAGAAGAAGAACGGAGGAAAAGACAATTAGATTACAAGAAGAAGAGTGATCAATTGAAAAGAGAGAAAGAACGATTGGAGTTGGGAGTCTAAAATGGCAGAAGCCAAGACAAAACTCAGTGTATTGAGCGCTCCAAGATCAAGAAGCAGCGCGATAGTATCCGATAGGATGTTCTTATCCAGGAAAAGGAGCTGCCCAAATCCAGGTGCCAGTTGGACGGGAACCATCGGCGACTGAACCCTGGCATGAATGGGAGCCACAGGTTGTTAGACTGAAGCAAACAACCTGGAGACCATTGGTTAAAGCTAGTGATACGGCACACTTTACCCCACATCCTCTTCAAGGACGGACGACAGGGTTTCATGAACCGAGGGATGAGCAGGGGCGTGCTGGCACTAAATCCCCGGAATGTCATGATGGCCGAATGGCCAATTTCTGCTGCTCTGATTTATTAACCTGTCCAAACAGATTATGAAGATTGTGACTGTATCTGTCTCTCTACACCTCCGGCAGCTTGTTCCACATCTGAATAACCTTTATTGCCATTCAAAATGAATTGAACGAAAATCATTTGCCACGCAGCCACAACAGTACAGAGCAAAAGACACAAGACACACAATTTAAACACAAACATCCATCACAGTGACTCCTCCAGACACCCCCTCACTGTGATGGAAGGCAAGAAAATTTCTTCTCTCTTCCCCCATGCTTCTCCCACGGACAGATAGTTTGACTTCTGCCGAGGCGACCGAGGCCCACCACGCTCTGGTTTTTGTTGCATGCTGTCAGCGGAAAGACTAAACATGATTACAATCGAGCCGTCCACAGTGTACACATATACAATTTTGGGTATAATGTTTAATGCAAGTACATTGATAGGTGAGGTTTCCGGTCGGGACTCTTCTTCAGTCTGATTGTAGTTGGGGAAGGAAGCTGGAAAGGAGGTGAGGGAGGGTCAAAGCCTCACTTGCATCTCCTCCAAACTCATCTACTGTATCCGATGTTCAAGATGGGGACTCTTATACATCGGCGAGACCAAACGCAGATGAGGAAGAACTTTTTCAGTCAGAGAGTGGTGAAGGTGTGGAATTCTCTGCCTCAGAAGGCAGTGGAGGCCAGTTCGTTGGATGCTTTCAAGAGAAAGCTGGATAGAGCTCTTAAGGATAGCGGAGTGAGGGGGTATGGGGAGAAGGCAGGAACGGGGTACTGATTGAGAGTGATCAGCCATGATCGCATTGAATGGCGGTGCTGGCTCGAAGGGCTGAATGGCCTACTCCTGCACCTATTGTCTATTGTCTATTGTCAGACTGGGCACCCAATTGGCCAGCCGCTCCGTGGCAACCGTTGCTAGGGCGGAGGGCACCGTCTATCCGAGGGGCGGGGCTGCGGCTCGACCTATAGGACGCGCTCACCTGCGCCGGGGCGGGGATGCGCTTTGATTGGTTGGACGCAGGGAGGGGGCGATACCTGGTCCTTTGTGATATTGGACCTGGGGCGGCTGCGCTCGCTTCGACTGGCAGCTCACGCTGCCCGGCAGTGGATTCCACTAATCTGTGGAAAGCTCCAGGTGCTGATGGGCACCTGTCTGCACCCTTTTCCTCTGCAGAACTTTCTTCTGTCATCGCTCAACTGAAATGTGGAAAAGCTCAGGGTCCTGACAACATCCCCCCAGAATTCCTGAAACACTGCGGTCCAAAATGCCTGGTCTGGCTCCGTGAGTTTTACTCCTCTTGCCTCACTGGTCAGTCCATTCTATCGGCCCATCTCACTCCTCTGTGTCCCGTACAAGCTCCTCGAATGGCTTCTCCTGACCCGGCTCGATCCAATCGTTGACCTCAACTACCCGCTGAACAAGCCAGATTTCGGCGTGGACGCTGCACCACCCACCAAATAGTCAAGCTGACCAATGACATCGAAGACAGTTTCAAAAAGGGTCACAAGGCGGGCATCACACTGGTGGACCTCACCGCCACCTATGATACTGTGTGGCACCAGGGCCTGATCTTGAAGCTCCTCCGAACCATCCCTGACCATCATTTAGTGTGGCTCCTTGCCAACATCCTTGCCATCCGCAGTTTTGTACTCAAGACCAGCGGCGGACAATCTAGCCGACTGCAACGCCTAAGAAACGGAGGCTTGGTACTGGCCCCCATGCTCTTCAATCTCTATATCAGCGATCTGCCGTGCACGACCTCGCGCCAGTATAGATACGCAGATGACTTGGCCCTACTGCACTCGGACAAGAGCTGGTCAAATGTTGAGGATGTGCTCTCGGCGGATATGGAACTTGTCGCGGGCTACCTTAAGACCTGGAGACTAAAACTGAGCATGGCAAAAATCACCACAACGGCCTTTCACCTGAACAATAAGAAAGCTCAACGCCAGCCAACCGTCATCCTCAATGGGTCACCCCTACCCTACAACCCATTTCCTACATACCTCGGGGCGAAACTAGATCGGCAGCTGACCTACAATCAACACCTTGAATCTCTCCGTGCTAAAGTCTCGGCACGGAACAACCTCCTGCGCTGCTTGGCCCTATCGTCATGGGGCGCCAGGACATCTACTCTTCGAACCAGTGCTCTTGCACTCGTGTACAGAGCCGCTGAGTACGCCGCCCCAGCATGGTGCAGCAGCGCTCATACCGGCAAGCTAGACGCCACCCTCAACGACACCATGCGGATCATCACTGGCTGCCTACGCCCTACTCCGACGGATCTCCTGCTCGCAGGTATCGCACCCGCCAAGCTTCGCAGAGAGTTCTTCACTCATAGGCTGGTGTGCAAGGCTCCATCGGTCGCCAAACATCCTTTGCACCACCTCACCCAGGATTCACAGCCACTGGGACCTCAACGCCTGTCATCTCGTCACCCTTTCTCCCGTCACGCAGTAACCCTCTGTGGCTCCGGTTTCAACATACTAGGAGCATGGAGAACCAGCTGGGGACAGACATCGCGACCTCCTCAATTCACTGTTGCACCGAACACCACAGCCCCACCCGGCCCCACTCGGACATGCCCCACAAAGAGTGGGTCGCCCTGAACCGGCTCCACAAAGGGGTTGGCCGGTTCAACGCCAACATGCATCGTTGGGGGTTGCGTTCATCAGCAGCCTGCGTGTGTGGAGCAGACCAGCAAACAGCGCGGCACGGCATGTCCGACTGCACTGTCCTCCGTCCCCCTGGTGGAGGGGTAGACCTCACGGCCCTCGACAACAGCACATTGCACTGGCTACAGCGCCTGGAGGGCGGCACATAACTCCTGCTGCCTCAAACGCAAGTAGTCGTGGGGGAGGGGGCGGGACTCATTCCCATTGGCGGCGCGCCTGTCAGTGTGGGAGGGGGGCGGGTCTCGCTCCCATTGGCCGCTGGCGCTGCCCGTCAGTGAGGGAGGAGCGGGACTCGCTCCCATTGGCCGCTGGCGCTGTCCGTCAGTGAGGGAGGGGGCGGGTATCGCTCCCATTGGCCGCTGGCGCTGCCCGTCAGTCAGGGAGGGGGCGGGTCTCGCTCCCATTGGCCGCTGGCGCTGGGAGCTCAGGTGGGGTACAGCCGCAGCCTAGTCATCACCTCCGAAGAGTCCACCAGGGACTATACTGGACGTTGACGAGAGTGGGTCTGGTCTCGCGGGGGCTTTGCCGTCTGTGGGCCCGGATGCAGGGCTTGGAGGTTGCGTAGATGGGCTTGTGGGAGGGCATTCCAGAGGGAAATTGTTTCAGGGAAAAGAGACTGGATGTCGGGAGCAGGTGTGTGTTGTTGAACTACAAGTTGCTTGTTGCGCCTTCTTCTAGGATCTTGTTGTTTTCTCTTCGACTTACAAGTCATCGTGGCGCTCGATGTCATTGTTGGACACATTAAAGGCAGGAAACATGTTCCCAATGTTGGGGGAGTCCAGAACCAGGGATCATAGTTTAAGAATAAGGGGTAGGCCATTAGAGTTGTAAATCTGTGGAATTCTCTGCCCCAGAAGGCAGTGGAGGCCAATTGTCTGAATGCATTCAAGAGAGAGCTAGATAGAGCTCTTAAGGATAGCGGAGTCAGGGGGTATGGGGAGAAGGCAGGAACGGGGTAGTAATTGAGAATGATCAGCCATGATCACATTGAATGGTGGTGCTGGCTTGAAGAGCCGAATGGCCTCCTCCTGCACCTATTGTCTATTGTCTATATTGTTCTTCAAAATGTCCAACGAAGAACAGCCCGGTTTGTGTACGGCGACTTCAGACGACAATCCAGTGTAACCATAATGCTCACCGACTTAACTGGGACTCCCTTGAAACCAGACGCCTGATGCTCAGATTGACTACACTTCACAAGATGTGTAAGAAAATAACTGCAGATGCTGGTACAAATCGAAGGTATTTATTCACAAAATGCTGGAGTAACTCAGCAGGTCAGGCAGCATCTCAGGAGGGAAGGAATGGGTGAACAATATAGACAATAGGTGCAGGAGTAGGCCATTCGGCACTACCATTAAATGTGATCATGGCTGATCATTCTCAATCAGTACCCCGTTCCTGTCCTTCTCCCAACAACAACATGTTGGGGTACTCAATCAGTACCCCGTTCCTGGCTTCTCCCAACAACAACATGTTTCCTGTCTTTAACGTGTCCAACCCCTTAATAATCTTATGTTTTGATAAGATCCCCTCTCATCCTTCTAAATTCCAGTGTAAACAAGCCTAGTCGCTCCAGTCTTTCAGCACATGACAGTCCCGCCATTCCGGGAATTAACATAGTAAACCTACGCTGCACGCCCTCAATAACAAGAATAGCCTTCCTCAAATTTGGAGACCAAAACTGCACACAGTACTCCACATGCAGTCTCACGAGGGCCCTGTACAACTGCAGAAGGACCTCTTTGCTCCTATACTGAACTCCTCTTGTTATGAAGGCCAACATTCCATTAGCTTTTTTCACTGCCTGCTGTACCTGCATGCTTCCTTACAGTGACTGATGCACAAGGACACCCAGAACATCTTTATTTTACTTGGTAAGGGGGTTCCAAGCAGCGTAGGCATCCTCCAAGCACTGACCAACGAGCTTAACACCTTCTTTGCCCGCTTCGAAACTGGCAAAACCACCTTGAGTGGAAGAACCCCAGCCGAGGCGGAGGGACTGGTCTTGCAACTGAGCACACAGGAGTACAACGCACTCTGCAAAGGGTCAACCCATGCAAGGCTGCAGGCCCGGATGGAGTTCAAGGAAGGGTACTGAAGGACTGTGCTGAACAGCTGGCTGAGGTATTCACCAGGATCTTTAACCTGTCATTATCTCTGGCTACGGTCCCCAAGTCGGCTATCATAGTTCCGGTGCCAAAAAAAGCAAAGATCTCCAACCTGAACGACTACCGCCCGGTTGCCCTAATGCCGATAGTCATGAAGTGCTTTGAAAGGCTGGTCCTCTCACACATCAAATCCAGCATCGATTTGCATACAGGGCAAATAGATCCACAGAGGACGCCATCTCTCTGGCTCTTCACACTGTCCTGACTCACCTACAGAGACAGGGCACGTACGTGAGGATGCTATTCATAGACTATAGCTCCGCCTTCAACACGATCATCCCCACCAAGCTCATCACCAACAGGCGGAAGAGGGCTCTGCCCGAGCCAGCTGCCTGCCCCTTTTCCGGGGTTACGTCCGTGCCAGGGTGGTGTTGGAGAGGGACTACGCGCTGTCCACGGGCACCCTGGAGGATTTCCGGGACCGCTGGGCACCGCGGGGGATTGGATGTATCCTGGATGGGGATTGTAATATAATTGTATAATAGTTTCAATAGGTATATTTGTTTGTATAATATTCTGGTGGTGGGTTCTGTTTTGGTTTTATTGTATTGTATATATTATTTTAATATTTGAATAAATATTTTTGATAAAAAAAAAAAAAAAAAAATTAAAAAAAGCTCATCACCAAACTCCACCAGCTAGGCCTCAGCTCGTCATTATGTGACTGGATCCTGGACTTCCTGCTGGAACGACTGCAGGCAGTGAGAATGGGCCCGCACCTATCCTCCACTATCACCCTGAGTACCGGCACACCACAGGGCTGTGTTCTGAGCCCCATGCTCTACTCCCTCTTCACACACGACTGTGTTCCTGCATTCGACACCAACACCATTGTCAAGTTTGCAGACGACACAACAGTGATCGGGCTTATCACCAACGGGGATGAAACAAACTATAGAGCGGAGGTGCAGAACCTGGCGGACTGGTGCTCGGATAACAACCTGTCCCTAAATACCACCAAGACCAAGGAGCTGATCATCAACTTCCGTAGGTCACATAACGGGGAATATGCCCCGATCTCTATCAACGGGGACAGTGTGGAGAGAGTGTCCAGCTTCAAGTTTCTGGGCACTCACATTTCGGAGGACCTAACATGGTCCAATAACACTGCTGCGCTGGTCAAGAAAGCACAGCAAAGACTGTTCTACCTAAGAACACTGAAAAAGTCTGGTCTACCCCAACAGCTGCTGACGACTTTCTACCGCTGCACCATAGAGAGCATCCTAACACATGGCATCCCTGTGTGGTACCTCAGCTGCACGGAGGCAGAAAGGAAAGCTCTACAGCGGGTAGTCCATAGAGCTCAGAGGGCCATCGGAACACAGCTACCAGACTCGGAGGGCATCTACAACACACGGTGCCTCAGAAAAGCCACCAGCATCCACAAAGACTCTTCACACCCCTGCAACAGTCTGTTCGAACTCCTTCCATCGGGCAGACGATACAAGGCCTTCTACGCCCGTACCTCTAGACTCAGGAACAGCTTCATCCCCAGGGCCATAGCTGCTATGAACCGGTCCTGCTGAGCCGGATGGTCACAACGCATAGATCAACTTGCACTTTATCCTGTCTAAAACTGTTACAATTGTTTCATTGAGTTGCTGTTGCCTAAATTAATTGAATTATTGCATCGTATGGGAGGCGCATTCCCAATCTCTAGTATAAGAAAATAACTGCAGATGCTGGTACAAATCGATTTATTCACAAAATGCTGGAGTAACTCAGCAGGTCAGGCAGCATCTCGGGAGAGAAGGAATGGGTGACGTTTCGGGTCGAGACCCTTCTTCAGACTGATGTCGGGGGTGGGACAAAGCATTCCCAATCTCGTTGTACCCTTGGGTACAATGACAATAAAGATATATTGTATTGTATTGTGCGGTTGGACTATTGTTTGGTTCAAATTTTGGTCAGTGTTCTTTCCTTTTTTTCTGTTGCGTAGCCTCCGTGCTTTCAGTAAAGTGTTACTCCTTTATTGGAAGGCTTGTCACCTTTGGATGTGTAGTTAATAAAATGATTAAATGCACAAAATTTATTTTTAAATAAATTAGACGCAAGTAATAATTTAATATTTAAAGTCTCCATCTCTGTTTCGAGGTATTCTGTGAGGTGCATCAAGTGATGCACCCAGACAAACAGCTTTTGTACCTCTGCAATGAATCACATTGAATGGCTCGAAGGGCCTACTCCTGCACCTATTGTCTATTGTCTATGAACACAGACAATTTCAAATTCAAAGGAGAAATGATGCGCTGGTGTTATTTTGGGCTCCCTGTGGGTTTTTCCTTCTGGATTCGTGCAGCAGGCCACGGAAGACTAATCTATAATTCTCAGGAGATTCGGGAAATTCTTGACAACCCATGAGATGCTTTCTCATTTCAAGAAAAAAGCTTGGCGAGGAAATGCAGCGATAGGGACACAGGGACGAGGAGTGAAATGTTGACGGGGACGCAAGTAAATCAAACAGAATGCGTGTCCTGAGAAACCGGAACTTCATTTGATCCGACATCAATTTTAAAAAGCACTCAGTAATGTCTATCTGTTAATCTGCTGCAAATCTACTTGTTCCTGGTTATAATAGATCTTGAATTATTTCTTTCAGAGCTTTAATGACTTTCATAGAAACATAGAAAATAGGTGCAGGAGGAGCCAGAAAATAGGTGCAGGAGGAGGCCATTCGGCCCTTCGAGCCAGCACCGCCATTCACTATGATCATGGCTGATCATCCACAATCAGTAACCCGTGCCTGCCTTCTCCCCACATCCCTTGATTCCACTAACCCCTAGAGCTCTATCTAACTCTCTTTTAAATTCATAGAAACATAGAAAATAGGTGCAGGAGTAGGCCATTCAGGCCTTCGAGCCTGCACCGCCATTCAATATGATCATGGCTGATAGAAACATAGAAAATAGGTGTAGGAGTAGGCCATTTGGCCCTTCGAGCCTGCACCGCCATTCAATATGATCATGGCTGATCATCCAGCTCAGTAGCCTGTACCTGCCTTCTCTCCATACCCCCGATCCCTTTAGCAAAAAGGGCCACATCTAACTCCCTCTTAAATATAGCCAATGAACTGGCCTCAACTACCTTCTGTGGCAGAGAATTCCACAGACTCACCACTCTCTGTGTGAAGAAATGTTTTCTCAACTCGGTCCTCAAAGACTTCCCCCTTATCCTTAAGCTGTGACCCCTGGTTCTGGACTCCCCCAACATCGGGAACAATCTTCCCGCATCTAACCTCTCCAACCCCTTAAGAATTTTATGTTTCTATAAGATCCCCCCTGTCTTCTAAATTCCAGTGAGTACAAGCCCAGTCTATCCAGTCTTTCCTCATATGCAAGTCCCGCCATCCCAGGGATTAATCTGGTGAACCTTCTCTGTACTCCCTCTAAGGCAAGAACGTCTTTCCTCAGGTTAGGAGACCAAAACTGCACACAATACTCCAGGTGCGGTCTCACCAAGGCCCTGTACAACTGCAGCAGAACCTCCCTGCTCATAAACTCAAATCCTCTTGCTATGAATGCCAACATACCATTCGCTTTCTTCACTGCCTGCTGCACCTGCACGCTTGCTTTCAATGACTGGTGCACCATGACACCCAAGTCACGTTGCATCTTTCCTTCTCCCAATCGGTCACCATTCAGGTAATACTCTGCTTTCCTGTTCTTGCCACCAAAGTGGATAACCTCACATTTATCCACATTATATTGCATCTGCCATGCATTTGCCCACTCGCCTAATCTATCCAAGTCACTCTGCAGCCTCCTAGCATCCTCCTCGCAGCTAACACTGCCACCCAGCTTCGTGTCATCCGCAAACTTAGAGATGTTGCATTCAATTCCCTCGTCCAAATCATTAATATACACTGTAAATAACTGGGGTCCCAGCACTGAGCCTTGCGGTACCCCACTAGTCACTGCCTGCCATTCCGAAAAGGACCCGTTTATTCCTACTCTTTGCTTCCTGTCCGCCAACCAATTCTCTATCCACCTCAACACTGAACCCCCAATACCGTGTGCTTTAAGTTTGTACCCCAATCTCCTATGTGGGACCTTGTCGAAGGCCTTCTGAAAGTCCAGATATAACACATCGACTGGTTCTCCCTTATCCACTCTACTAGTTACATCCTCGAAAAATTCTATAAGATTTGTCAGGCATGATTTGCCTTCCATAAATCCATGTAAATTGGCCTCCACTGCCCTCTGTGGCAGAGAATTCCACAAATTCACAACTCTCTGGGCTCCTCCTGCACCTATTTTCATTCTAGGCGTCAGTTTCAGTATTCATCTGACGTGCTGAAGTTAATAAGTAGGCTAATTTTGTTAAGTCGGCAATGTTGTAGACCCAGCAGCTGAGGAAACACAATCTGCCACAGGCAATGATGGTTCAATTCTATACTGCCATCGTCGAGTCCGTCCTCACCTTTTCCATCGTGGCCTGGTTTGGCTCAAGCACCAAGCACGACATCCGGAGGCTGCAACAAATCGTTCGATCAGCTGAGAAGGTTGTTGGCTGCAACCTTCCCCCCATTGATGAACTGTACACTGCAAGGGCCAGGAAGCGAGCGGGAAAGATCATCTTTGACCCCTCTCACCCTGGCCATGAACTCTTTGAAGCACATCCCTCTGGAAGGCGACTCCGGACTGTCAAAGCAGCCACAGCCAGACATAAAAACAGCTTTTTTTCCGCGAGTAGTAGCTCTACACAATCTACATAGTCTCTTTTTGCTCTGGTTGATTTCACTCACACGTTTAAACCGTAATGTTGTATTCTTAATGTTTTAATGTTTTATGCTTTGTTCTTAATGGTTTACTGTATGTTCGTATTGTTACTTGCGAGCGGAGCACCAAGGCACAATCCTATGTGTACATACTTGGCCAAAAAACGTATTCATTCATTCCATTAAACAAATTAAAATACGGCAGCGGCCAAACAATATTCCCAACTGTAGGAACTATCTTTGAAGTAGTGGGGAGGTGTCCAACTGCCCTACGGCTACATTTATGCATGGAGGCGAGAATCATTCTTCATTATTTCTGGAGATGGCTGGCATTTTCTTTCATTATTGATAGCACAACATGAATTCTGAAGAATTCCAAAGAAAACAGTGAGGTCAGGAGAAACTTGCTTTATTTGTTATGTAAGGCACAAATGCGTCAAGACTTTCTATAAAAAAAACACTTTAAAATGCCTTTGAGTTTTGGGGCCAGTCGCATCCAGCTGGCACTGTGAGCAGTCGGCTGTGGGCAGCTTGGCCCACATTTTGCATTTTCACTTGGGTACAGTATGAATGAGAAGACGCTGATACTGTTGATTGTCTGCTCCTCGACAGGGCCGAGGAGGGCTGATATTAGGAACACTTCTCTGCCCGGTTCCCACCACGGATGGCTGACCTGCTGAGTTCTACCGGCACTTTGGAGGGGAATGGACAGGCGACGTGTCGGGTCGGGACCCTTCTTTGGACTGATGGAGTCGGGGGAGAAAGCTGTGGTGTTTGGGGGGGGGGGGGCTCCTTAATTTGGAGAATTCAATATTCATGTCATTGGGCTGTGAGCTATGAGGTGCTGTTCCTCCAGTTTACGTGTCACCTCACTCTGGCAATGGAGGAGGCCCAGGACAGAAAGATCAGTGTGTGATGAGTGGAAAGGGCAGTTAAAATGGTTGCCAACGGGGAGATCCAGCAGGCCTTGGCGGACCGAGCGCAAGTGTCGGGTGAAATGCACGCCTAGTCTAGGTACAAGGAACAGCAGATGCTGGTTTACAAAGAGACACATCTCCTGGAGCAACTTGCACCTCTGGAGAGCATGGACAGGCAACATTCTAGGTCAGGACCCTTCTTCAGACTACTTGGTGTGGGGGCGTTGAGAAAGTTGGGAAGGAGAGGTGGGAGAGGTCGCCTTAGATTCCCTTCCCTCCACAGATGTGAGGGGTAACTTTATCACACAAAGGGTTGGGGATGTATGGAACGAGCTGCCAGGGGCGTTTGTTGAGGCTGGAACTATCCTTTTAACGTTTAAGAAACAGTTATAGACAGGTACATGGATAGGACAAGTTTGAAGGGATATGGACCAAATGCGGGCAGGTGGGACTGGTGTAGCTGGGACATGTGCTGGAGTAACTCGGCGGGTCAGGCAGCATCTGTGGAGAACATGGATAGGTGACGTTTCACAGAGTGCTGGAGTAACTCAGCGGGTCAGGCAGCATCTGTGGAGAGCATGGATAGATGACGTTTCACAGAGTGCTGGAGTAACTCGGTGGGTCAGGCAGCATGAGTGAAGAACATGCTGTGTGTAAGTGACATTTCGGGTCGGGACCCTTCTTCAGACTGACATTATGTTACCAGATGAGGCGGTGATCGGCAGTTGGGTGGAGTGAGTGACAGAGGCGAGAGAAAACAAGCACCAAAAGGGTGTGAGATAAGGAAAGAGGAATGTACACGTGCAGCTTTAAGGGACATTGGTCAGGTAGCATTTGGAGTATTGCACACAGTTCTGGTCACCCCATTGCAGGATTGATGTGGAGGCTCTGGGGAAGTTGCAGAGAGGGTTTCCAGAATGGTTTAAAAACAAGGAACTGCAGATGCTGGTTTACAAAAAAGGACACAAAATGCTGAAGTAACCCTCCCTCCTCGCCACCACTCAACCTGGGGGGGAGAGAGAGAGAGTCGAGGTAGAGGGAGCAGCGGGTGAACGGGAGCGCGGGGTGGGGGAGGGTGTCAGAGGGTTCGGTGAAGGAGCACCGCCACTTGCGGGGGCTGCTCTCTCCACTCTCTCTCTCTCTCTCTCCCAGCACCAGCGAGATCTGCACCACCCCGTCTCTAACGCAACAAAATAAGAACAAAACACATGAAACTTCCCTGCTCGCCGCCGCCGCTCACCCCGGGGATGCAGGGCTTCTGACATCAACTGCACCTGTGTTTGTTCTTATTTTGCTGCATTAGAGGGAGAAGGGACCGGGGAAGAGAGTGGAGCAGTGGCGCAGATCTCGCTGGCTCTGGGAGAGAGGGAGTGAGAGGGAGGGAGCAGCACCTGCAAACGGCGGCGCTCACCCGCTACAAATTTTTGTTATTTTTAGTGTGTTTTAAAAAGTTTGTGTTTATGTTCTCTGGTTTGTTTTATGTGGGGGGTGGGGTTGGGGAAAGGTTCTTTAAATCTCTTACCTTGCCAGAGATATGCTTGTTTTGCGGATTGTATCATCGGTCACTCTGCGGTCTATGGGTAGAGAGTGGGGTTGGGGGAGAGAGGGGGGGGGAGAGAGAGAGTGGGGAGGGGAGAGCGGGAGTGCGGTGTGGGGAGGGGGAGGGTGTCAGAGGGTCCGGTGAAGGTGCCGGTGCGGCTCGGCCGCGGGACGTTTCGGTGCCCGGTGCGGCTCGGCCGCTGGACTTAACATCGCCCGGTGCGGCCGCGGGACGTTTCGGTGCCCGGGGCGGCTTGGCCGCGGGGCCTTCCATCCCCTTGCGGGGGCTGTGCGTGTCGGTTGCCTCGGTAGGGGTCGAGCTGTCTGTCCGTGGGTGCGGGGGGAGGAGAGGGGAAGTTTTGAAGTTTTGTTGCCTCCATCACAGTGAGGGGGTGTTTGGAGTCACTGTGATGGATGTTTGTGTTGGGGTCGTGTGTCCTGTGTTCTTTTCTGTGACTGCTGAAATTTCGTTCGGTGTTGTGCCGAATGACAATAAAGTTTTGTTATGTTATGTTATGTTATGTGGAGCAGCCGAAGTGGCGTTCTCCCGTGTGTGTAGGCCGGTGGGTCTCCAGCAGGCACAGCCTCAGCCAGGCCTTGCCACACACGTCGCACTCATAACGCTTCTCCTTGTTCAGCCCCGTCACTCACTGGGCTGGGGAAGGGGCAATTGCCGGCATGCACCAGCTGGTGCCTCAGCAGGTTGTTGGAGCGGGTGAAGCCCTTGCCGCACTGGGCGCAGGTGAAGGGGCGCTCCCCGGTGTGGGTACGCTGGTGCCTCAGCAGGCTGGAGGACTGGGTGAAGCCCTTGCCGCACTGGGTGCAGGTGAAGGGGCGCTCGCCGGTGTGGGTGCGCTGGTGCTCCAGCAGGTTGTTGGAGCGGGTGTAGCTCTTGCCGCACTGGGCGCAGGTGAAGGGGCGCTTCCCAATGTGGATGCGCTGGTGCTTCAGCAGGCTGTTGGAGCAGGTGAAGCCCTTGCCGCAGTCGCTGCAGGTGTACGGCCGCACTCCGGTGTGTAGGCGACGGTGCATTAACAGGTCCGGCGACGACTTGAAGCCTTTGCCGCAGTCGGAGCAGGTGAAGGGCCGCTCACTGCTGTGCACCCACTGATGCCACTGTAGCCCCGACGACCGGGCAAAGCTCTTGCCGCAGTTGGAGCAGGTGAAGGGCTTCTCGCTGGAGTGCACGTGGTAGTGCCGCAGCAGGTTGCCGTAGCGGGTGAAGCTCTTGCCGCACTCCGAGCAGTCAAAGGGGCTTTCTCCCGTGTGTGCCCGCCGATGGGTCCTCAGCTGGCTTGGGTGCTGCCAGGCCTTGCCACACACGTCACACACATAACGCTTTTCCTTTTTGTGCCCTGTCATGCGGTCGTCCACCGAAGCTCAGCCCGCACACCGAGCAGATGGGTGGGGGGCTCACCGGCACCCTGGCCGCCCTCAAAGGCCGCTCACGTCCCCGTCTCTCTGTCCTAAACCCTGGAGGGGAAAACAGAGGGTCAACAAGCTGGCAAACAGGACATTACTGACACACGAACATCACTAGTGCTTGAAGGGAGTGGGGATGGGGGAGGGATGATGGGTGGGGGTGAGTGGTGGGGGGGGGTGAGGAGTGTGGGGGTGAGAAGGATGAGGGGTGTGAGGGGGGTGAGTGGAGGGGAGAGTGGTAGCGGGGGGGTGAGGGGTAGGGGGGTGTGGGGTAGGGGGTGAGGGGTAGGGGGGTGAAGGGTAGGGGGTGAGGGGTAGGGGGGGTGAGGGGTAGCGAGGGGTGAGGGGTGTGGTGGTGAGGGATGGAGGGGGTGGGTGCAGGGGAGGGGGTAGGGTTGCCAACTTCCTCACTCCCAAATACGGGACAAGGTGACGTCACCGCCTTGCGCTCCACGTGCTCCCGCTCCCACCAATGGCGGCCGCCCGGGCCGGGGCCGCGTTGCTACGCAACCTCCGTTAGGCGGCGCCCGGGCCTTTGGGCCGGCCCTGTCCGGAACAGGTGGGCGCAGGTTTAACCAGCATCTGCAGGGTTTTTATCCGTCAGCGTCCGGGCCTAATACAGGACAAGGGCGGTTCCTTCAGGGGGTGAGGGGTCTGGGGGAGTGAGGAGGCGATGTGAGGGGGGGGCGGGGCCACACCGACTTGGGGGCGCCGAGCATCCGGGCACCGCGCCGAGCTCCCGCTGCTGGGGCGGGAGCGCCCGCGCCATGACAACCGTTGCTAGGGCGGGATGGGCGGCTGCGATTCGCGGAGGGCGCTGTCTGTCCGAGAGGCGGGGCTGCGGCTCGACCTATAGGACGCGCTCACCTGCGCCGGTGGGGAAGCTCACGTGAGGTGGGCCGGTGAGTCGCCGCCGCCGCCGACGACGGGACGAGGCCTCCGCTCGCTCAGCGCCGAGAGCTCAGGTGGGGAACAGCCGCCGCCGCTCGTCCCCGCGTCCTTTCCCCACCCCGTCTTCCCTTCCCGAGGGCGTTCCTGCGGCCGGCCACCCGAGGGGTGGGATGTGAGTGAATGACGGAGGGAGGGAGGTCTGGGCGCCCTCTGGTCCTCCCAACGCAGCGCCCCTTGGCGCGGGAAGTCGCGGTGCAGCGTCTCTGGTCAGCCGGCCGCAGCGCCCCCTGGCGGCGGGAGGGTTGAGTTTAGTTTATTGTCGCGTGTTCCGAGGTGCAGGGAAAAGCTTTTTTTGTCGTGTGCTAACCAGTCAGCAGAAAGGCAACACACGATTACAATCGATCCGTCCGCAGTGTACGGATACGGGATAAAAGGGAATTACGCTGAGGGCAACATTTGTGTGACACCAGCGCGGAGACAAGGCTTCTCCCTGTACAAGGTCAGAAGTGACAGGAACAGAATTAGGCCATTCGGCCCATCAAGTCTACTCCGCCATTCAATCATGGACGATCTATCTCTCCCTCCTAACCCCATTCTCCTGCCTTGTCCCCAAAACCCCTGACACCCTATCTCGGATCACGGAACGGTAATGAGCCAATATTAGGAGAAGGGGAGGTGCAGTGAGATCTGGGTGTGTTTGTACATCAGTCATTCAAGTTAAGCATGCAGGTACAGCGGGCATTGAAGAAAGCTCATGGCATGTTGGCCTTCATTGCGAGAGGATTTAGGTTGAGGAGCAAGGAGGTCCTACTGCAGTTGTACAGGGCCCTGATGAGACTGCAAGTCTACTTTATTTGTCACATACACATACAAGATGTGCAGTGAAATGAAAGTGGCAATGCCTGCGGATTGTGCTAAAGCTACAAAACAGAATAGAATTATTTTTTTTAAACACAACACAAAAAAATAAATTAATACTGTAAATTACTCCCTGGTGATATAAGAGTTGACAGTCCTGATGGCCTGTGGGAAGAAACTCCGTCTCATCCTCTCTGTTTTCACAGCGTGACAGCGGAGGCGTTTGCCTGACCGTAGCAGCTGGAACAGTCAGTTGCTGGGGTGGTAGGGATCCCCCATAATGTTGCTGGCTCTGGATCTGCACCTCCTGATGTATAGGTCCTGCAGGGGAGT
Source organism: Rhinoraja longicauda (assembly GCF_053455715.1). Taxonomy (NCBI): domain Eukaryota; kingdom Metazoa; phylum Chordata; class Chondrichthyes; order Rajiformes; family Arhynchobatidae; genus Rhinoraja; species Rhinoraja longicauda. Next base: position 876,166 of record NC_135968.1, on the reverse strand, counting down.
GAGTGTAGTTCCCATAGCCGAACGCACTACTCTCCGCAGAGCCTTCCTGTCCTGGGCAGAGCTGTTCCCAAACCAGATTGAGATGTTGCCGGACAAGATGCTTTCTACAGCCCCAGAGTAGAAAGACTGAAGGATCCTCAGAGAGACTCGGAATTTCCTCAGCTGTCTGAGGTGGTAAAGGCGCTGCCTTGCCTTACTCACCAGTGCGGCAATGTGTGTTGTCCATGTCAGATCCTCTATGATGTGGACTCCCAGGTATTTAAAGCTGCTCACCCTATCCACGGTAATCCCAATTATCTCCGGTGGCGTATACGTCCTCCGATGTTGAACCCTTCTAAAGTCCACAATTAGCTCCTTAGTTTTAGTGACATTCAAGAGGAGGCTGCTGTCCTGACACCAGAGTGCCAGATCAGCCACCTCCTCCCAGTAGGCCTTCTCATCGTTATCGGAGATCAGGCCCACCACCACAGTGTCATCAGCAAACTTGATGATGGAGTTTGAGCTGAACCTGGCCACACAGTCATGTGTGTATAGGGAGTACAGTAGGGGGCTAAGGACGCAACTCTGGGGGGATTCAGGGTGAGGGGGTTAGATGTATGTCTCCCCATCTTGACCACTTGGGGCCTGGCGGTGAGAAAGTCCAGGACCCAGGCACACAGTTAAGCCCCAGTTTCAGCAGCTTCTCAGCAAGTCTGGTGGGGACTATTGTATTGAAAGCTGAACTAAAATCAATGAACAACATCCTCACATAGCCCCCCTTCTGGCTGTCAAGATGAGAGAGAGCGGTGTGCAGAACCTGGGAGACCGCATCATCCGTGGATCTGTTCGGACGGTATGCGAACTGCAGCGGGTCCATATTGCGAGGGAGGAAGGCACAGATGTGGTTCTTGATCAGCCTCTCGAAGCATTTCATGACCACCGAGGTGAGGGCCACCGGTCGGTAGTCATTCAAACAAGCTGGAGAGGCATTATAGACAATAGACAATAGGTGCAGGAGTAGGCCATTCAGCCCTTCGAGCCAGCACCGCCATTCAATGCGATCATGGCTGATCACTCTCAATCAGTACCCCGTTCCTGCCTTCTCCCCATACCCCCTCACTCCGCTATCCTTAAGAGCTCTATCCAGCTCTCTCTTGAAAGCATCCAACGAACTGGCCTCCACTGCCTTCTGAGGCAGAGAATTCCACACCTTCACCACTCTCTGACTGAAAAAGTTCTTCCTCATCTCCGTTCTAAATGGCCTACCCCTTATTCTTAAACTGTGGCCCCTTGTTCTGGACTCCCCCAACATTGGGAACATGTTTCCTGCCTCTAATGTGTCCAATCCCCTAATTATCTTATATGTTTCAATAAGATCCCCCCTCATCCTTCTAAATTCCAGTGTATACAAGCCCAATCGCTCCAGCCTTTCAACATTCTTTGGCACTGGTACGATAATGGATCTTTTGAAGCATGCAGGAACCACGGACTTGGCCAAGGAGAGGTTGAATATTGTGGTGAGCACTGGAGCAAGCTGAGTAGCACAAGCCTTTAGTACTTGCCCAGATATACCATCTGGGCCTACAGCTTTCCTCATGTTCACACCATCAGAGCCCTCCTCACGTCGGAATATTGTGTGCAATTTTGGTCTCCTAATTCGAGAAAGATCATTCTTGCTATTGAGGGAGTGCAGCATAGGTTCACCAGGTTAATTTCCGGGATGGCGGATTTGACATATGATGAAAGAATTGGTCGACTGGGCTTGAATTCGCTGGAATTTAGAAGGATGAGGGGGACCTCATAAAAACATGTAAAATTATGAAAGGATTAGACAGGGTAGATCCAGGAAAAAAAATTCCTGATATTGGGGGAGTCCAGAACCAGGGGTCACAGTTTAAATGCCATTTAGGACTGAGATGAGGAAAAACGTTTTCACCCAGAGAATTGTGAATCTGTAGAATTCTCTGCCACAGAAGGCAGTGGAGGCCGATTTCAAAAGAGTTAGATTTAGCTCTTAGGGCTAACGGAATCAAGGGACATGGGGAGAAAGCAGGAACGGGGTACTCATTCTGGATGATCAGCCATGATTATATTGAATGGCTCGAAGGGCCAAATGGCATAATCATAATCAAAATCATACTTTGCAACATATGAGAAATTTGATTTGCCGCAGTCCTACGACTTGAAGCCTTTTGACGCCGTCGGTGCAGGTAATGGCTAGAGGGGCTGAGGGGAGGGGGAGAAGGGAGGGGGGAATGGAGGGGAGAGGTGATGAGAAGGGGGGGAAGTGGGGAAGGCACGTCCGCCTGCCACGTGCAAGTGGGAGGCGCGGTGCCCGGATGCTTGGCGCCCCCAGGTCGGTGCGGCCTTCCACCCCTCACACATCCCCTCACCTCCCCACCTCCCCTCCCACTTTCGCCCCCCCCCCCCCCCCATTCAAACACTAGTGATGTTCACGTGTTAGTAATGTCCTGTTTGCCAGCTTGTTGACCCTCTGTGTTCTCCTCCTGCAGGACGGAGAGACGGGGACGTGAGCGGCCATTGAGGGCGGCCAGGGTGCCAGTGAGTCCCCTCCCATCTGCTCATTGTGCGGGCTGAGCTTCGGTGGAAGACCACATGATGGGGCCCAACAAGGTGAAGCGTTTTGAGTGTGACGTGTGTGGCAAGGCCTGGCAGCAGCCGTGCCAGCTGGACATTCACCGGCGGACGCACACGGGAGAACGCCCCTTCGACTGCTCCGACTGCACCAAGACCTTCAAGACGGCGCAGGAGCTGAAGATCCACCGGCGATTGCACACGGGCGAGAAGCCGTTCACCTGCCCCACCTGCGGTAGGAGCTTCACCCAGTCGTCGGGACTGTGGGCGCACCGGCGGGTGCACAGTAGTGAGCGGCCCTTCACCTGCTCTGACTGCGGCAAGGGCTTCAAGTCGTCGCCGGACCTGAAGGTGCACCGGCGCATGCACACCGGGGAGCGGCCGTACACCTGCAGCGACTGCGGCAAGGGCTTCTCCCACTCCTACCAGCTGCTGGAGCACCGGCACACCCACACCGGCGAGCGCCCCTTCACCTGCGCTCAGTGTGGCAAGGGCTTCACCCGCTCCTACAGCCTGCTGGAGCACCAGCACAACCACACTGGCGAGCGGCCCTACATCTGCCCCCAGTGCGGCAAGGACTTCACCAGCTCCACCAAGCTGCTGGTGCACGAGCGGTTGCACGCCGGCGAGCGCCCCTTCACTTGCTCCGACTGCGGCAAGGGCTTCAAGAGGTCATCGGACCTGAAGGTGCACCAGCGCCTGCACACCGGGGAGCGGCCGTACACCTGCAGCGACTGCGGCAAGAGCTTCATCCGCTCCTACAGCCTGCTGGAGCACCAGCGCATCCACACCGGCGAGCGCCCCTTCACCTGTGCCCAGTGCGGAAAGGGCTACAGCCGCTCCTCCAAGCTGCTGCAGCACCAGCGGGTGCACGCCGGCGACCGTCCCATCCCCAGCCCGGTGAGTGGCGAGCGCTTTGCCGTGGCCTCCCACGCCCTGTCGCACCAGCACGTGCACACCAGTGGCCAGCCCTACGACCGCCAGTACTGAGGTGAGGCGTTTGACAGCTCGCGGGGGCTGCGGCAGCACCGGCGAGCGGCTCTTCCCACCGCGGCAAGTGTTTCAAGAGTGCACGGGGGCTGTGGGAGCACCAGCGGATACACACCAGAGAGAGACCCTTTGTGTGCGCCGAGTGTGGCAAGGGTTTCACCCGCATGTCCAGCCTGTGGCGTACCCACACTGGCAAGCCTCCCTTCCCCTGCCCATCCTGTGGTAAAGGCTTCACCCGCCTAGACCCCCTGTTGGAGCACCGGCGGATCCACACTGGCGAGCTCCCTTTCACCTGCCCGCTCTGTGGCAAGGCCTTTGCCCGCTCCTCCAGCCTGCTGGCTCACCGCACCGTTGGATAGGTGTTTGGGTATACACAAAATGCTGGACGGAATGGGCAACATTTCGGGTTTAGACCCTCTTCTATCTCGACCCAAAACGTCACCCTTTTCTTCTCTCCAGAATTGCTGCCTGTCCCGCTGAGTTACTTCAGCAATTTGTGTCCTTTTTTGTAAACCAGCATTTGCAGTTCCTTGTTTTTAAACAATTCTGGTAAACCCTCTCTGCACCTTCCCCAAAGCCTCCACATCAGTCCTGTAATGGAATGACTAGAACTGTGTGCAATACTTCAAATGCTACCTGACCAATGTCTCTTAAAGCTGCACATATACATTCCTCTCTCCTTATCTCACACCCTTTTATCTGCTTGGTTTCTGAAGAAGAGCCCCGACCTGAAATGTCACCTATCCACGTTCTCCACAGATGCTGCCTGAACCACCGAGTTACTCCAGCACTCTGAAACGTCACTTATCCATGTTCTCCAGAGATGCTGCCGGACCCGCTGAGTTACTGCAGCACTTCGTGTTAGTCATAGAGTGATATAGTATGGAAACAGGCCCATCGGCCCAACTTGCCCACACCGGCCAACATGTCCCAGCTATACTAGTCCCACCTGCCCGCGTTTGGTCCATATCCCTCCAAACTTGTCCTATCCATGTACCTGTCTATAACTGTTAAACGTTGGTATAGTCCCAGCTTCAACTACCTCCCCTTCCATACAACACCCACCCTTTGCGCGGAAAAGTTACTCCTCAGATTCCTATTAAATCTTTTCCCCTTCACCTTGAATGTGTGCCCTCTGGTCCTCGATTCCCCGACTCTGGGGGAAGAGTGCAAGAGATTCTGTGCATCTAACTAAATTGTGTTCTCTGCAAGATTCCAGCATCTGCAGTTTCTTGTGTCTCCCTCACCTATATCCACCTTTCACTTCTGAAGAAGGGTCTCAACCTGAAACGTCACCCATTCCTTCTCTCCAGAGATGCTGCCTGTCCCGCTGAGTTAGTCCAGCATTTTGTGTTCGCTGATCACTTGCCAGGCTTTGTCCAGCCCCCATCTCTCTTTTCCAGCTTCCTCCTCCCACCCTCTCTGATCAGTCTGAAGAAGGGTCCTGACTCAAAACGCCATCTGTCCATTCCCTCTAAAGCGGTGGAGGAACTCAGTGGGTCAGGCCGCCTCGGTGGAGGGAAGGGAATCTTAGGCTACCACTCCCACCTCTCCATCTCAACTTCCTCCACCCCCCACACCAAGCAGTCTGAAGAAGGGTCCTGACCTAGAATGATGCCTGTCCATGCTCTCCAGAGGTGCAAGTTACTCCAGGAGAACGTGTCTTTGTAAACCAGCATCTGCTGTTCCTTGTACCGAGACTAGGCGTGCAGTTCCTTGTACCTAGACTAGGCTTGCGCTCGGTGCGCCAAGGCCTGCTGGATCTCCCGGTTACCAACTATTTTAACTGCCCTTCCCACTCCCACACTGATCTTTCTGTCCTGGGCCTCCTCCATTGCCAGAGTGAGGTGACACACAAACTGGAGGAACATCACCTCATAGCTCACAGCCCAATGACATGAACATTGAATTCTCCAAATTAAGAAGACCCCCCCCAATCTCCTAATCAAGTCATGGAGTCTGTTCCAACCCCATCTCTTTGTTCCAGCTTTCTCCCCCAACTCCATCAGTCCAAAGAAGGGTCCCGACCCAACACGTCGCCTGTCCATTTCCCTCCAAAGTGCCGGTAGAACTCAGCCCTCCTTGGCCCTGTCGAGGAGCAGACAATCAACAGTACCGGCATCTTCTCATTCATGCTATACCCACATGAAAGTGCAAAAAGTGGACCAAGCTGCCCACAGCCGACTGCTCGCAGTACCAGCTGGCTGCAACTGGTCGCAAAACTTGAAGGCATTTTTAAATGTTTTTTTTAAAAGAAAGTCTTGACGTATTTGTGCCTTACATCTATCTATCTATATATATATTACTAAAACTTTCTGTTTGTTTGTGTGTATGTGTCCCCCTTGCCTCTCGCCCGGCGGTGACTCGCACGCCGGCAGTCAGCGCTGAACGCATGGGCACTGGTAAGTGGCTTTCGCCGCCAACAGGTCCACGGAGGGGAGTGAGCGTGGGGGCCGAGTGGGTGGAGGGGAAGGTGGGGGTAGGGGAGAGTGGGGGTGGGGGGGGAGAGTGGGGCTGCGGGGGAAGGGGTCGAGGGAGAGTGGTGGTGGGGGGAAGAGAGTGGGGGTGGGGGGGGACAGGAGAGAGTGGGGGTGGGGACGAGGGGAGAGTGGGGGTAATGGGTGGGAGAGAGGGGGTGGGGAAGAGGGCAGAGTGAGGGTGGGGAGGAGGGAAGATTGGCGGGAGAGTAGTGGTGGGGGGAGGTGGGGGGGAGGGGAGAATAGGGGTGGGGAGGGGGAATGGGGGTGGAGGCAGGGCTGGGGGAGTGGGGGCAGGGGAGGGGCAAATGGTGGTGAGGTAGGGGGATGGAGTGGGTCAGCGGGGGGATAAGGGGGATTGAGTGGGGGGGGTATTGAGGGTGCTACACCAATACAGGAGAGGCTTTGGGTCCAGGGCTCACTCAGTCACACCCTTCCCCTTCCCTGTTCCCCCTCTACGAGGAATGGGCCCAAAGGGTCCATTTGGTCTGGTAACAAATAAAGCAAGTTTTTCCTGACCTCACTGTGTTCTTTGGAATTGTTCAGAATTCATGATGTGCTATCAATAATGAAAGAAAAAATGCCAGCCAAATCCAGAAATGATGAGAAATTATTCTTGTCTCCATGCATATCTGTAGCCGTGGGGCAGTCGGACACCTCCCCACTACTTCGAAGATAGTTCCTGCAGTTGGGAATATCGTTTGGCTGCTGTTGCATTTTGTTTAATGGATTTGATTAGATTACGAAATGTTTGCTGTCCTACAAGGGTCTTTCCTCTGAGGAGTTTCTATCGCAACATGCCCACTCTTGCCTTTATGAAGAGACTGATGTTTTGTACTGCAAAATAAGACCCATTGATTGAATTGTGGTCAAATCCTAGCAAACTCTGTCACCTTTTTAATAATGTAGCTGTCACCAATGTTGCAGAAGAAAAAGAGCAATTATTACACACTGCACAACATACTTTTTTGACAACAAACAATGTCACATTTTGTTTCAGGCTATTCCTCACTGATCCTCACTATTTGAAGCCATTTCAGGCTTCTATGATGAAAACTGATAATCCCCGGGATGGCAGGACTGTCGGATGAGGAAAGATTGGAAAGACTGGGCTTTTATTCACTCGAGTTTAGAAGGATGAGAGGGGATCTTATAGAGACGTATAAAATTATGAAAGGATTGAACAAGCGAGATGCAGGAAAAATGTTCCCATTGTTGGGGGAGTCCAGAACCAGGGCCCACAGTCTAAGAATAAAACTGAGGTGAGAAGAAACTTTTTCACCCAGAGAGTTGTGAATGTGTGGGATTCTCTGCCACAGAGGGCAGTGGAGGCCAATTCACTGGATGAATTTAAAAGAGAGTTAGATGGAGCTCTAGGGGCTAGTGGAATCAAGGGACATGGGGAGAAGGCAGGCACGGGTTACTGATTGTCGATGATCAGCCATGATCACAATGAGTGGCGGTGCTGGCTTGAAGGGCCAAATGGCCTCCTCCTGCACCTATTTTCAAACTAATTCAATTGCTTATCCCTGCTGATGCAAACTTTTAGCTTGTTACAGAGTGTGAGGTGTGGGTGGGTGGGTGGAGGGGCTGGATGATTTTTTGGACCACGATGCTTAATCTTAAAGTGAGACGGAGCCGAGATCACTTCCAGAGCCTTTTATTTTCAATCTCAGCAAGAATCTTTCCTACATGCAGACAGAGGAGCAAAGACGGCGCGTCGCGACTTCCGGACGCCAGAGGGCGCTGTAATCGGAGGACCAGAGGGCGCCCAGACCTCATACCCGCGCCCGCACGCCACGGACTCCGGCTCTTCGGGTCGGCGGCCGCAGGATCGCCCTCGGGAAGGGAGGAGGGGGTGAGGGAAAGGACGCGGGGCCGAGCAGCGACGGCGACGGCCGTTCCCCACCTGAGCTCCCGGCGCCGAGCGAGCGGAGGCCCCGTCCCGTCCCGCCTCCAGGTCCCGCCTCCTCCTCACTGACTGGCAGCGCCATCGGCCAATGGGAGAAGGGCCCGCCTCCGACGTCACAAAGGACCATGACCTCCCCCCGGCGCTGATGAGCGCGTCCTATAGGTCAAGCCGCAGCCCCGCCCCCCGGACAGACAGCGCCAATCGCAGCCGCCCATCCCGCCCTAGCAACGGGGGCGCTGGTGGTTCAGCAGGTTGGAGGAGCGGGTGAAGGCCTCGCCGCAATGGGCGCTGGGGAAGGGGCGCTCGCCGGTGTGTAGGTGCCAGTGCACTTTCAACTTGAAGCCTCAACCCCGACGAATTCATAGAAACATAAAATATTCGGCCCTTCGAGCCTGCACCGCCATTCAATATGATCATGGCTGATCATCCAACTCAGTATCCTGTACCTGCCTTCTCTCCATACCCCCGATCCCTTTGCCACAAGGGCCACATCTAACTCCCTCTTAAATATAGCCAATGAAAACTGGCCTCAACTACCTTCTGTGGCAGAGAATTCCACAGATTCACCACTCTGTGTGAAAAAAAACTTTCTCATCTCGGTCCTAAAAGATTTCCCCCTTATCCTTAAACTGTGACCCCTTGTTCTGGACTTCCCCAACATCGGGAACAATCTTCCTGCATCTAGCCTGTCCAACCCCTTAAGAATTTTGTAAGTTTCTATAAGATCCCCCCTCAATCTTCTAAATTCCAGCAAATTCAAAAAGCTCTGGCCGCAGTCGGAGCAGTGGAAGGGGGATGGGAGGGTGGTGGTGAAGGGGGGATGGGAGGGTGGGGGTGAAGGGGGGAGTGAGGTGGCAAAGCGCGGGGGCAGTGACGAAAGGGGATGAGGGCGGTGGAAGTGAGGGGAAGGGGGAGAAGCGGGGGGGGGTGAGAGGGCAAGTGTCGGGGGGCTGCACCGACCTGGAGGCGCCGAACATTCGTGCACTGCGTCGAGGCCGCCAGCCAGCCGCCCTGTCACGTGCGGGCAGGAGGCAAGGCGCGGTGCCCGGATGCTTAGAGCCCCCATGACGTTGCGGCCTTCCCCCCATCACGCATCCTCGCCCCCTCTGCACTCACTCACCCCCCAGACCCTTCCTCCCCACTCCCTCACCCCCTTCAAGCATTAGTGGTGTTCACGTGTTAGTGCTGTCCTGTTTGCCAGCTTGTTGACCCTCTGTGTTTCCCCTCCTGCAGTGTTTAGGAGCCTTTACTGTGGACGGAGAGACGGGGACGTGAGCGGCCATTGAGGTCGGCCAGGGTACCGTTGAGCGCCCCACCCCCCCTCCCATCTACTCGGTGTGCGGGCTGAGCTTCGGTGGAGGACCACATGATGGAGCACAACAAGGAGAAGCGTTATGAGTGCGACCTGTGTGGCAGGGCCTGGCATCAGCCGGGCCTGCTGGAGACCCACCGGCGGGTGCACACGGGAGAACGCCCCTTCGACTGCGCCGACTGCCGCAAGACCTTCAAAACGGCGCAGGAGCTGAAGATGCACCGGCGGGTGCACACGGGCCAAAAGCCGTTCACCTGCTCCACCTGCGGCAAGAGCTTTGCCCGATCATCGGGGCTGATGCAGCACAGGCAGGTGCATAGCAGTGAGAGGCCCTTTACCTGCTCTGACTGCAGCAAGACCTTCAAGATGGCGCGGGGCCTAAAGATCCACCGACGGGCGCACACGGGCGAGAAGCCCTTCACCTGCTCCACTTGCGGCAAGAGCTTTGCCCAGATGTCGGGGCTATATCAGCACCGGCGAGCGCACACTGGCGAGAAGCCCTTTGGCTGCTCCAACTGCGGCAAAAGCTTTTCATCGTCGTCGGGGCTGTGGGCACACCAGCGGGTGCACAGCGGTGAGCGGCCCTTCACCTGCTCCGACTGCAGCAAGGGCTTCAAGTCGATGCCAGAGTTAAAGGTGCACCGGCGCCTGCACACCGGGGAGCGGCCGTACACTTGCAACGACTGCGGCAAGGGCTTCACCCACTCCAACAGCCTGCTGGAGCACCAGCGCATTCACACTGGCGAGCGCCCATTCACCTGCACCCAGTGCGGCAAGGGCTTCACCCACTCCTCCAACCTGCTGAGGCACCAGTGGGTGCACGCCGGCGAGCGCCCCTTCACCTGCGCCCAGTGTGGCAAGGGCTACACCAGCTCCTCCCAGCTGCTGAGGCACCAGCGGGTGCACGTCGACGACCATCCATCCCCAGCCCGGTGAGTGGCGAGCGCTTCGCCGTGGCGTCCCACGCCCTGTCTCACCAGCGTGTAAAAAACCAATGGCCAGCCCTATGACTGCTAGTACTGCGGTGAGGCGTTTGACAGCTCGCGGGGGCTGCGGCAGCACCAGTGGGCCCACGCCGGCGAGCGGCTCTTCCCACGTTTCAAGAGCTTCAAGCATGATCCATATCCCTCCATTCCCTGTATATCCATGTGCCTGTCTAAAAGCCTCTTAAACACCCAGTGGCGCAGGGGTAGAGTTGCTGCACGTTCTCCCCGTGGCCTGCGTGGGTTTTCTCCAGGTGCTCCAGTTTCCTCCCACACTCCAAAGATGTGCAGGTTTGTAGGTCTGTTTCCGCGCTGTATTACTAAAATCTAAAGCGCACGGGTGCTATGGGAGCACCAGCGGACACACACCGGGGAGAGACCTTTTGTGCGTGCCGAGTGTGGCAAGGGTTTCACCCGCATGCCCATCCTGTGGTAAGGGCTTCGCCCGCCTGGACCACCTGCTGGAGCACCAGCGGGTCCACACCAGCGAGTGCCCCTTCACCTGCCCACTGTGTGGCAAGGTCTTTGCCCGCTTCTCCAGCCTGCTGGCACATCGTGCTGTGGATAGGCGCTGTTTAGGTAGACACAAAATGCTGCAAGGAATGGGTAATGTTTCGGGTCAAGACCATCTTCCGGCTTGACCAGAAACGTCAACCATTCCTTCTCTCCGGAGATGCAGCCTGTCCTGCTGAGTTGCTCAAACACACACCTCTGCATAAATGTAACCTATTATATATATATGATACATGAATATGTGTGTGTGTGTGTGTGTTGATGTGAGAGGCAAGATAGAGATAAATAGATCTCAAAGTTCCTTCTCATGGATCAGAAGCAACTTTGATTTAAAGCAACACTCTATTTCTCTCTTCATCTTATTTCTCATATGATATACATAAACTATTAAGGCGATGCGACCTTTATAGTTTATGTGTCTGCATGTATATATATATATATATAAACACACATATATAGATCTCTAGTTTATTTCTTGTGATTTCCTCCAATTATTTGTTTAGCAACCTTTTTCTTTCGATCTCTCTCTCTCTCTATATATATATATATATATAAAATCAGTCATGCGCATACTTCTCAGCACATGGTTCTCCCTATCATGATTACTGTTCTCATACATTTCATTAGAGGCTACCCCCATAAACATTCACAATCAGTGACATCAAACTTATTTCCAGAAATCCTAATATTGTGAATAAAATAACTATGAACACGTCAAGATATTTTTTCATTCTTTTCATTCTATATTAGCGTAATAAAATGTAATGCATACATACCCACACTGATACAGAGGTGCTAGCTTTTGACATGAATAATGTACATTACTACCATAGTTTAGTTTTGAATTTAACATATAATTGAGGGGTCGATGCAATATAGTGCTAACCCTCACTTTTGTGAAAAATGAGTTACATGCATTAACACGATCCTTACCCACTACCCTACAACCTGTAAAAATTTCATATTTAAATTCAACCGATATGTTGGTCAAATAAGACAGTCACCTTTTGTTTTCTTTGTGATTTATGGATTTTTCAAATGTGAATATCTCATCACAGGACATTTGTGGGTAAGCAGTATATTGCACCAACCCCCTTCAATTTTACATAATTCATAAATGAACTTAACACTTTTTATTTCTCATTCATGGTAAGATTTACATCATTTTGTGTGCGAGATATACAGGGTTGCACTGTTTTGCATATGAGCTAACCAACGAAAAGCTGAGGTCCTGATTATACCAGCTCTTCACCTCCCCCCCTTGTCTGAAGAAGGGGCCCAACCTGAAACATCACCCATCCTTTTTCTCCAGTGATGCTGCCTGACCTGGTGATTTACTCCAAAACTGTGTCTATTTGAATTTGATTCATGCTTCTGTACCACATCAGGCAGCATTGGTCATTTTAGTAGCTGTCAAGGGTTTTTAACTAATCAATTTACCCATTGAAATTTTCTTGGCTCTAAGTATTAAGCTAAATGTATTTTCAATTATATTGTGGATACAGTAGAGTTCTATTGTTTGCAAATGCCTAATCTCTGCTTCCATGACATTTAAAAATAAAACAAGAGATACAGCTCATGGAGGTGAAATTACAATTAATTAGAGAAAGCTAAATGCTGCCTGACCTGCTGATTTAATCCAGCATTTTGTGAATAAAGTTAATTAAATATGATCAATTGGCCAGATACAGAGTGGATCTCTAGTGCAAATATTCAATCAGTTCCTGCATTTGACACCAACACCATTGTCAAGTTTGCAGATGACACAACGGTGATCGGGCTGATCACCAACGGTGATGAAACAAAATACAGAGCGGAGGTGCAGAACCTGGTGGACTGGTGCTCTGATAACAACCTGTCCCTAAATACCACCAAGACCAAGGAGCTGATCATCAACTTCCGTAGGTCAAACAACGGGGAATACGCCCCGATCTTTATCAACGGGGACAGTGTGGAGAGAGTGTCCAGCTTCAAGTTTCTGGGCACTCACATTTCGGAGGACCTAACATGGTCCAATAACACTGCTGCACTGGTCAAGAAGGCACAGCAATGAATGTTCCACCTAAGAACACTGAAGAAGTCTGGTCTACCCCAACAGCTGCTGACGACCTTCTACCGCTGCACCATAGAGCATCCTAACGCATGGCATCCCTGTGTGGTATCTCAGCTGCACGGAGGCAGAGAGGAAAGCTCTTCAGCAGGTAGTCTACAGAGCTCAGAGGACCATCGGAATGCAGCTACCAGCCTTGGAGGGCATCTACAACACACGGTGCCTCAGAAAAGCCACCAGCATGCACAAAGACTCCTCACACCCCTGCAACAGTCTGTTCGAACTGCTACCATCGGGCAGACGATACAAGGCCTTCTACGCCCGCACCTCCAGACTCAGGAACAGCTTCATCCCCAGGGCCATAGCTGCTATGAACCGGTCCTGCTGAGCCGGATGGTCACATCGCACAGTGATCCGGCACAGATCTACTTGCACTTTATTCTGTTTTACAATTATTACATTTATTACAATTTGTTTCATTGGGTTGTTTAAATTAATACTGACTAGCTAATTAAATTATTGCATCGTATGGGAGGCGCATTCCCAATCTCGTTGTACCCCTGTACAATGACAATAAAGATATATTGTATTGTAACATCCAAAGTTTAAAGATTGGACAACTCTTCAAGAAATAGTTATAAATGTCAACTATCAACTTATCCAAGAAGTTAAACAAAAATAATTGTTTGCAAACATTTTGTATACAAAGAAATCGCAGAGTTATGAACACTGCCCGGTCTAGCACACAGAAAAATCTGCCTACTAAAATGGCGCTGAGATTTAGCCATGCCCGACTACGGTTTTCAGTCGAGTGGTCGATCTTTCGTCCCTGCTCACGTGACCGGCGACCAGGTCCCGCCCCCACTGACGGGCATCGCCAGGGGCCAATGGGAACGAATCAAGTCGCTGACGTCACAAAGGGGCAGGTACAGCCCCCTCCCTGTGTCCGGCCAATCAGTGGAGCCCATTCCGCCCTGGCAACGGTTGCCACGTGCCGTCCGGCCAATCAGGGGACACGTCCCCCGTCCTAGATGGTACGGGCGCCCGGTTCCCGGATGCTCGGCGCCCCAGGTCGGTGCGCTCCCCCACCCCACTCACCCCCATTCCCTCCCCACTCACCCCCATTCCCCCCTCACCTCACCCCCTCATTCCCACCCACGCACCCCCATTCCACCCACTTCCCCCCACTCACCCATCTCCCCCACACTCACTCACCCCCTCCCCCTCACTCACCCCCATTCCCCCTCCCATTCCCCGCACTCACCCCCCTCATGACCCCACTCACCCCCTCCCCCACTCATCTCCCCAATCACCACTCACCCCCCCACTCACCCCTCCCCCACTCATCCCTCCCTCATTCCCCACCTCCACTCACCCCCCCTCACGCTTCCATCGTCCACCCCCTTCCCTCCTCAGGGAGAACCGGTCCCGCCTCATGGGGTGGGGGGAGAAGGGTCAGGCAGCATCTGTATTGAAGATAGACACCAAGTGCTGGGGTAACTCAGCAGGGCAGGCAGCATTTGCGGAGAAAAGGAATGGGTGATGTTTTGGGTCTAGAACCTGCTGTAGTTTTGTTTAGAGATGCCGCGCAGAAACAGCTCTATCGGCCCACGGAGTCCACTCCAACCAGCGACCACCCCGTACACGAGCACCATCCCACGCACATTAGGGACAATTGAACAATTTTGCAGGTGGAGGCCATTTGGCCCTTCGAGGCAGCACCACCTTTCAATGTGATCATGGCTGATCATTCACAATCAGTACCCCGTTCCTGCCCTCTCCCAATATCCCGACTCCGCTATCTTTAAGAGCTCTATCTAACTCTCTCTTGAAAGCATCCGGAGAATTGGCCTCCACTGCCTTCAGAGGCAGAGAATTCCACAGATTCACAACTCTGACTGAAAAAGTTTTTCCTCATGTTCGCTACACTGTGGCGCCCAGAAATATATAACCGTTTCCTCCACCCTAAACGCCCCCAATTCACGTGTTAGTAATGTCCTGTTTGCCAGCTTGTTGACCCTCTGTGTTCCCCTCCTGCAGGGTTTAGGAGCCGTTGCTGTGGACGGAGAGACAGGGACGTGAGCGGCCACTGAGGGCGGCCAGGGTGCCAATGAGCCCCCCCCCCCCCCAAATCTGCTCGGTGAGCGGGCTGAGCTTCGGAGGAGGACCACATGACTTCAAGTCAATGCCACAGTTGAAGGTGCACCAGCGCCTGCACACTGGGGAGCGGCCGTACACCTGCAGCGACTGCGGCAAGGGCTTCACCCGCAACAACAACCTGCTGCAGCACCGGCACACCCACACCAGTGAGCGCCCCTTCACCTGCAGCGACTGCGGCAAGGGCTTCAAGTCGTTGCGGGAGTTGAAGGTGCACCGTCGCCTGCACACCGGGGAGCGGCCGTACACCTGCAGCGACTGCGGCAAGGGCTTCACCCGCTCCGACAATCTGCTGCAGCACCAGCGGGTGCACGCCGGCCAGCGCCCCTTCACCTGCGCCCAGTGTGGCAAGGGTTTCACCTACTCCTCTAGGCTGCTGAAGCACCGGCGGGTACATACCGGTGAGCGTCCCTTCACCTGCTCCGACTGCAGCAAGGGCTTCAAGTCGATGCCGGAGTTGAAGGTGCAGAGAAGTGTTCCTAATATCAGCCCTCGGCCCTGTCGAGGAGCAGACAATCAACAGTACCAGCATCTTCTCATTCATACTGCACCCAAGTGAAAATGCAAAAAGTGGGCCGAGCTGCCCACAGCCGACGGCTCACAGTACCAGCTAATTGCGACTGGCCCCAAAACTGTTTTACAAAAGAAAGTCTTGACGCATCTGTGCCTTACATAACAAATAAAGCAAGTTTCTCCTGAGCTCACTGTGTTCTTTGGAATTCTTTAGAATTAAACAGTCGGATCCCTCCCCACTACTTCAAAGATAGATCCTGCTGTTGGGAATATCATTTGGCCGCTGTTGCATTTTATTTATTTAAAGGAATGAATGAATGAATAGGTTTATTGGCCAAGTATGTACACATACAAGCAATGTGCCTTGGTGCTCCGCTCGCAAGTAACAACACAAACATACAGTAAACAATTAAGAACAAAGCATAAAACATTGAAACATTAAGAATACAACATTACGGTTTAAACATGTGTGTGAAATAAACCAGAGCAAAAGGAGACTACAGACTTCTAGTTATTGAGTAAAGATACTACTCGCGGAAAAAAAGCTATTTTTATGTCTGGCTGTGGCTGCTTTGACTGTCCAGAATTGCCTTCTAGAGGGATGTGATTCGAAGAGTGTATGGGCAGGGTAAGCGGGGTCAGAGATGATCTTGCCCGCACGCTTCCTGGCACTTGCAGTGTACAGTTCGTCCTCAGTCTGAAGCGTCTCCAATTCCTTCTCTCCATGTGTGACGTCTAACATGTGTGGTAAGACCTGGCTGTACCCGTGCCGGCTGGAGATCCACCGGCGGGTGCACACGGGCGAGAAGCCCTTCACCTTCTCCACCTGCGGCAAAAGGTTTGCCCTGTAGTCTGGGCTGCAGCGGCACCGGCGGGAACACAGCGATGAGCGGCCCTTCGCCTTCTCCGACTGCGGCAATGGCTTCAAGGCGATGACAGTTGAAGGTGCACCCGCACCTGCACACTGGGGAGCGGCCATCCACCTGCAGTGACTGCGGCAAAGGCTTCACCCGCTCCCACAACCTGCTGAAGCAATAGACAATAGGTGCAGGAGTAGGCCATTCGGCCATTCTCAATCAGTATCCCGTCCTGCCTTCTCCCGATATCCCCTGACTCTGCTATCCTTAAGAGCTCTATCTTTTGAATGCATTCAGAGAACTGGCCTCCACTGCCTTCTGAGGCAGAGAATTCCACAGATTTACAACTCTCTGACTGAAAAAGTTTCTCCTCATCTCCGTTCTAAATGGCCTACCCCTTACTCTGGACTCCCCCAACATCGGGAACATGTTTCCTGCCTCTAACGTGTCCAACCCCTTAATAATCTTATATGTTTCGATAAGATCTCCTCTCATCCTTCTAAATTCCAGTGTATACAAGCCTAGTCGCTCCAGTCTCTCAACATATGACAGTCCCCCCATTCCGGGAATTAATCTAATTAGTAAACCTACACTACACGCCCGCACGGTGGCGCAGCGGTAGAGTTGCTGCTTTACAGCGAATGCAGCGCCGGAGACTCAGGTTCGATCCTGACTACAGGTGCTGCACTGTAAGGAGTTTGTACGTTCTCCCCGTGGGTTTTCTCCGAGATCTTCGGTTTCCTCCCACACTCCAAAGACGTACAGGTATGTAGGTTAATTGGCTGGGTAAATGTAAAAATAAATAAAAAATGTCCCTAGTGGGTGTAGGATAGTGTTAATGTACGGGGGTCGCTGGGGCACGGACTTGGTGGGCCGAAAAGGCCTGTTTCCGGCTGTATATATATGATATGATAATAGCAAGAATATCCTTCCTCAAATTTGGAGACCAAAACTGGCGAGCGCCCCTTCACTCCCCATTGCGGGAAGGGCTTCACTCACTCCTCCAACCTGCAGCGGCTCCAGCAGGTGCACGCCGGCGACCGTCCCATCCCCAGCCCGGTGAGTGGCGAGCGCTTTGCCGTGGGGCTCCCACAGCCTGTCTCACCAGCACTTGATACTTTGTGACATTGGGGGCGGGACCTGCTCCCATTGGCCGCTGGCGATGCCCGTCAGTGGGGGAGGGGGCGGGACCTGGTCGCCGGTCACGTGAGGCGGGACATGGCCTCAGACCGCTCAGCGCCGGGATCTCAGGTGGGGAACCGCCGTTGCCGTTCGGCCCCGTGTTCTTATCCCCCACCCCCTCCTTCCTTCCCGAGGACGATCCGGCGACCCGAAGAGCCGGAGCCCGAGGCGTGAGGGCGCGGGGGTGAGGGAGGTCTGGGTGCTCTCTGGTCCTCCGGCTCTAGCGCCCCCTGTCGGTTGAAGGCCGCGGTGTTGCGCTTCTGGTCCTACGACTGCACCGCCCCCTGGCGGCGGGAGATCGCGACGCACTTTCTATCTTATAGTATAAGAAAATAACTGCAGATGCTGGTACAAATCGATTTATTCACAAAATGCTGGAGTAACTCAGCAGGTCAGGCAGCATCTCGGGAGAGAAGGAAAAGAGAGCACTTTCTTTCTTCCTCTGCAGCGACTTCTGTAGGAAGGGGAGGGGAAGGAAGGGAGACGTGGGTGAGGAGGAAAGGGGGAAGTGGGATGAGGGCGGTGGAAGTGAGGGGAGGTCGCTAGGTGGGGGCTGAGGGGGCATGTGGGGGGGGTCGCACCGACCTGGGGGCGCCGAGCATCCGGGCACCACGTCGAGCCGCCCTGCGCTGTGACGCTAGGTGACGTCAAATGGCGCCGTGCGTGCGGGTGACGTCACGGTGCAGGGCGCCTCACGTGTGGGCGGGAGGCTCGGCGTGGTGCCCGGATGCTTGGCGCCCAGGTCGGCGCGGCCTCCCCTCTCACACATCCCCTTCACCCCTCCACCTCCCCCCCCACTTCCCCGTCACACATCCCCATACACATCTCATCCCCACACACCCCCCCTCTCACCCTCAAACCTCCATCCCCTCCACCTTCCCCCACTACCCTCTCAATCCCCAGACCCCTCGACCCCCTCACCCTTCGACTCAACCCCCTCAGCCCCTTCCCCATCGCCCTCAGACCCATCGACCCCCACTCCACCCCCCCCCCCCCTGTCTCCTTCAAGCACTAGTTATCTTCACATGTTAGTAATGTCCTGTTTTCCAGCTTGTTGACCCTGTGTGTTCCCCTCCTGCAGGGTTTAGGAACCGTTGCTGTGGACGGAGAGTCGGGGACGGGGACGGAAGCGCCCATTCAGGGCGGCCAGGGTGCCGGTGAGCCCCCCCCCCCGCCATCTGCTCGGTGTGCGGGCTGAGCTTCGGTGGAGGGCCACATGACGGGGCCCAACAAGGAGAAGCGTTATGAGTGTGATGTGTGTGGCAAGGCCTGGCACACTGGGCGCAGGTGAAGGGGCACTCACCGCTGTGCACCCGCTGGTGCCTCAGCAGCTCAGAGGAGCGGGTGAAGCTCTTGCCACACTGGGCGCAGGTGAAGGGGCGCTCGCCGGTGTGGGTGCGCTGGTGCTCCAGCAATCTGTTGGAGCGGGCAAATCCGTGCCGCATTCCTGGAGACCCACCGGCAGGTGCACACAGGCGAGAAGGCCTTTTGCTGCTCCACCTGCGGCAAGGGCTTTGCCCGGTTATGGGAGCTACACCAGTACTGGCAGGTGCACAGCGGTGAGAGGCCCTTCACCTGCTCCGACTGCGCAAAGGCTTCCAGTCGTCACCAGACCTGTTGCTGCATCGGAAGGTGCACACCTGCAGTGAATGCGGAAAGCGCTTCACCCTCTCCAACAGACTGCTGGAGCACCAGCGCACCACACCGGCGAGCGCCCGTTCACCTGCACCCAGTGCAGCAAGGGCTTCAACCGCTCCAACGGACTGTTGGAGCACAAGCGCACTCACACTGGCGAGCGCCCCTTCACCTGCGCCCAGTGTGGCAAGGGCTACACCAACTCCCGCAGCCTGCTAGAGCACCATCGCTCCCACAGCGATGAGAGCCCCCTCACCTGCGCCCAGTGCGGCAAGGTCTCCCACCGCACCAAAAGCTTGCTGGAGCACCAGCGCACCCACACGGGCAAGCGCCCATTCACCTGCGCCCAGTGCGGCAAGAGCTTCACCTGCTCCAACAGATTGCTGGAGCACCAGTGCACCCACACCGGTGAGCGCCCCTTCACCTGCGCCCAGTGTGGCAAGGGCTTCACCCGCTCCTCCAACCTGCACCAGCCGATGGAGGCCCACGCTGGTGAATGGCTCTTCCCAGTGCGGCAATCATTTCAAGAGTGATCCATATCCCTCCATTCCCTGTATATCCAGGTGCCTGTCTAAAAGTCTCTTAAATACCTAAGACCACCTGCTGGAGCACCGGCGGGTCCTTTTCGGCAAGCGCCCCTTCACCTGCCCGCTCTGTGGCAAGGCCTTTTCCCTCTCCTCCAGCCTGCTGGGACAACGCACTGTGGACAGGCGTTGTTTAGGTAGACACAAAATCCTGCAAGGAATGAGTAACGTTTCGGGTCGAGTCCCTCTTCAGTCTCCACCCCAAAAGGTCACCCATTCCTTCTCTCCGGAGATGCTGCCTGTCCCGCTGAGTTACTCCAGAATTTTGTGTCCATCTATCACTTGCCAGGCTTTGTCTCTTTGTTCCAGCTTTCTGCCCCGACTCCCATCAGTCCAAAGAAGGGCTCCGACCCGACACGTCGCCCGTCCATTCCCCACCAAAGTGCCGGTAGACCTCAGCAGGTCAGCTATCCGTGGTGGGAACCGGATGGAGACGTGTTCCCAATATCAGCCCTTCGTGGCCCTGTCGGCAATGCGGTGTCCATTCTTGGGATGGGATGCAAGGTCCGAGCTGCCCAGTCATCGACAGCTCCCCCCCGAGGGCGATCTCTTCGTCATTCCTCTGTATTCTCGCTGGCGAAAGGATTAATCCACAGACACCGCTTCCGCCCCCCCAGTCGTTCCCCCTCATCGCCGAATGGTGGCATCTCGCTCTCCGCCCTTGGACGGCGGTAAACAAGGACTTTTGCTCGTTCACCCGTTGGAGCCAAGTTGTATTCCAATGAAGTAAATGTCTTTTTTTAGTAAGCAGCTCAGGTCCTCTGGCTGCAGCGCCTCCTGGCGGCGGGAGGGTTGAGGTACCGAGGTGCAGTGACAAACTTTTTTGTCACATGCTAACCAGTCAGCAGAAAGGTAACATGATTACAATTGATCCGTCCTCAGTGTACGGACACGGGATGAAGGGAATTACGATGAGTGCTAGACATGTGTGATTCCAGCACGGAGACAAGGTTTCTCCCTGTATAAGGTCATAAGTGACAGGAGCAGAATTAGGCCTTTTGGCCCATCAAGTCTACTCCGCCATTGAATCATGGACGATCTATCTCTCCCTCCTAATCCCATTCTCCTGCCTTCTCCCCAAAACCCCTGACACCGTATCTCGGTTCATGGAACGATAACGAGCCAATATTAGGAGAAGGGGAGGTAACGCGAGACCTCGATGTGCTTGTACATCTGTCACTGAACGCATCCATCTGTTACTTAAAGATAGACACAAAAAGCTGGGGGAAGTTAGCGGGACAGGCAGCGTCTCTGGAGAGAAGGAATGGGTGACGGTTCGGGTCGAGACCCTTCTTCAGAATGGTTAGGATTAAGGGAAACGAGAGATGTTGACGGTGATGTGGAGAGATAAAGAATAATGAATGAAAGATATGCAATAAAGTAAGGATGATAAAGGAAACAGGCCATTGTAAGCTGTCTGGTGAAAATGAGAAGCTGGTGTGACTTGGGTGGGGGAGGGTTGGAGGGAGCGGAAATGCCAGAGCTACCTGAAGTGAGGGAAATCAGTGTTGATACCACATGGCTGTAAGCTGCCCAAGCAACATATGAAATGCTGACCTCCAATTTGCATTGAGCATCACTCTGACAATGGAGGATACCGAGGACAAAAAGGTCAGTGTGGGAATGGGAAGCAGAATTAAAGTGTCCAGCAGCCAGAGGATCAGGTTGGTTCAGCTGGGCTGAGTGAAGGTGTTCCGCGAAACGATCGCCCAGTCTGCGTTTGGTCTCGCCGATGTATAAGAGTCCACATCTTGAACAACGGATACAGTAGATGAGGTTGCAGGAGGTGCAAGTGAGGGTTTGTCCCACCCTCACCTCCCTTCCAGCTTCCTTCCCCAACTACAATCACTGAAGAAGGGTTCCGACCCGAAACCTCACCTATCCATGTACTTGCATTAAACATTATACACAAACCTATGTATCTGAACACTGGATGGTTCGATTGTAATCATGTTTTTTCTTCCGCTGACAGGATAGCACGGAACAAAAACCAGAGGGTGGTAGGTATGTGGAGCGAGCTGCCAGAGGGTGGTGGGTATGTGGAGCGAGCTGCCAGAGGGTGGTGGGTATGTGGAGCGAGCTGCCAGAGGGTGGTGGGTATGTGGAGCGAGCTGCCAGAGGGTGGTGGGTATGTGGAGCGAGCTGCCAGAGGAGGTGTAGGGAGCAGATATAGTGACAATATTTAAAACATGTTTGGACAGGTTCATAAGTCAGAACAGCAGAACTAGGCCATTCGGCCCATCGAGTTTGTTCCACCATTCAATCATGACTGATCTATCTTTCTCAATCCCATTCTCCTGCCTTCTCCCCATAACCGCTGACACCCGTACCAGTCAAGATTCTGTCAAATCTCCTCTTTAAAAGGCACGGCTCGGTGGCGCAGCAGTAGAGTTGCTGCCTCACAGAGCCAGGGACCTGGGTTCCATCCTGACTACGGGTGCTGTCCTTACGGAGTTTATACGTTCTCCCAGTGACCTGCGTGAGTTTTCTCCGGGTGCTCCGCTTTCTTCCCACACTCCAAAGATGCGCAGGTTTGTAGGTTAATTGGCTTCTCCCAAAATTGTAAAATCGTCCCTGAAGGGGGATGTGTGAGAGGGGGGGGCCGCCACGACCTGGGGGCGGCGAGCATCCGGGCACTGCGTCGAGCCGCCCTTCGCCGTGACGGAGCGGTGACGTCAAATGCTGCCGTGCGTGCGGGTGATGTCACGACAAATGCTGCCTCACGTGCGGGCGGGAGGCTCGGCGCGGTGCCCGGATGCTTGGCGCCCCCAGGTCGTGGCGGCCCCCCCCTCTCACACATCCCCCT
This sequence comes from Rhinoraja longicauda, assembly GCF_053455715.1. Classification (NCBI taxonomy): domain Eukaryota; kingdom Metazoa; phylum Chordata; class Chondrichthyes; order Rajiformes; family Arhynchobatidae; genus Rhinoraja; species Rhinoraja longicauda. The sequence goes on along the minus strand of NC_135968.1, from coordinate 853,621 downwards.
TCACCTTTCCGCCCCGTCACACATCCTCACACACACACCCCCTCTCTCACCCTCAAACCTCCCTCCCCTTCACCTTCCCCCACGCCCCTTTCAACCCCCAGACCCCTCAACCCCTGTTTTCCAGCTTGTTGACCCTCTGTGTTCCCCTCCTGCAGGGTTTAAGAGCCGTTGCTGTGACGGGGCCATCTGCTCGATGTGCGGGCTGAACTTCGGTGGAGGACCACTTGACTGGGCCCAAGGAAAAGGGTTATGAGTGCGACGTGTGTGGCAAGGCCTGGCAGCAGCCGTGCATTTCTGGAGACACGACGGTGTGTGCACACGGGCGAGAAGGACTTTTGCTGTTCATCCTGTGGCAAGGGCTTTGCCCGGTTAAGGGAACTACACCGACACCGGCTGGCGCACAGTGGTGAGCGTCCTTACACCTGCAGTGACTGCGGAAAGCGCTTCGCCTTCTCCAGCAGATTGCTGGAACACCAGCTCACCCACACCGACGAGCACCCCTTCACCTGCGCCCAGTGCGGCAAGGGCTATAACAGCTCCCGCAGCCTGCGAGACCACCAGCGCACCCACACCGGCAAGCACCCCTTCACCTGCGCCCAGTGCGGCAAGGGCTTCTCTCGCTCCATCAGACTGTTGGAGCACCAGCGCACCCACACCGGCGAGCGCCCCTTCACCTGCGCCCAGTGCGGCAATGGCTTCTCCCGCTCCAACAACCTGCAACAGCACCAACGTAGTCACACCGGCGAGCGCCCCTACATTTGCGCCCAGTGCGGCAAGGGCTTCACCCGTTTCAACAGCCTGCAGGAGCATGAGTGGGTGCACAGTAGTGAGCGCCCCTTCACCTGCTCCGACTGCGGCAACGGCTACACCAGCTCCCGCAGACTGCTAGAGCACCAGCGCACCCACACCGACGAGCGCCCCTTCACCTGCGCCCAGTGCGGCAAGGGCTACACCAGCTCCCACAGGCTGCTGGAGCACCAGCGCAACCACAACGACGAGCGCCCCTTCACCTGCACCCAGTGTGGCAAGGGCTTCGCCCGCTCCCACAGACTGCTGGAGCACCAGCGCACCCACACCGGCGAGCGCCCCTTCACCTGCGCCCAGTGCGGCAACGGCTACACCAACTCCAACACCCTGCTACAGCACCAGCGTACTCACACCGGCGAGCGCCCCTACACCTGTGCCCAGTGTGGCAAGGGCTTCACCCTCACCAGCAGACTGCTGGAGCACCAGCGGATGCACAGCGGTGAGCGCCCCTTCATCTGTGCCCAGTGTGGCAAGGGCTTCACCCGCTCCGAAAGACTGCTGGAGCACCAGCGCATCCACACCGGCGAGCGCCCCTTCATCTGCTCCCAATGTGGCAAGGGCTTCACCCGCTCCTCCAGCCTGCTCCGGCACCAGCGGGTGCACGCCGGCGACCGTCCCATCCACAGCCCTGTGAATGGTGAGCGATTTGCTTTGGCGTCTCACTCCCCGTCTCAGCAGCGCGTCCACACCAGTGGCCAGTCTTACAATTGCCAGTACTGTGGTGAGGCGTTTGACAGCTCGCGAGGGCTGCGGCAGCACCGGCGGGCCCACGCTCGTGAACGGCTCTCCCCAGTGCGGCAATCGATTCAAGAGTGATCCATATCCCTCCATTCCCTGTATATCCATGTGCCTGTCTAAAAGCCTCTTAAACACCCAGTAGCGCAGAGGTAGAGTTGCTGCCTCACGGCGCCAGAGACCCGGGTTCCATCCTGACTACAGGTGCTATCTGTATGGAGTTTGCATGTTCTCCCCATGTCCTGCGTGGGTCTTCTCTGGGTGCTCCGGTTTCCTCCCACACTTCAAAGACGTGTGGGTTTGGAGGTTAATTGGTTTGGTATAAATGTAAATTGCCCCAGTGTGCGTAGGATAGTGTTAGGGGATCGCTGGTCGGTGAAGACTCGGCGGGCCGAAGGGCCTGTTCCCGTGCCAACTCACTAATGTTTAAAGTGCACAGGGGTTGCGGGAGCACCGGTGGATACACATCGGAGAGGGACCCTTTGTTTGCGTCGCGTGCGGCAAGAGTTTCACACGCATGTCCAGCCTGTGGCAGCACCGGCGTACCCACAGCGGTGAGTGTCCCCCTACCCATCCTGTGGTAAGGCCTTCACCCGCCTGGACCACCTGCTGGAGCACCGGCGGGTCCACATCAGCAAGCGCCCCTTCACCTGCCAGCTCTGTGGCAAGGCCTTTTCCAGCTCCTCCAGCCTGCTGGGACAACGCACTGTGGACAGGCGCTGTTTAGGCAGACACAAAATGCTGCAAGGAATGGGTAACGTTTCGGGTCGAGTCCCTCTTCAGTCTCGACCCCAAAACGTCACCCATTCCTTCTTTCCGGAGATGCTGCCTGTCCCGCTGAGTTACTCCATAATTTTGTGTCCATCTATCACTTGCCAGGCTTTGTCCAGAACCCATCTCATTGTTCCAGCTTTCTGCCCCGACTCCATCAGTCCAAAGAAGGGGCCCGACCTGTCACGTCGCCCGTCCATTCCCCACCAAAGTGCTGGTAGACCTCAGCAGGTCAGCCATCTGTGGTGGGAACCGGATGGAGAAGTGTTCCCAATATCAGTCCTACTTGGCCCTGTCGGCAATGCGATGTCCATTCTTGGGATGGGATGCAAGGTCCGAGCTGACCAGTCATCGACAGCCCCCCCCCCCCTCCGAGGGCCATCTCTTCTTCATTCCTCTGTATTGTTCTCGCTGGCGAAAGGCGTCAGGATTAATCCACAGGCACCGCTTCCGTCCCCCAGCCGTTCCCCCTCATCTCCAAACATCTCACTCTCCGCCCTTGGACGGCCGCAAGACTCCGACGGCAGTAAACAAGGACTTTTGCTCGTTCACCCGTTGGAGCCAAGTTGTATTCCAATGAAATAAATGTCTTTTTTAATAAAGCGTCTCTGGCCGTATCGCCTCCTGGCGGTGGGAGGGTTGGGTTTAGTTTATTGTCACGTGCACCGAGGTGCAGTGAGAAGCATTTTTGTTACATGCTAACCAGTCAGCAGAAAGGCGACACACGATTACAATTGATCCGTCCGCAGTGAACGGACACGGGATAAAGGGAATTACGATGAGTGCTGGACATGTGTGATTCCAGCGCGGAGACAAGGTTTCTCCCTGTATAAGGTCATAAGTGACAGGAGCAGAATTAGGCCTTTTGGCCCATCAAGTCTACTCCGCCATTCAATCATGGATGATCTATCTCTCCCTCCTAATCCCATTCTCCTGCCTTCTCCCCAAAACCCCTGACACCGTATCTCGGTTCATGGAACGATAACGAGCCAATATTAGGAGAAGGGGAGGTAACGCGAGACCTCGATGTGCTTGTACATCTGTCACTGAACGTATCCATCTGTTACTTAAAGATAGACACAAAAAGCTGGGGGAAGTTAGCGGGACAGGCAGCGTCTCTGGAGAGAAGGAATGGGTGACGGTTCGGGTCGAGACCCTTCTTCAGAATGGTTAGGATTAAGGGAAAAGAGAGATGTTGACGGTGATGTGGAGAGATAAAGAATAATGAATAAAAGATATGTAATAAAGTAAGGATGATAAAGGAAACAGGCCATTGTAAGCTGTCGGGTGAAAATGAGAAGCTGGTGGGGGAGGGTTGGAGGGAGGGGAAATGACAGAGCTACCTGAAGTGAGGGAAATCGGTGTTGATATCACATGGCTGTAAGCTGCCCAAGCAACATATGAGATGCTGTTCCTCCAATTTGCATTGAGCATCACTCTGACAATGGAGGATACCGAGGACAAAAAGGTCAGTGTGGGAATGGGAAGCAGAATTAAAGTGTCCAGCAGCCAGAGGATCAGGTTGGTTCAGCTGGGCTGAGTGAAGGTGTTCCGCGAAACGATCGCCCAGTCTGCGTTTGGTCTCGCCGATGTATAAGAGTCCACATCTTGAACAACGGATACAGTAGATGAGGTTGCAGGAGGTGCAAGTGAGGGTTTGTCCCACCCTCACCTCCCTTCCAGCTTCCTTCCCCAACTACAATCACTGAAGAAGGGTTCCGACCCGAAACCTCACCTATCCATGTACTTGCATTAAACATTATACACAAACCTATGTATCTGAACACTGGATGGCTCAATTGTAATCATGTTTTTTCTTTCCCCTGACAGGATAGCACGGAACAAAAACCAGAGGGTGGTGGGTATGTGGAGCGAGCTGCCAGAGGGTGGTGGGTATGTGGAGCGAGCTGCCAGAGGGTGGTGGGTATGTGGAGCGAGCTGCCAGAGGGTGGTGGGTATGTGGAGTGAGCTGCCAGAGGAGGTGTAGGGAGCAGATATAGTGACAATATAGGAGGCGAAGAAATCGCCCGTTCACACGCAGCCACCAGAGCATACAGTGTACATACAAACGCAATATCCTGTGCAGAACAGGGCAAGATTGTGTTGCACAAAGCCCGGGGTAGCACGGACAAGAAGGTCCGAAGGGCCCTCAATCCGAGCTAACCCTAACCCTCCCCTGACCTCACTCTGAAGAAGGATTTTCAATTCCTTCTCCAGAGATGCTACCCGTCCTGCTGAGTTACTCCACCATTTGCAGTTCTTTCTGACTACGCCCTCCTCCCTCGGATTGGCGGTGACGTCACGGCACAAACCAAAACTGTACACAATACTCCAGGTGTGGTTTTCCCAGGGCCCTATACAACTGCAGAACCTCCTTACTCCTATACTGAAATCCTCTCGTTATGAAGGCCAACTTGCCATTAGCTTTCTTCACTGGCTGCTGTAACTGCATGCCAACTTTCAGTGACTGGAGTACAAGGACACCCAGGTCTCGCTGCACTTCCACCAACCTAACCTGACACCATTGAGATCATAATTTGCCTCCTTGTTTTTGCTGCCATAGAGGATAACCTCCTAACATCCTCTTCACAGTTCACTCTGCCACCCAGCTTTGTGTCATCTGCAAACCTGCTAGTGTTACTTCTAATTCCTTCATCCAAAGCATTAATATATATGGTGAATATATGGTGCGGCCTCAACACCGAGCCTTGCGGCACTCCACTCGCCACTTCCTGCCATTTTGAAAAGGACCCGTTTACGACCACTCTTTGCTTCCTGTCTGCCAACCAATTCTCTATCCATGTCAACACTCTGCCCCCAATACCATGTGCTCTAATTTTGCTCACCAATCTCCCGTGTGTGACCTTATCAAAGGCTTTCTGAAACTCCAGACACACCACATCCACTGGCTCCCCTTCAACCATTTTACTTGTCACATCCTCAATAAAAATTCCAGAAGATTAGTCAAGCATGACTTCCCTTCATAAATCCATGCTGGTTTGGACTTATCCTTTTACTGCTATACAAATGCACCGTTATTACCTCTTTAATAATTGACTCCAGCATCTTCCCCACCACTGATGTCAGGCTAACTGGTCTGTAATTCCCCGTTTTCTCTCTCTCGCTCCTTTCTTGAAAAGTGGGATAACATTAGCTATCCTCCAATCCACAGGAACTGATCCTGAATCTATTGAACATTGGAAAATGATCACCAATGCGTCCACTATTTCTAGAGCCACCTCACTGATTACCCTGGGATGCAAACCATCAGGCCCTGGGGATTTATCAACCATCTGTCCCATCAGTCGACCCAATACTATTTCACGCCTAATGCAAATTTCTTTCAGTTCCTCTATCCCCCTAGATCCTCTGTCCCCTAGTACATCTAGGAGATTGTGCCTTCTTTAGTGAAGACAGATCCAAAGTAGCTGTTCAAGTTTTCTGCCATTTCCTTGTTATCTATAATAATTTCACCCATGTCTGCCTTCAAGGGACCCACATTTGTCTTTGCTAATCTTTTTCTCTTAAAATATCTAAAGAAGCTTTTACTGTCCATCTTTATATTCATGGCTAGCTTCCCCTCGTACTTCATCTTTTCAGCCCGTATTGCCCATTTTGTTAACTTCTGTTGTCCTCTGAACGATTCCCAATCCTCTGGCTTCCTGCTACTCTTGCTGTGTTGTAGTTTTATTCCATCCCTAACTTCCCTTGTCAGCCACAGTTGCCTCCTACTCCCCTTAGAATCTTTCTTCCACTTTGGAATGAAATGATACTGCGTCTTCCGGATTATGCCCAGAAATGCCTGCCATTGGTGTTCCACCATCATTCCTGCTAGGATCCCTTTCCAGTTAACCTTGGCCAGCTCCTCTCTTATGCCTTCATAGTCCTCCTTGTTAAACTGCATCACTGACACTTCCAATTTAATCTTCTCCCTCTCAAATTGCAGATTTAAACTAATCATATTATGATCACTACCTCCAAGCGGCCCCTTTACCTCGAGTTCTCTTTATCAAATCTGGTTCATTGGACAACACTAAATCCAGATTTGCCCTTTCTCTGGTAGGCTCCAGCACAAGCTGCTCTAAGAATCCATCTTGGAGGCACTCTACAAACTCTCTTTCTTGAGGCCCAGAACCAACATGATTTTCCCAGTCTACCTGCATATTGAAATCCCCCATCACCACAGTGTCATTGCCTTTCTTACATGCCAGCTTTAACTCCAGCTGCAACTTACACCCTATATCCGGGCTACTATTTGGGGGTCTGTAGACAACTTCAATAAGCGTCTTCTTACCGTTACAATTCCTCAACTCTATCCACAGCGACTCTACCTCATCAGTCCCTATGTCACCCCTCGCAAGGGACTGAATTTCGTCCCTCACCAACAGAGCCACCCCACCTCCTCTGCCCACCTGCCTGTCCTTTCTATAGGATGTATAACCCTGAATATTAAGTTCCCAGGCCCGATCCTCCTGCAGCCACGTCTCTGTAATCCCCACAATGTCATATCTACCAATCTCTAACTGAGCCTCAAGCTCATCTACTTTACTTCTTATACTTAATGCAGTCATGTACAATACTTTTAATTCGTTATTCATCTCACCTTTCACATCGATTCTCATTACACTTTGCCATACTCTCCTATTCATTTACGAGCTTTCTTTCCCGTTTATTCCGAGTTCATTAGCTATCCCTTTACTCGCTTTCCCTTTCACTCCATCCTTGACCATCCCATTTGACACCCCCCCTATTTAGTTGAAAACCACCCGTGTAGCAGTGGCAAACCTGCCTGCCAGAATGATGGTCCCCCACCTGTTACAGTGCAATCCATCCCTTTTGTACAATTCCCCCTTACCCCCAAACAGACCCCAGTGGTCTAAGAATCTAAATACCTGCCAAGTTTAGTGTGCATGTTTAGTGGTGAATTTGGCTTCAGAGTCTGGCAGAATTCTGGCAAAAACCTGCGACAATTCAAGGGCTGCTGGGACGGAAGACAGTTCCGCTGAACTGGCAGCCATAGTAATTACTGGCAGTGCTTGCCTCCAGTACACCGCTTGTACTCCAGAAGGCGTTGCGTGGCAACAGTACGGGTCAGCGGTCGTGACCTCGCCTGCCGGGCAAGGGCCCTATTCACTGGATGTTTTAAAGAGAGGGTTAGATTTAGGTCTTAGGGCTAACGAAATCAAGGGTTATGGGGAGAAAGCAGGTATGGTGTACTGATTGTGGATGATCAGCCACGATCACATTGAATGGCAGTGCTGGCTCGAAGGGCCGAATGGCCGACTCCTGCACTTGTTCTTTGTGTGTTTCTATGTAAAAGCTTTTCACTCCACATCACCGTCTATACATCTTTCACTTTCTGGCGACTCTCAATCTGAGGGAGGGTCTCGACCCGAAACGTCGCCATTGTTTCTCCCCAGAGATGCGGCCTGTCCCGCTGTGGCTTCTGGGGGCCCGGAGGCGGGACGTGACGCCTGATTGATCGGTCTAGCTCCGTTGCTAGGGCGAGATGGGCGGTTCCGATTGGCGGAGCGCGCTGTCTGTCCGGGGGGCGGGGGTGCGGTTTTGATTGGTGCGTCGTCGTGAGGGGGCGGTACCTGGTGCTCTGTGACGTGAGGCCGCGGAGGCGCGACGTGCTCCCATTGTCCGAGGTCCCAATGGCGCGCCCGTCGGTGGGGAAGGGGGCGGGACCTGGTCTCCGGTCACGTCGGGCGGGACGAGACCTCCGCTCGCTCAGCGCCGGGAGCTCCGGTAGGGAACCGCCGCTGCTACTCGGCCCCGCGTCCATTTCCTCCACTCCTTCCTTCCCGAGGGCTATCCTGCGGCCGCCAACCCGAAGCCCGAGGCTTGCAGGGGTGAGGGAGCGAGGTCTGGGCGCCCTCTGGTCCTCCGACTCTAGCACTCCCTGTCGGTTGAAGGCCGCAGTGTAGCGCCTCTGGTCCTACGATTGCACCGCCCCCTGGCGGCGGGAGATCGCGACGCACTTTCTTTCTTCCTCTGCAGCGACTTCTGGAGGAAGGTGGGGTAAGGAAGTTCAACAGTTCAACAACAGAGCTTTATTTGTCATTCGGTACCAAGGTACCGAACGAAACTACATAGCAGTCACACACAAAAAAGAACACAAGACACATGACCCCAACACAAACATCCATCACAGTGACTCCAAACACCCCCTCACTGTGATGGAGGCAACAAAACTTCCACTCTCTTCCCCACGCCCACGGACAGACAGCTCGTCCCTGACCGGCCCACACAGTCCCCGCAAGGGGATGGGAGTCCCCGCGGCCGAGTCGCACCGGGCACTGAAACGTCTCTCGGCCGAGCCGGGCGATGGAAGGCCCAGCGACCGAGCCGTGCGCAGCTAAGTCCCGCGGCCGAGCCGCACCGGGCGATGTTAGGTCCCGCGGCCGAGCCGCATCGGGCGATGTTAAGTCCAGCGGCCGAGCCGCACCAGCGATGAAAAGTCCCGCGGCCAAGCCGCGCCGGGCGATGTTAGGCCCCGCGGCCGAGCCGCGCCGGGCGATGTTAGGCCCCGCGGCCGAGCCGCACCGGGCACTGTTAAGTCCAGTGGTCGAGCTGCACCAGCGATGTTAGGCCCCGCGGCCGAGCCGCACCGGGCGATGGAAGGCCCCGCGGCCAAGCCGCACCGGGCACTGTTAAGTCCAGCGGCCGAGCCGCACCGGGCGATGGAAGGCCCAGCGGCCGAGCCGCACCGGGAGATGAAAAGTCCAGCGGCCGAGCCGCACTGGGCGATGGAAGGCCCCGCGGCCGAGCCGCACCGGGAGATGAAAAGTCCAGCGGCCGAGCCGCGCTGGGCGATGGAAGGCCCCGCGGCCGAGCCGCACCCCGCGCCGTGAGGAAGAGACCTAAAAGAGAAAGGTTTCCCCCCACCCACACCACCACCCCCCCACCACACATACACAACCCAAAAAAAACAAACACCATCCCAACACCGACACACAACAAAAAAAAAAGGAAAAAAGATGAACAGACTGCTAGCGAGCCGCAGCCGTTAGGCGCTGCCACAGTACAGAGAGAGGTGGGTGAGGAAGCAAGAGGGGGAAGGGGGATGAGGGCGGTGGAAGTGAGGGGAGGTCACTAGGTGGGGGCTGAGGGGGCAAGTGGGGCGGGTCGCACCGACCTGGGGGCTGCGAGCATCCGGGCACTGCGTCGAGCCGCCCTTCGCCGTGACGGAGCGGTGACGTCAAATGCTGCCGTGCGTGCGGGTGATGTCACGACAAATGCTGCCTCACGTGTGGGCGGGAGGCTCGGCGCGGTGCCCGGATGCTTGGCGCCCCCAGGTCGGCGCGGCCCCCCCCTCTCACACATCCCCCTTCACCTTTCCGCCCCGTCACACATCCTCACACACACCCCCCCTCTCACCCTCAAACCTCCCTCCCCTTCACCTTCCCCCATGCCCCTCTCAACCCCCAGACCCCTCAACCCCTGTTTTCCAGCTTGTTGACCCTCTGTGTTCCCCTCCTGCAGGGTTTAAGAGCCGTTGCTGTGACGGGGCCATCTGCTCGATGTGCGGGCTGAACTTCGGTGGAGGACCACTTGACTGGGCCCAAGGAAAAGCGTTATGAGTGCGACGTGTGTGGCAAGGCCTGGCAGCAGCCGTGCATTCCTGGAGACACGACGGTGTGTGCACACGGGCGAGAAGGACTTTTGCTGTTCATCCTGTGGCAAGGGCTTTGTCCGGTTAAGGGAACTACACCAACACCGGCTGGCGCACAGTGGTGAGCGTCCTTACACCTGCAGTGACTGCGGAAAGCGCTTCGCCTTCTCCAGCAGATTGCTGGAACACCAGCTCACCCACACCGACGAGCACCCCTTCACCTGCGCCCAGTGCGGCAAGGGCTATAACAGCTCCCGCAGCTTGCGAGACCACCAGCGCACCCACACCGGCAAGCACCCCTTCACCTGCGCCCAGTGCGGCAAGGGCTTCTCTCGCTCCATCAGACTGTTGGAGCACCAGCGCACCCACACCGGCGAGCGCCCCTTCACCTGCGCCCAGTGCGGCAAAGGCTTCTCCCGCTCCAACAACCTGCAACAGCACCAACGCAGTCACACCGGCGAGCGCCCCTACATTTGCGCCCAGTGCGGCAAGGGCTTCACCCGCTTCAACAGCCTGCAGGAGCATGAGTGGGTGCACAGTAGTGAGCGCCCCTTCACCTGCTCCGACTGCGGCAACGGCTACACCAGCTCCCGCAGACTGCTAGAGCACCAGCGCACCCACACCGAAGAGCGCCCCTTCACCTGCGCCCAGTGCGGCAAGGGCTACACCAGCTCCCACAGGCTGCTGGAGCACCAGCGCAACCACAACGACGAGCGCCCCTTCACCTGCACCCAGTGTGGCAAGGGCTTCGCCCGCTCCCACAGACTGCTGGAGCACCAGCGCACCCACACCGGCGAGCGCCCCTTCACCTGCGCCCAGTGCGGCAACAGCTACACCAACTCCAACACCCTGCTACAGCACCAGCGTACTCACACCGGCGAGCGCCCCTACACCTGTGCCCAGTGTGGCAAGGGCTTCACCCTCACCAGCAGACTGCTGGAGCACCAGCGGATGCACAGCGGCGAGCGCCCCTTCATCTGTGCCCAGTGTGGCAAGGGCTTCACCCGCTCCGAAAGACTGCTGGAGCACCAGCGCATCCACACCGGCGAGCGCCCCTTCATCTGTGCCCAGTGTGGCAAGGGCTTCACCCGCTCCTCCAGCCTGCTCCGGCACCAGCGGGTGCACGCCGGCGACCTTCCCATCCACAGCCCTGTGAATGGTGAGCGATTTGCTTTGGCGTCTCACTCCCCGTCTCAGCAGCGCGTCCACACCAGTGGCCAGTCTTACAATTGCCAGTACTGCGGTGAGGCGTTTGACAGCTCGCGAGGGCTGCGGCAGCACCGGCGGGCCCACGCTCGTGAACGGCTCTCCCCAGTGCGGCAATCGATTCAAGAGTGATCCATATCCCTCCATTCCCTGTATATCCATGTGCCTGTCTAAAAGCCTCTTAAACACCCAGTAGCGCAGAGGTAGAGTTGCTGCCTCATGGCGTCAGAGACCCGGGTTCCATCCTGACTACAGGTGCTATCTGTACGGAGTTTGCATGTTCTCCCCATGTCCTGCGTGGGTCTTCTCTGGGTGCTCCGGTTTCCTCCCACACTTCAAAGACGTGTGGGTTTGGAGGTTAATTGGTTTGGTATAAATGTAAATTGCCCCAGTGTGCGTAGGATAGTGTTAGGGGATCGCTGGTCGGTGAAGACTCGGCGGGCCGAAGGGCCTGTTCCCGTGCCAACTCACTAATGTTTAAAGTGCACAGGGGTTGCGGGAGCACCGGTGGATATACATCGGAGAGGGACCCTTTGTGTGCGCCGCGTGCGGCAAGAGTTTCACACGCATGTCCAGCCTGTGGCAGCACCGGCGTACCCACAGCGTTGAGTGTCCCCCTACCCATCCTGTGGTAAGGCCTTCACCCGCCTGGACCACCTGCTGGAGCACCGGCGGGTCCACATTGGCAAGCGCCCCTTCACCTGCCAGCTCTGTGGCAAGGCCTTTTCTAGTTCCTCCAGCCTGCTGGGACAACGCACTGTGGACAGGCGCTGTTTAGGCAGACACAAAATGCTGCAAGGAATGGGTAACGTTTCGGGTCGAGTCCCTCTTCAGTCTCGACCCCAAAACGTCACCCATTCCTTCTTTCCGGAGATGCTGCCTGTCCCGCTGAGTTACTCCATAATTTTGTGTCCATCTATCACTTGCCAGGCTTTGTCCAGAACCCATCTCATTGTTCCAGCTTTCTGCCCCGACTCCATCAGTCCAAAGAAGGGGCCCGACCTGTCACGTCGCCCGTCCATTCCCCACCAAAGTGCTGGTAGACCTCAGCAGGTCAGCCATCTGTGGTGGGAACCGGATGGAGAAGTGTTCCCAATATCAGTCCTACTTGGCCCTGTCGGCAATGCGATGTCCATTCTTGGGATGGGATGCAAGGTCCGAGCTGACCAGTCATCGACAGGCCCCCCCCCCCCCCTCCGAGGGCCATCTCTTCTTCATTCCTCTGTATTGTTCTCGCTGGCGAAAGGCGTCAGGATTAATCCACAGGCACCGCTTCCGTCCCCCAGCCGTTCCCCCTCATCTCCAAACATCTCACTCTCCGCCCTTGGACGGCCGCACGACTCCGACGGCAGTAAACAAGGACTTTTGCTCGTTCACCCGTTGGAGCCAAGTTGTATTCCAATGAAATAAATGTCTTTTTTAATAAAGCGTCTCTGGCCGTATCGCCTCCTGGCGGTGGGAGGGTTGGGTTTAGTTTATTGTCACGTGCACCGAGGTGCAGTGAGAAGCATTTTTGTTACATGCTAACCAGTCAGCAGAAAGGCGACACACGATTACAATTGATCCGTCCGCAGTGAACGGACACGGGATAAAGGGAATTACGATGAGTGCTGGACATGTGTGATTCCAGCGTGGAGACAAGGTTTCTCCCTCTATGAGGTCATAAGTGACAGGAGCAGAATTAGGTCTTTCGGCCCATTATGTCTACTCCGCCATTCAATCATGGACGATCTATCTCTCCCTCCTAACCCCATTCTTCTGCCTTCTCCCCAAAACCCCTGACACCCGTATCTCGGTTCACGGAGTGGTAATGAGCCAATATTAGGAGAAGGGGAGGTACGACGAGATCTTGGTGTGCTTGTACATCAGTCACTGAAAGTGAGCATGCAGGTACAGTGGGCAAAGAAGAATGTTAATGGCATGTTGGCGTTCATTGGGAGAGGATTTGAGTTTAGCAGCAAGGAGGTCCTACTGCCGCTGTACAGGACACTGGTGAGACTGCACTTGGGATATTGTGTGCAATTTTGGTTTCCTAATTTGAGGAAGGACATTCTTGCTCTTCAGGTTGTGCAGCGTAAGTTAGCCAGGGATCGCTAGACTGACATATGGTGAACGAATGGGTCGACTGGGTTTCTATTCGCTGCAATGTAGTAGGAAGAGAGGGGACCTTATAGAAACATAAAATTATGAAAGGTTTGGACAGGGTAGATGCAGGAAAAATGTTTCCGATGTTGGGTGAGTCCAAAAAGAGGGGTCACAATTTCAGAAAAAGGCGATGGCCAGTTGACCTCTTTGCTCCTCTACTCAACTCCTCTCGTTATGGCCAACATGCCATTAGCTTTTTTCCCTGCCTGCTGTACCTGCAGGCTTACTTTCAATGACTGCTGCAGAAGGACACCCAGGTCTCGTTGTACATACCCTTTTCCTAACCTGTCTCCATTCAGATAATAGAGTGCTGGAGTAACACCTTACATTTCCTTGTCGCTGTGTCTCCCTGTCCTGTGACTATCAGTCTGAAGAAGGGTCTCGATCCGAAACGTCACCCATTCCTTCTCTCCTGAGATGCTGCCTGACCTGCTGAGTTACTCCAGCATTTTGTGAATAAATACCTTCGATTTGTACCAGTATCTGCAGTCATTCCCCCTCGTTCCCCCTCATCTCCAAACGGTGGCATCTCGCTCTTCGCCGTTGGACGGCAGCAAGACTCCGGCGGCGGTAAACAAGGACATTTGCTCGTTCACCCGTTGGAGCCAATTTGTATTCCAATGAAATAAATGTGTTTTTTTTAAAAAGTGTCTCTGGTTCTCCGAATGCAGCGCCTCCTAGCGGCGGGAGGGTTCAGTTTAGTTTATTGTCACGTGCAGTGAGAAGCTTTTTTGTTACATGCTAACCAGTCAGCAGAAAGGCAACACACGATTACAATTGATCCGTCCGCAGTGTACGGACACGGGATAAAGGGAATTACGATGAGTGCTAGACATGTGTGATTCCAGCACGGAGACAAGGTTTCTCCCTGTATAAGGTCATAAGTGACAGGAGCAGAACTAGGCCTTTTGGCCCGTCAAGTCTACTCCGCCATTCAATCATGGACGATCTATCTCTCCCTCCTAATCCCATTCTCCTGCCTTCTCCCCAAAACCCCTGACACCGGTATTTCGGTTCACCGAACGGTAATGAGCCAATATTAGAAGAAGGGGAGGTACGTCGAGACCTCGGCGTGCTTGTACATCAGTCACTGAAAGTAAGCATTGTGGCGCGTCGATAGAGGCCCGAAATAAAGGCAAGGAGCCAGGTATTTCGGGGACGTTATGTTTTTATTATACCTTGGTTATCAGACGGGTCGAGTCTGCCGGAATGGCTTCGCGCCCAAAACCTTGTCCTTATATACATGGTACCGGACCGCCTCCCTGGACTGGTCCATTCCCGTGCCGAGGGGTCGGTAGTAGTATGGCCCGACCCTTGGGAGCCGCCACAGGACCCCCCCTAGAACCGGAGGCACGAAATGCACTGGTGGTCGCACAACCCGACCGGACCGCGTACGGTAATCGGTCGACAGAGGGGCCGGCGGAGGAACAGTTGGAGGAACAGGTGGTGGGTCCCGGAAGGGTGGGCGACCTCATGGCCGAGGCTGGGCAACCCGCACCGGTTGGTCGATGTCCAAGTGGGCCGGCTTCAGGTGGTCAATTGACACGGCCTCCGGCCGGCCCCCCATGTCCAAGACAAAGGTTGTCTGTCCGTGCTCCAGCACCCGGTACGGGCCCTTATACGGCCTCTGGAGTGGCGTCCGGTGGGCGTCACGGCGCAGGAACACAAAGGCGCAGTTCCGGAGGGCCGATGGCACGTAAGGGCGGAATGTCCCAAGGCGGGACGTCGGCACGGGTGCGAGCTTGCCAACTCGCTCTCGGAGGCGCTGTAGGGTGGATGAGGGCGGTTCCTCTCGCCCCGGCAACGAGGGCACGAACTCCCCGGGCACCGTGAGCGGGGACCCGTATACGAGCTCCGCTGAGGATGAAGCCAGGTCACCCGGTTTTCCTTCCCCTCGATGAAGCGGATGGAGGTGGTGAATTCCGAGATGTAGGCCAACTGGCGCTGCTGTCGGGCGGACCATGGGTCGGAGACCTTTGCCAGGGCGAACGTGAGCGGCTTGTGGTGCGTGTAAGCGGTGAACGGACGGCCCTCCAGAAAATAGCGGAAGTGACAAACGGCCAGGTACAGGGCGAGGAGCTCGCGGTCGAAGGCGCTGTACTTCCTCTGGGCGTTGCTGAGGTGCCGGCTGAAGAAGGCCAGGGGGCGCCAACCCCCGTCCGTCAGTTGCTCCAGTACGGCACCAACCGCCAACTCTGAGGCATCCACCGTAAGGGCTGTCGGGGCATCCTCCCGTGGGTGAACCAGCAGCACAGCCCGAGCCAGGGCCTCCTTCGCGCCATCAAAGGCTGTTACCGCCTCGTCGGTCCACACGACGATCTTACGCTTGCCCGCCAGCAGCTCGTATAGTGGTCGCATGATGTGGGCCGCGGATGGCAGGAACCGGTGATAAAAGGCCACCATGCCGACGAACTCCTGCAGGCCACGCACCGAGGACGGACGGGGAAACCGGCGGATGGCGTCTACTTTGTCCGGCAGGGGAACCGCTCCTTGCGAGGACACACGGTGGCCGAGAAAGTCGATTGTGGCCACGCCAAAGCGGCACTTGGCGAGGTTTATAGCCAACCCGTGCTCGCTGAGCCGCTGAAAAAGCTGCCGGAGGTGGGCACAGTGCTCCTGCCGCGAGCGGCTGGCTACCAACATGTCGTCAAGGTAGACAAACAGGAAATCCAGCCCGCGACACACGCCGTTCATTAACCGCTGAAATGACTGTGCGGCGTTCTTGAGGCCGAACGGCATCCGTACAAACTCGTAGAGTCCGAACGGCGTGATGATTGCCGTCTTGGGCACATCCTCCGGGTGGACCGGGATCTGGTTGTAACCTCGCACCAGATCCACCTTCGAGAATATCGTGGCCCCAGCCAAATAGACAATAGACAATAGACAATAGACAATAGGTGCAGGAGTAGGCCATTCAGCCCTTCGAGCCAGCACCGCCATTCAATGCGATCATGGCTGATCACTATCAATCAGTACCCCGTTCCTGCTTTCTCCCCATACCCCCTCACTCCGCTATCCTTAAGAGCTCTATCCAGCTCTCTCTTGAAAGCATCCAACGAACTGGCCTCCACTGCCTTCTGAGGCAGAGAATTCCACACCTTCACCACCCTCTGACTGAAAAAGTTCTTCCTCATCTCCGTTCTAAATGGCCTACCCCTTATTCTCAAACTGTGGCCCCTTGTTCTGGACTCCCCCAACATTGGGAACATGTTATCTGCCTCTAATGTGTCCAATCCCCTAATTATCTTATATGTTTCAATAAGATCCCCCCTCATCCTTCTAAATTCCAGTGTATACAAGCCCAATCGCTCCAGCCTTTCAACATACGACAGTCCCGCCATTCCGGGAATTAATCTAGTGAACCTACGCTGCACGCCCTCCATAGCAAGAATATCCTTCCTCAAATTTGGAGACCAAAACTGCACACAGTACTCCAGGTGCGGTCTCACCAGGGCCCGGTACAACTGTAGAAGGACCTCTTTGCTCCTATACTCAACTCCTCTTGTTACGAAGGCCAACATTCCATTGGCTTTCTTCACTGCCTGCTGAACCTGCATGCTTCCTTTCATTGACTGATGCACTAGGACACCCAGATCTCGTTGAACTCCCCCTCCTCCTAACTTGACACCATTCAGATAATAATCTGCCTTTCTATTCTTACTTCCAAAGTGAATAACCTCACACTTATCTACATTAAACTGCATCTGCCATGTATCCGCCCACTCACACAACCTGTCCAGGTCACCCTGCAGCCTTATTGCATCTTCCTCACAATTCACACTACCCCCCAACTTAGTATCATCTGCAAATTTGCTAATGGTACTTTTAATCCCTTCGTCTAAGTCATTAATGTATATCGTAAATAGCTGGGGTCCCAGCACCGAACCTTGCGGTACCCCACTGGTCACTGCCTGCCATTCCGAAAGGGACCCATTTATCCCCACTCTTTGCTTTCTGTCTGTTAACCAATTTTCTATCCATGTCAGTACCCTACCCCCAATACCATGTGCCCTAATTTTGCCCACTAATCTCCTATGTGGGACCTTGTCGAAGGCTTTCTGAAAGTCGAGGTACACCACATCCACTGACTCTCCCTTGTCAATTTTCCTAGTTACATCCTCAAAAAATTCCAGTAGATTTGTCAAGCATGATTTCCCCTTCGTAAATCCATGCTGACTCGGAACGATCCCGTTACTGCTATCCAAATGCTCAGCAATTTCGTCTTTTATAATTGACTCCAGCATTTTCCCCACCACTGATGTCAGACTAACTGGTCTATAATTACCCGTTTTCTCTCTCCCTCCTTTCTTAAAAAGTGGGATAACATTTGCTATTCTCCAATCCACAGGAACTGATCCTGAATCTATAGAACATTGAAAAATGATCTCCAATGCTTCCACTATTTCTAGAGCCACCTCCTTAAGTACTCTGGGATGCAGACCATCAGGCCCTGGGGATTTATCAGCCTTCAGTCCCATCAGTCTACCCAAAACCATTTCCTGCCTAATGTGGATTTCCTTCAGTTCCTCCATCACCCTAGGTTCTCCAGCCCCTAGAACATTTGGGAGATTGTGTGTATCTTCCTCAGTGAAGACAGATCCAAAGTAACGGTTTAACTCGTCTGCCATTTCTTTGTTCCCCATAATAAATTCCCCTGCTTCTGTCTTCAAGGGACCCACATTTGCCTTGACTATTTTTTTCCTCTTCACGTACCTAAAAAAACTTTTGCTATCCTCCTTTATATTATTGGCTAGTTTACCCTCGTACCTCATCTTTTCTCCCCGTATTGCCTTTTTAGTTAACTTTTGTTGCTCTTTAAAAGAGTCCCAATCCTCTGTCTTCCCACTCTTCTTTGCTATGTTATACTTCCTCTCCTTAATTTTTATGCTGTCCCTGACTTCCCTTGTCAGCCACAGGTGTCTCTTACTCCCCTTAGAGTCTTTCCACCTCTTTGGAATAAATTGATCCTGCAACCTCTGCATTATTCCCAGGAATACCTGCCATTGCTGTTCTACCGTCTTCCCTGCTAGGGCCTCCTTCCAATCAATTTTGGCCAGCTCCCGCCTCATGCCTCTGTAATCCCCTTTGCTATACTGCAATACCGACACTTCCGATTTTCCCTTCTGCCTTTCCATTTGCAGAGTAAAACTTATCATGTTGTGATCACTGCCTCCTAATGGCTCTTTTACCTCTAGTCCCCTTACCAGATCAGGATCATTACACAACACTAAATCCAGAATTGCCTTCTCCCTGGTAGGCTCCAGTACAAGCTGTTCTAAGAATCCATCTCGAAGGCACTCTACAAACTCTCTTTCCTGGGGTCCATTTCCAACCTGATTTTCCCAGTCTACCTGCATGTTGAAATCTCCCATAACCACCGTAGCATTACATTTTTGACACGCCAATTTTATCTCCTGATTTAACTTGCACCCTAAGTCGAGGCTACTGTTTGGGGGCCTATAGATAACTCCCATTAGGGTCTTTTTACCCTTACAATTTCTCATTTCTATCCATACTGATTCAACATCTCCTGATTCTATGTCACCCCTTGCAATTGAATGAATATCATTCCTTACCATCAGAGCAACCCCACCCCCTCTGCCCACCTGTCTGTCTTTTCTATACGTTGTGTACCCCTGAATATTCAGTTCCCAGCCCTGGTCCTCTTGTAGCCATGTCTCAGTGATCCCTACAACATCATACTTGCCCATGACTAACTGAGCCTCAAGCTCATCCACTTTATTTTTTATACTACGCGCATTTAAGTACAACACTTTAACTTCTGTATTTACCTCCCCTCTCACATCGTTCACAATTGTCCCTGCCCTTAATTTCTTTTCCGCTCTGGAACTTCTGTTCCCATTCTTCCTAGAGTCTTTTGCAATATCTCCTGTATTCCCTTTTACCTCATCTTCATATTCACAATTTGTTAACCCCTCCCCCCCACTACTTAGTTTAAAGCCACAGGTGTCACACTAGCAAACCTGCCTGCCAGAATGTTTGTCCCCCTGCTGTTAAGATGCAACCCGTCCCTTTTGTACAAGTCACCCCTAGCCCAGAAGCCTAGCACGGGGTCTCAATCCTCGGCGGTAGCGACGTTCAGCGGCCGATAATCCCCGCAAGGTCTCCAGCCCCCGTTTGCCTTGGGGACCATGTGGAGTGGGGATGCCCATGGGCTGTTGGAAGGGCGGACGATCCCCAAGGATTCCATCGTGCGGAACTCCTGTCGTGCCAGGCGTAGCTTCTCAGGCGGCAGTCGGCGTGCTCGTGCGTGGAGGGGTGGGCCGGTAGTTGTTATATAATGGAACACCCCATGCTTGGGGGTCGATGACCGGAATTGCGGGGCCATAATATCGGGAAGCTCCGCCAGAACCCGAGCGAAATGGGAGTCCACGGACGACAGCGGACGTATAATGGGCTCATTCAGCCGCAGCGCAATGGGCTCCATCGTGGCGGAGTGGACCAAGCGCTGCTGCCTGACGTCCACGAGGAGGGAATGAGCCCGCAGAAGGTCAGCCCCGAGCAACGGCTGGGAGACGTCGGCGATCGTGAACTGCCACGTGAAATGACTGGCGCCGAAAACGATGTGGAATGTGCGGACGCCATAAGTCTGAATGTGGCTCCCGTTTGCCACGGTGAGGATGGGCCCCCGCTTCCCAGAACGAATGTCCAGCGGCGAAGGGGGCAGGACGCTCAGCTCCGCCCCGGTATCCACGAGGAAGCGGCCCACGGAGCGCCGATCCCAGGGGAAGAGGCGGTGAATCTGGCTGGCCGCCGCGGGGACTATTGGCAGCCGGCCTCGGCGTTTCCCGGGAACGTGCACGGCTGGCGGCATTGTCGGGCTGCCGCACCCCAGCGCGGGTGGTAATAACACCAGTACCTCCTGCTGGTGCTGGCTGGAGCCTGCTGGTGTGGGACTGCAGGTGCATGTGCGAGTGCAGGACCCGCAATGGCCACCGGGGGCGATCTCGCAGGCCTCCGGGGCATAGCTGTCACTCCTTCCACAGCTCCCCCGCCGGACCGGAGAAAATCGGGCGCTTCTCGAGTGACGTTTAGCACGCTGACGTCATCACGGCGCGCCGCCCACAGCGCTTCCGCGCGCCTGCCGAGGGCCCGTGTGTCTGCAAAGGAGGCGTCGGTGAGCTGCAGGCGAATGTCGGCCGGCAGCAGCTGCAGGTAAGTGTATTCAAACATTAGGCACGGTCTGTGCCCGTCGAGCAGCGCGACCATCTCCTTCAGGAGGCTAGATGGGCGCCGGTCACCGAGGCCCGGCATGTGGAGGAGCCTTTCGGCCCGCTCCATTCGGGTTAGCCCGTAGGTTTGGAGCAGCAGCTCCTTAGGGGCTTCATATTTATCGTGGGTCGGGGGGATCCTGGAGGAACTCCGTTACCTCTTCGGCCGTGTCCTGGTCAAGGGCCCCCACCAGGTGGAAAAAACGGGTGTCATCCGTTGTGCTGCCCCGCAGCTGGAACTGGGCCTCCGCTTGGTAAAACCAAACGCGAGCCCAGGTGGTCCAGAAGGTCGGGAGCTTGATGGCTAACGCGTCGACAGCTGCGGCCTGGTCGGCCTGCGAGCCGGACGGACGGTCGGCTATCCATTGTTTGTCCATCCTAGTCACGTCGGGGTCACCAATGTGGCCCAAAAATTGTCCTTATATACATGGTACCGGACCGCCTCCCTGGACTGGTCCATTCCCGTGCCGATGGGTCGGTAGTATGGCCCGACCCTTGGGAGCCGCCACAGCATGCAGGTACCGCGGGCAAAGAAGAAAGCTATTGGCATGTTGGCCTTCATTGGGAGAGGATTTGAGTTTAGGAGCAAGGGGGTCCCACTGCAGTTGTACAGGGCCCTGGTGAGACTGCACTTGGGATATTGTGTGCAATTTTGGTTTCCTAATTTGAGGAAGGACATTCTTGCTCCTGAGGTAGTACAGCGTAGGTTAGCCAGGGATGGCGGGACTGACATATGATGAAAGAATAGGTCGACTGAGTTTCTATTCGCTGGAATTTAGTAGGGGACGTTATAGAAACATATGAAATTATGAAAGGTTTGGACAGGGTCGATGCAGGAAAAATGTTCCTGATGTTGGGGGAGTCCAGAAAGAGGGGTCGCAATTTCAGAAAAAGGGGATGGCCATTTGACCTCTTTGCTCCTCTACTCAACTCCTCTCGTTATGAAGGCCAACATGCCATTAGCTTTTTTCCCTGCCGGCTTGCTTTCAGTGACAGCTGTAGAAGGACACCCAGGTCTCGTTGTACATACCCTTTTCCTAATCTGTCCCCATTCAGATAATAGAGTGCTGGAGTAACACCTTACATTTGCTTGTCGCTGAAGAATGTTCCTTCTCTCCAGAGATGCTGCCTGTCCGGCTGAGTTATTCCAGCACTTTTGTGTCTGTCTTGTGGAGAACATGGAGAAGGGACGGTCATGACCCTTCTTCAGACCTGAAACATTGCTGATCGATGTTGACCACAGATGCAGTCTGACCCGCTGAGTTGCTCCAGCATTCTGTGAAACGTCACCTATCCATGTTCTCCACAAATGCAGCCTCCAGGATTTTGTGTCTTTTTGTGCATGAACCAGCATCTGATGTTCCTTGTGATGACCAAAGATAGGCACAAAGTGCTGGGGGAAAAATATGGGCAAAGTTTCGGGTCGGGACACTTGGCTACTTGTCAAACTTTATTGTTAGAGAAGTTAGAGAAATGTCATTCTCTGATTTTAGTTAACTATTACCTCCCTTTTATTGATAGCGGTATGAATATTGATTTATCTAACTTCAAGTAACCCTTACATCCCCTCTCTCTCCATCGCGCCCCCACTCATGTCATACCATCTTCAAAGTCATCTTGTTAAGTCTCGTTGTCTGTAGCATCTGCTTTGTCCTGTCATTTTCACACCTCACCCTTCCATATCTATAGTCTCCCTCTTCCCTGAGTCAGTCTGAAGAAGGGTCTCGACCCAAAACGTCACCCAATCCTTTTCTCCAGAGATGCTGTCTGACTTATTCCAGCTTTTTGTGTCTATCCCGTTTTTTTCCTCTCTCTTCCCTGTGCCCCACCTGAACGTGACCCGTTTCCCCCTCCCCTTTCACCAATGCCTTCACATTCTGCTCATCTTCACTCACAGCCTTTTCTGTTCTTCCCATCTCTGGCAATTGTCCACCCATCTGCCAATCATGTCCTCCCCCTCACCTGTATCCATCTGTTACTTAAAGATAGACACAAAAAGCTGGAGGAAGTCAGCGGGACAGGCAGCGTCTCTGGAGAGAAGGAATGGGTGACGGTTCGGGTCGAGACCCTTCAGACTGGTTTGGGATAAGGGAAACTAAAGATATAGATGGTGATGTGGAGAGATAAAGAATAATGAATGATAGATATGCAATAAAGTAACGATGATAAAGGAAACAGGTCATTGTAAGCTTGTGAGATGCAGTTCCTCCAATTTGTGTTGAGCATCACTCTGACATTGGAGGATACCGAGGACAAAAAGGTCAGTGTGGGAGTGGGAAGCAGAATCCAGCAGCCAGGAGATCAGGTTGGTTCAGCTGGGCTGAGCGAAGGTGTTCCGCGAAACGATTGCCCAGTCTGCGTTTGGTCTCGCCGATGTATAAGAGTCCACATCTTGAACAACGGATACAGTAGATGAGGTTGGAGGAGGTGCAAGTGAGGGTTTGTCCCACCCTCACCTCCCTTCCAGCTTCCTTCCCCAACTACAATCACTGATGAAGGAGACCGACCAGAGGCGCTGCACCGCGGTCTTCAACCGACAGCGGGCGCGATAGTCGGAGGACCAAGAGGGCGCCCAGACCAAAGATACTAGAGTTACTCTAGTATCTTTGGCCCAGACCTCACTCACTCACATCCAACACACCCCGCGCCCGCACGCCTCGTACTCCGGCTCCTTGGGTCGCCGGCCGCGGGATCGCCCTCGGGAAGGAAGGATGGGGTGGGGGTAAGAACGCGGGGCCGAGCGGCGGCGGCTGTTGCCCACCTGGGCTCCCGGCGTGTTCCACGTCACAGCGACCAGGTCCCGCCTTTTGCGCGCTGACGGGCAGAGCTATCGACCAATAGGAGCAGGTCCCACCTCCATGACCAGGTCACAAAAACCAGGTATCACCCTCTCCCGCCGAGCAACCAATCAGAGCCCCCTCGTCGCAGGTGAGCGCGTCCTGTAGGTCAGGCTGCAGCCCCGCCCCTCGGACAGACGGCGCCTTTCGCCAATCGTAGCCGTCCATCCCGCCCTAGCAACGGTTGCCTGGGCACGGCCGGCCCCCGGGCCCACAGAAGCTGCAGCGGGGCCACTGGTGCTTCAGCAGGTTGGAGGAGCGGGTGAAGGCCTCGCCGCACTGAGCGCAGGGGAAGCCCCCTGGTGGAGGGGTAGACCTCACGGCCCTTGACAACAGCACATTGCACTGGCCACAGCGCCTAGAGGGCGTTGCATAACTCCTGCTGCCTCAAACGCAAGAAGAAACAGATGCCGGATTTGAACGTGCACTGGCGCCTGCACACCGGCGAGCTCGCCTGCTCTTGTCAAGGGCTGTGAGGTCTACCCCTCCACCAGGGGGACGGAGGACAGTGCAGTCGAAAATGACGTGCTGCGCTGTTTGCTGGTCTGCTCCACACACGCAGGCTGCTGATGGACGCAACCCCCAACGATGCATGTTGGCGTTGAACCGGCCGACCCCTGTGCGGAGCTGGTTCAGGGCGACCCACTCTTTGCGGGGCATATCCGAGCCGGGTGGGGCTGTGGTGTTCGGTGCGACGGTGAATTGAGGAGGTCGCGATGTCTGTTCCCAGCTGGTTTTCCATGCTCCTAGTATCCGGCATCGACTTGAAGCCTCAGCCCCGACGAATTCAAAAAGCTCTTGCCGCAGTCGGAGCAGTGGAAGGGAGCGGGGTCAAGGGGAGAAGGGAGGGGAGGTGAGGGGAGAGGTGGTGAGGAGGCAAGGGGGGGAGGTGGGGAAGGGGGATGAGGGCGGTGGAAGTGAGGAGAGGTGGGGAGGCGCACCGACCTGGGGGTGCCAAGCATCCAGACATTGCATTGAGCTGCCTGCACGTCCGACAGCCAGCTGCCCTTCGCCGTGATGGGGCGGAGATGTCATGGCGCCTTGCGTGCAGATGAAGTCACGGCGCAGGGCGGCTCACGGGTGGGCGGGAGGCTCGGCGTGGTGCCCGGATGCTTGGCGCCCCCAGTTCGGTGTGGCCTTCCTCCCTCATACATCCCCCCTCACACCCCTCCTCCCCTTCACGTGTTAGTAATGTCCTGTTTGCCAGCTTGTTGTCCCTCTGTGTTCTCCTGCAGGGTTTAGGAACCGTTGCTGTGGACGGAGGGACTGGGACGTGAGTGGCCATTGAGGGCAGCCAGGGTGCCGGTGAGCGCCCCTCCCCCCCATCTGCTTGGTGTGCAGGCTGAGCTTCGGTGGAGGACCACATGACGGGGCCCAACACGGAGAAGAGTTATAAGTGCGACGTGTGTGGCAAGGCCTGGCAGCATCTGTACCTGCTGGAGACCCACCGGCGGGTGCACATGGGAGAACGCCCCTTCAGCTGCTCCGACTGCAGCAAGACCTTCAAGACGGTGCAGGCGCTGAAGATCCACTGGCAGGTGCACACGGGCGAAAAGCCCTTTGTCTGCTCCACCTGCGGCAACAGCTTTGCCCAGTCATCGGGGCTGAGGCAGCACCATCGGGTGCACAGCAGTGAGCGGCCATTCACCTGCTCTGACTGCGGCAAGAGCTTCAAGTCACTGCCACAGTTGAAGGTGCACTGGCGCATTCACACCGTGGAGCGGCCGTACACCTGCAGCGACTGTGGCAAGGGCTTCACCCGCTCCAACAAACTGCTGGAGCACCAGCGCACCCACACCGGCGAGCGCCCCTTCACCTGCGCCCAGTGCGGCAAGGGCTACACCAACTCCAACGCCCTGCTAGAGCACCAGCGTACTCACACCGGCGAGCGCCCCTACACCTGTGCCCAGTGTGGCAAGGGCTTCACCCTCACCACCAGACTGCTGGTGCACCAGCGGATGCACAGCGGCGAGCGCCCCTTCACCTGTGCCCAGTGTGGCAAGGGCTTCACCAGCTCCGAAAGACTGCTGGAGCACCAGCGCATCCACACCGGCGAGCGCCCCTACATCTGCTCCCAGTGTGGCAAGGGCTTCACCCGCTCCTCCATCCTGCTCCAGCACCAGCGAGTGCACGCCGGCGACCGTCCCATCCACAGCCCTGTGAATGGTGAGCGATTTGCTTTGGCGTCTCACTCCCCGTCTCAGCAGCGCGTCCACACCAGTGGCCAGTCTTACAATTGCCAGTACTGCGGTGAGGCGTTTGACAGCTCGCGAGGGCTGCGGCAGCACCGGCGGGCCCACGCTCGTGAACGGCTCTCCCCAGTGCGGCAATCGATTCAAGAGTGATCCATATCCCTCCATTCCCTGTATATCCATGTGCCTGTCTAAAAGCCTCTTAAACACCCAGTAGCGCAGAGGTAGAGTTGCTGCCTCATGGCGCCAGAGACCCGGGTTCCATCCTGACTACAGGTGCTATCTGTACGGAGTTTGCATGTTCTCCCCATGTCCTGCGTGGGTCTTCTCTGGATGCTCCGGTTTCCTCCCACACTTTAAAGACGTGTGGGTTTGGAGGTTAATTGGTTTGGTATAAATGTAAATTGCCCCAGTGTGCGTAGGAAAGTGTTAGGGGATCGCTGGTCGGTGAAGACTCGGCGGGCCGAAGGGCCTGTTCCCGTGCCAACTCACTAATGTTTAAAGTGCAGAGGGGTTGCGGGAGCACCGGTGGATACACATCAGAGAGGGACCCTTTGTGTGCGCCGCGTGTGGCAAGAGTTTCACACGCATGTGTAGCCTGTGGCAGCACCGGCGTACCCACAGCGTTGAGTGTCCCCCTACCCATCCTGTGGTAAGGCCTTCACCCGCCTGGACCACCTGCTGGAGCACCGGCGGGTCCACATCGGCAAGCGCCCCTTCACCTGCCAGCTCTGTGGCAAGGCCTTTTCTAGCTCCTCCAGCCTGCTGGGACAACGCACTGTGGACAGGCGCTGTTTAGGCAGACACAAAATGCTGCAAGGAATGGGTAACGTTTCGGGTCGAGTCCCTCTTCAGTCTCGACCCCAAAACGTCACCCATTCCTTCTTTCCGGAGATGCTGCCTGTCCCGCTGAGTTACTCCAGAATTTTGTGTCCATCTATCACTTGCCAGGCTTTGTCCAGAACCCATCTCATTGTTCCAGCTTCCTGCCCCGACTCCATCAGTCCAAAGAAGGGGCCCGACCTGTCACGTCGCCCGTCCATTCCCCACCAAAGTGCTGGTAGACCTCAGCAGGTCAGCCATCTGTGGTGGGAACCGGATGGAGAAGTGTTCCCATTATCAGTCCTACTTGGCCCTGTCGGCAATGCGATGTCCATTCTTGGGATGGGATGCAAGGTCCGAGCTGACCAGTCATCGACAGGCCCCCCCCCCCCCCCCCTCCGAGGGCCATCTCTTCTTCATTCCTCTGTATTGTTCTCGCTGGCGAAATAGTCAGGATTAATCCACAGGCACCGCTTCCGTCCCCCAGCCGTTCCCCCTCATCTCCAAACATCTCACTCTCCGCCCTTGGACGACCGCAAGACTCCGACGGCAGTAAACAAGGACTTTTGCTCGTTCACCCGTTGGAGCCAAGTTGTATTCCAATGAAATAAATGTCTTTTTTAATAAAGTGTCTCTGGCCGTGTCGCCTCCTGGCGGTGGGAGGGTTGGGTTTAGTTTATTGTCACGTGCACCGAGGTGCAGTGAGAAGCATTTTTGTTACATGCTAACCAGTCAGCAGAAAGGCGACACACGATTACAATTGATCCGTCCGCAGTGAACGGTCACGGGATAAAGGGAATTACGATGAGTGCTAGACATGTGTGATTCCAGCGTGGAGACAAGGTTTCTCCCTGTATGAGGTCATAAGTGACAGGAGCAGAATTATGTCTACTCCGCCATTCAATCATGGACGATCTATCTCTCCCTCCTAACCCCATTCTTCTGCCTTCTCCCCAAAACCCCTGACACCCGTATCTCGGTTCACGGAGTGGTAATGAGCCAATATTAGGAGAAGGGGATGTACAGTGGGCAAAGAAGAATGTTAATGGCATGTTGGCGTTCATTGGGAGAGGATTTGAGTTTAGCAGCAAGGAGGTCCTACTGCAGCTGTACAGGACACCGGTGAGACTGCACTTGGGATATTGTGTGCAATTTTGGTCTCCTAATTTGAGGAAGGACATTCTTGCTCTTCAGGTTGTGCAGCGTAGGTTAGCCAGGGATGGCTAGACTGGGTTTCTATTCGCTGCAATGTAGTAGGAAGAGAGGGGACCTTATAGAAACATATAAAATTATGAAAGGTTTGGACAGGGTAGATGCAGGAAAAATGTTTCCGATGTTGGGGGAGTCCAGAAAGAGGGGTCACAATTTCAGAAAAAGGGGATGGCCAGTTGACCTCTTTGCTCCACTACTCAACTCCTCTCGTTATGGCCAACATGCCATTAGCTTTTTTCCCTGCCTGCTGTACCTGCAGGCTTACTTTCAATGACTGCTGCAGAAGGACACCCAGGTCTCGTTGTACATACCCTTTTCTTAACCTGTCTCCATTCAGATAATAGAGTGCTGGAGTAACACCTTACATTTCCTTGTCGCTGTGTCTCCCTGTCCTGTGACTATCAGTCTGAAGAAGGGTCTCGATCCGAAACGTCACCCATTCCTTCTCTCCTGAGATGCTGCCTGACCTGCTGAGTTACTCCACCATTTTGTGAATAAATACCTTCGATTTGTACCAGTATCTGCAGTCATTCCCCCTCGTTCCCCCAACATCTCCAAACGGTGGCATCGCGCTCTTCGCCGTTGGACGGCCACAAGACTCCGGCGGCGGTAAACAAGGACTTTTGCTCGTTCACCCCTTTGGATCCAAGTTGTATTCCAATGAAATAAATGTGTTTTTAAAAAAAGTGTCTCTGGTCCTCTGAATGCAGCGCCTCCTAGCGGCGGGAGGGTTCAGTTTAGTTTATTGTCACGTGTACCGAGGTGCAGTGAGAAGAAGCTTTTTTGTTACATGCTAACCAGTCAGCAGAAAGGCAACACACGATTACAATTGATCCGTCCGCAGTGTACGGACACGGGATAAAGGGAATTACGATGAGTGCTAGACATGTGTGATCCAGCATGGAGACAAGGTTTCTCCCTGTATAAGGTCATAAGTGACAGGAGCAGAACTAGGCCTTTTGGCCCGTCAAGTCTACTCCGCCATTCAATCATGGACGATCTATCTCTCCCTCCTAATCCCATTCTCCTGCCTTCTCCCCAAAACCCCTGACACCGGTAATTCGGTTCACGGAACGGTAATGAGCCAATATTAGAAGAAGGGGAGGTACGTCGAGACCTCGGCGTGCTTGTACATCAGTCACTGAAAGTAAGCATTGTGGCGCGTCGATAGAGGCCCGAAATAAAGGCAAGGAGCCAGGTATTTCGGGGACGTTATGTTTTTATTATACCTCGGTTATCAGACGGGTCGAGTCTGCCGGAATGGCTTCGCGCCCAAAACCTTGTCCTTATATACATGGTACCGGATCGCCTCCCTGGACTGGTCCATTCCCGTGCCGAGGGGTCGGTAGTAGTATGGCCCGACCCTTGGGAGCCGCCACAGGACCCCCCCTAGAACCGGAGGCACGAAATGCACTGGTGGTCGCACAACCCGACCGGACCGCGTACGGTAATCAGTCGACAGAGGGGCCGGGGGAGGAACAGTTGGAGGAACAGGTGGTGGGTCCCGGAAGGGTGGGCGACCTCATGGCCGAGGCTGGGCAACCCGCACCGGTTGGTCGATGTCTAAGTGGGCCGGCTTCAGGTGGTCAATTGACACGGCCTCCGGCCGGCCCCCCATGTCCAAGACAAAGGTTGTCTGTCCGTGCTCCAGCACCCGGTACGGGCCCTTATACGGCCTCTGGAGTGGCGTCCGGTGGGCGACACGGCGCAGGAACACAAAGGCGCAGTTCCGGAGGGCCGATGGCACGTAAGGGCGGAATGTCCCACGGCCGGACGTCGGCACGGGTGCGAGCTTGCCAACTCGCTCTCGGAGGCGCTGTAGGGTGGATGAGGGCGGTTCCTCTCGCCCCGGCAACGAGGGCACGAACTCCCCGGGCACCGTGAGCGGGGACCCGTATACGAGCTCCGCTGAGGATGAAGCCAGGTCACCCGGTTTTCCTTCCCCTCGATGAAGCGGATGGAGGTGGTGAATTCCGAGATGTAGGCCAACTGGCGCTGCTGTCGGGCGGACCATGGGTCGGAGACCTTTGCCAGGGCGAACGTGAGCGGCTTGTGGTCCGTGTAAGCGGTGAACGGGCGGCCCTCCAGAAAATAGCGGAAGTGACAAACGGCCAGGTACAGGGCGAGGAGCTCGCGGTCGAAGGCGCTGTACTTCCTCTGGGCGTTGCTGAGGTGCCGGCTGAAGAAGGCCAGGGGGCGCCAACCCCAGTCCGTCAGTTGCTCCAGTTCAGGACCAACTGCCAACTCTGAGGCGTCCACCGTAAGGGCTGTCGGGGCATCCTCCCGTGGGTGAACCAGCAGCACAGCCCGAGCCAGGGCCTCCTTCGCGCCATCAAAGGCTGTTACCGCCTCGTCGGTCCACACGATGATCTTACGCTTGCCCGCCAGCAGCTCGTATAGTGGCCGCATGATATGGGCCGCGGATGGCAGGAACCGGTGATAAAAGGCCACCATGCCGACGAACTCCTGCAGGCCACGCACCGAGGACGGACGGGGAAACCGGCGGATGGCGTCTACTTTGTCCGGCAGGGGAACCGCTCCTTGCGAGGACACACAGTGGCCGAGAAAGTCGATTGTGGCCACGCCAAAGCGGCACTTGGCGAGGTTTATAGCCAACCCGTGCTCGCTGAGCCGCTGAAAAAGCTGCCGGAGGTGGGCACAGTGCTTCTGCCGCGAGCGGCTCGCTACCAACATGTCGTCAAGGTAGACAAACAGGAAATCCAGACCGCGACACACGCCGTTCATTAACCGCTGAAATGACTGTGCGGCGTTCTTGAGGCCGAACGGCATCCGTACAAACTCGTAGAGTCCGAACGGCGTGATGATTGCCGTCTTGGGCACATCCTCCGGGTGGACCGGGATCTGGTTGTAACCTCGCACCAGATCCACCTTCGAGAATATCGTGGCCCCAGCCAAATGGGCGTTGAAGTCCTGGATGTGGGGCACGGGGTCTCAGTCCTCGGCGGTAGCGACGTTCAGCCGCCGATAATCCCCGCAAGGTCTCCAGCCCCCGTTTGCCTTGGAGACCATGTGGAGTGGGGATGCCCATGGGCTGTTGGAAGGGCGGACGATCCCCAAGGATTCCATCGTACGGAACTCCTGTCGTGCCAGGCGTAGCTTCTCAGGCGGCAGTCGGCGTGCTCGTGCGTGGAGGGGTGGGCCGGTAGTTGTTATATAATGGAACACCCCATGCTTGGGGGTCGACGACCGAAATTGCGGGGCCATAATATCGGGAAGCTCCGCCAGAACCCGAGCGAAATGGGAGTCCACGGACGACAGCGGATGTATAATGGGCTCATTCAGCCGCAGCGCAATGGGCTCCATCGTGGCGGAGTGGACCAAGCGCTGCTGCCTGACGTCCACGAGGAGGGAATGAGCCCGCAGAAGGTCAGCCCCGAGCAACGGCTGGGAGACGTCGGCGATCGTGAACTGCCATGTGAAATGACTGGCGCCGAAAACGATGTGGACTGTGCGGACGCCATAAGTCTGAATGTGGCTCCCGTTTGCCACGGTGAGGATGGGCCCCCGCTTCCCAGAACGAATGTCCAGCGGCGAAGGGGGCAGGACGCTCAGCTCCGCCCCGGTATCCACGAGGAAGCGGCCCACGGAGCGCCGATCCCAGGGGAAGAGGCGGTGAATCTGGCCGGCCGCCGCAGGGACTATTGGCAGCCGGCCTCGGCGTTTCCCGGGAACGTGCACGGCTGGCGGCATTGTCGGGCTGCCGCACCCCAGCGCGGGTGGTAATAACACCAGTACCTCCTGCTGGTGCTGGCTGGAGCCTGCTGGTGTGGGACTGCAGGTGCATGTGCGAGTGCAGGACCCGCAATGGCCACCGGGGGCGATCTCGCAGGCCTCCGGAGCATAGCTGTCACTCCTTCCACAGCTCCCCCGCCGGACCGGAGAAAATCGGGCGCTTCTCGAGTGACGTTTAGCACGTTGACGTCATCACGGCGCGCCGCCCACAGCGCTTCCCACAGCGCTTCCGCGCGCCTGCCGAGGGCCCGTGTGTCTGCAAAGGAGGCGTCGGTGAGCTGCAGGCGAATGTCGGCCGGCAGCAGGTGCAGGTAAGTGTATTCAAACATTAGGCACGGTCTGTGCCCGTCGAGCAGCGCGACCATCTCCTTCAGGAGGCTAGATGGGCGCCGGTCACCGAGGCCCGGCATGTGGAGGAGCCTTTCGGCCCGCTCCATTCGGGTTAGCCCGTAGGTTTGGAGCAGCAGCTCCTTAGGGGCTTCATATTTATCGTGGGTCGGGGGGATCCTGGAGGAACTCCGTTACCTCTTCGGCCGTGTCCTGGTCAAGGGCCCCCACCAGGTGGAAAAAACGGGTGTCATCCGTTGTGCTGCCCCGCAGCTGGAACTGGGCCTCCGCTTGGTAAAACCAAACGCGAGCCCGGGTGGTCCAGAAGGTCGGGAGCTTGATGGCTAACGCGTCGACAGCTGCGGCCTGGTCGGCCTGCGAGCCGGACGGACGGTCGGCTATCCATTGTTTGTCCATCCTAGTCACGTCGGGGTCACCAATGTGGCCCAAAAATTGTCCTTATATACATGGTACCGGACCGCCTCCCTGGACTGGTCCATTCCCGTGCCGATGGGTCGGTAGTAGTATGGCCCGACCCTTGGGAGCCGCCACAGCATGCAGGTACCGCGGGCAAAGAAGAAAGCTATTGGCATGTTGGCCTTCATTGGGAGAGGATTTGAGTTTAGGAGCAAGGGGGTCCCACTGCAGTTGTACAGGGCCCTGGTGAGACTGCACTTGGGATATTGTGTGCAATTTTGGTTTCCTAATTTGAGGAAGGACATTCTTGCTCCTGAGGTAGTGCAGCGTAGGTTAGCCAGGGATGGCGGGACTGACATATGATGAAAGAATAGGTCGACTGAGTTTCTATTCGCTGGAATTTAGTAGGGGACGTTATAGAAACATATGAAATTATGAAAGGTTTGGACAGGGTCGATGCAGGAAAAATGTTCCCGATGTTGGGGGAGTCCAGAAAGAGGGGTCGCAATTTCAGAAAAAGGGGATGGCCATTTGACCTCTTTGCTCCTCTACTCAACTCCTCTCGTTATGAAGGCCAACATGCCATTAGCTTTTTTCCCTGCCGGCTTGCTTTCAGTGACAGCTGTAGAAGGACACCCAGGTCTCGTTGTACATACCCTTTTCCTAATCTGTCCCCATTCAGATAATAGAGTGCTGGAGTAACACCTTACATTTGCTTGTCGCTGAAGAATGTTCCTTCTCTCCAGAGATGCTGCCTGTCCGGCTGAGTTATTCCAGCACTTTTGTGTCTGTCTTGTGGAGAACATGGAGAAGGGACGGTCATGACCCTTCTTCAGACCTGAAACATTGCTGATCGATGTTGACCACAGATGCAGTCTGACCCGCTGAGTTGCTCCAGCATTCTGTGAAACGTCACCTATCCATGTTCTCCACAAATGCAGCCTCCAGGATTTTGTGTCTTTTTGTGCATGAACCAGCATCTGATGTTCCTTGTGATGACCAAAGATAGGCACAAAGTGCTGGGGGAAAAATATGGGCAAAGTTTCGGGTCGGGACACTTGGCTACTTGTCAAACTTTATTGTTAGAGAAGTTAGAGAAATGTCATTCTCTGATTTTAGTTAACTATTACCTCCCTTTTATTGATAGCGGTATGAATATTGATTTATCTAACTTCAAGTAACCCTTACATCCCCTCTCTCTCCATCGCGCCCCCACTCATGTCATACCATCTTCAAAGTCATCTTGTTAAGTCTCGTTGTCTGTAGCATCTGCTTTGTCCTGTCATTTTCACACCTCACCCTTCCATATCTATAGTCTCCCTCTTCCCTGAGTCAGTCTGAAGAAGGGTCTCGACCCAAAACGTCACCCAATCCTTTTCTCCAGAGATGCTGTCTGACTTATTCCAGCTTTTTGTGTCTATCCCGTTTTTTTCCTCTCTCTTCCCTGTGCCCCACCTGAACGTGACCCGTTTCCCCCTCCCCTTTCACCAATGCCTTCACATTCTGCTCATCTTCACTCACAGCCTTTTCTGTTCTTCCCATCTCTGGCAATTGTCCACCCATCTGCCAATCATGTCCTCCCCCTCACCTGTATCCATCTGTTACTTAAAGATAGACACAAAAAGCTGGAGGAAGTCAGCGGGACAGGCAGCGTCTCTGGAGAGAAGGAATGGGTGACGGTTCGGGTCGAGACCCTTCAGACTGGTTTGGGATAAGGGAAACTAAAGATATAGATGGTGATGTGGAGAGATAAAGAATAATGAATGATAGATATGCAATAAAGTAACGATGATAAAGGAAACAGGTCATTGTAAGCTTGTGAGATGCAGTTCCTCCAATTTGTGTTGAGCATCACTCTGACATTGGAGGATACCGAGGACAAAAAGGTCAGTGTGGGAGTGGGAAGCAGAATCCAGCAGCCAGGAGATCAGGTTGGTTCAGCTGGGCTGAGCGAAGGTGTTCCGCGAAACGATTGCCCAGTCTGCGTTTGGTCTCGCCGATGTATAAGAGTCCACATCTTGAACAACGGATACAGTAGATGAGGTTGGAGGAGGTGCAAGTGAGGGTTTGTCCCACCCTCACCTCCCTTCCAGCTTCCTTCCCCAACTACAATCACTGATGAAGGAGACCGACCAGAGGCGCTGCACCGCGGTCTTCAACCGACAGCGGGCGCGATAGTCGGAGGACCAAGAGGGCGCCCAGACCAAAGATACTAGAGTTACTCTAGTATCTTTGGCCCAGACCTCACTCACTCACATCCAACACACCCCGCGCCCGCACGCCTCGTACTCCGGCTCCTTGGGTCGCCGGCCGCGGGATCGCCCTCGGGAAGGAAGGATGGGGTGGGGGTAAGAACGCGGGGCCGAGCGGCGGCGGCTGTTGCCCACCTGGGCTCCTGGCGTGTTCCACGTCACAGCGACCAGGTCCCGGCTTTTGCGCGCTGACGGGCAGAGTTATCGACCAATTGGAGCAGGTCCCACCTCCATGACGTCACAAAGAACCAGGTACAACCCTCTCCCGCCGAGCATCCAATCAGAGCCCCCCCTGTCGCAGGTGAGCGCGTCCTGTAGGTCAGGCTGCAGCCCCGGCCCTCGGACAGACGGCGCCTTCCGCCAATCGTAGCCGTCTATCCCGCCCTAGCAACGGTTGCCTGGGCACGGCCGGCCCCCGGGCCCACAGAAGCTGCAGCGGGGCCACTGGTGATTCAGCAGGTTGGAGGAGCGGGTGAAGGCCTCGCCGCACTGAGCGCAGGGGAAGCCCCCTGGTGGAGGGGTAGACCTCACGGCCCTTGACAACAGCACATTGCACTGGCCACAGCGCCTAGAGGGCGTTGCATAACTCCTGCTGCCTCAAACGCAAGAAGAAACAGATGCCGGATTTGAAAGTGCACTGGCGCCTGCACACCGGCGAGCTCGCCTGCTCTTGTCAAGGGCTGTGAGGTCTACCCCTCCACCAGGGGGACGGAGGACAGTGCAGTCGAAAATGACGTGCTGCGCTGTTTGCTGGTCTGCTCCACACACGCAGGCTGCTGATGGACGCAACCCCCAACGATGCATGTTGGCGTTGAACCGGCCGACCCCTGTGCGGAGCTGGTTCAGGGCGACCCACTCTTTGCGGGGCATGTCCGAGCCGGGTGGGGCTGTGGTGTTCGGTGCGACGGTGAATTGAGGAGGTCGCGATGTCTGTTCCCAGCTGGTTTTCCATGCTCCTAGTATCCGGCATCGACTTGAAGCCTCAGCCCCGACGAATTCAAAAAGCTCTTGCCGCAGTCGGAGCAGTGGAAGGGAGCGGGGTCAAGGGGAGAAGGGAGGGGAGGTGAGGGGAGAGGTGGTGAGGAGGCAAGGGGGGGAGGTGGGGAAGGGGGATGAGGGCGGTGGAAGTGAGGAGAGGGGGGGAGGTGGGAGGGGGGGAGGCGCACCGACCTGGGGGTGCCAAGCATCCAGACATTGAGCTGCCTGCACGTCCGACAGCCAGCTGCCCTGCGCCGTGATGGGGCGGAGATGTCATGGCGCCTTGCGTGCAGATGAAGTCACGGCGCAGGGCGGCTCACGGGTGGGCGGGAGGCTCGGCGTGGTGCCCGGATGCTTGGCGCCCCCAGTTCGGTGTGGCCTTCCTCCCTCATATATCCCCCCTCACCCACCTCACCCCCCTCCTCCCCTTCAAGCGGATGTTCACGTGTTAGTAATGTCCTGTTTGCCAGCTTGTTGTCCCTCTGTGTTCTCCTCCTGCAGGGTTTAGGAGCCGTTGCTGTGGACGGAGGGACTGGGACGTGAGTTGTCGTTGAGGGCGGCCAGGGTGCCGGTGAGCCCCCCCCCCATCTGCTTGGTGTGCAGGCTGAGCTTCGGTGGAGGACCACATGACGGGGCCCAACACGGAGAAGAGTTATAAGTGCGACGTGTGTGGCAGGGCCTGGCAGCATCTGTACCTGCTGGAGACCCACCGGCGGGTGCACATGGGAGAACGCCCCTTCAGCTGCTCCGACTGCAGCAAGACCTTCAAGACGGTGCAGGCGCTGAAGATCCACTGGCAGGTGCACACGGGCGAAAAGCCCTTTGTCTGCTCCACCTGCGGCAAGAGCTTTGCCCAGTCATCGGGGCTGAGGCAGCACCGTCGGGTGCACAGCAGTGAGCGGCCATTCACCTGCTCTGTCTGCGGCAAGAGCTTCAAGTCGCTGCCACAGATGAAGGTGCACTGGCGCCTTCACACCAGGGAGCGGCCGTACACCTGCAGCGACTGTGGCAAGGGCTTCACCCGCTCCAACAACCTGCTGGAGCACCAGCGCACCCACACCGGCGAGCGCCCCTTCACCTGCGCCCAGTGCGGCAAGGGCTACACCAACTCCAACGCCCTGCTAGAGCACCAGCGTACTCACACCGGCGAGCGCCCCTACACCTGTGCCCAGTGTGGCAAGGGCTTCACCCTCACCACCAGACTGCTGGTGCACCAGCGGATGCACAGCGACGAGCGCCCCTTCAACTGTGCCCAGTGTGGCAAGGGCTTCAAACGCTCCGAAAGACTGCTGGAGCACCAGCGCATCCACACCGGCGAGCGCCCCTACATCTGCTCCCAGTGTGGCAAGGGCTACACCAGCTCCTCCAAGCTGCTCCAGCACCAGCGGGTGCACGCCGGCGACCGTCCCATCCACAGCCCTGTGAATGGTGAGCGATTTGCTTTGGCGTTCCACTCCCCGTCTCAGCAGCGCGTCCACACCAGTGGCCAGTCTTACAATTGCCAGTACTGCGGTGAGGCGTTTGACAGCTCGCGAGGGCTGCGGCGGCACCGGCGGGCCCACGCTCGTGAACGGCTCTCCCCAGTGCGGCAATCGATTCAAGAGTGATCCATATCCCTCCATTCCCTGTATATCCATGTGCCTGTCTAAAAGCCTCTTAAACACACAGTGGCGCAGAGGTAGAGTTGCTGCCTCACGGCGCCAGAGACCCGGGTTCCATCCTGACTACAGGTGCTATCTGTACGGAGTTTGCATGTTCTCCCCATGTCCTGCGTGGGTCTTCTCTGGGTGCTCCGGTTTCCTCCCACACTTCAAAGACGTGTGGGTTTGGAGATTAATTGGTTTGGTATAAATGTAAATTGCCCCAGTGTGCGTAGGATAGTGTTAGGGGATCGCTGGTCGGTGAAGACTCGGCGGGCCGAAGGGCCTGTTCCCGTGCCAACTCACTAATGTTTAAAGTGCACAGGGGTTGCGGGAGCACCGGTGGATACACATCGGAGAGGGACCCTTTGTGTGCGCCGCGTGCGGCAAGAGTTTCACACGCATGTCCAGCCTGTGGCAGCACCGGCGTACCCACAGCGGTGAGTGTCCCCCTACCCATCCTGTGGTAAGGCCTTCACCCGCCTGGACCACCTGCTGGAGCACCGGCGGGTCCACATTGGCAAGCGCCCCTTCACCTGCCAGCTCTGTGGCAAGGCCTTTTCCAGCTCCTCCAGCCTGCTGGGACAACGCACTGTGGACAAGCGCTGTTTAGGTAGACACAAAATGCTGCAAGGAATGGGTAACGTTTCGGGTCGAGTCCCTCTTCAGTCTCAACCCCAAAACGTCACCCATTACTTCTTTCCGGAGATGCTGCCTGTCCCGCTGAGTTACTCCAGAATTTTGTGTCCATCTATCACTTGCTAGGCTTTGTCCAGAACCCATCTCATTGTTCCAGCTTTCTGCCCCGACTCCATCAGTCCAAAGAAGGGGCCCGACCTGTCACGTCGCCCGTCCATTCCCCACCAAAGTGCTGGTAGACCGCAGCAGGTCAGCCATCTGTGGTGGGAACCGGATGGAGAAGTGTTCCCAATATCAGTCCTACTTGACCCTGTCGGCAATGCGATGTCCATTCTTGGGATGGGATGCAAGGTCCGAGCTGACCATTCATCGACAGGCCCCCCCCCCCCCCCCCCCTCCGAGGGCCATCTCTTCTTCATTCCTCTGTATTGTTCTCGCTGGCGAAAGGCGTCAGGATTAATCCACAGGCACCGCTTCCGTCCCCCAGCCGTTCCCCCTCATCTCCAAACATCTCACTCTCCGCCCTTGGACGGCCGCAAGACTCCGACGGCAGTAAACAAGGACTTTTGCTCGTTCACCCGTTGGAGCCAAGTTGTATTCCAATGAAATAAATGTCTTTTTTAATAAAGCGTCTCTGGCCATATCGCCTCCTGGCGGTGGGAGGGTTGGGTTTAGTTTATTGTCACGTGCACCGAGGTGCAGTGGGAAGCATTTTTGTTACATGCTAACCAGTCAGCAGAAAGGCGACAGACGATTACAATTGATCCGTCCGCAGTGAACGGACACGGGATAAAGGGAATTACGATGAGTGCTAGACTTGTGTGATTCCAGCGTGGAGACAAGGTTTCTCCCTGTATGAGGTCATAAGTGACAGGAGCAGAATTAGGTCTTTCGGCCCATTATGTCTACTCCGCCATTCAATCATGGACGATCTATCTCTCCCTCCTAACCCCATTCTTCTGCCTTCTCCCCAAAACCCCTGACACCCGTATCTCGGTTCACGGAATGGTAATGAGCCAATATTAGG
Organism: Rhinoraja longicauda; assembly: GCF_053455715.1. Classification (NCBI taxonomy): domain Eukaryota; kingdom Metazoa; phylum Chordata; class Chondrichthyes; order Rajiformes; family Arhynchobatidae; genus Rhinoraja; species Rhinoraja longicauda. The sequence continues at coordinate 815,011 of NC_135968.1, read as the reverse complement.
AGAAGGGGAGGTACGATGAGATCTTGGTGTGCTTGTACATCAGTCACTGAAAGTGAGCATGCAGGTACAGTGGGCAAAGAAGAATGTTAATGGCATGTTGGCGTTCATTGGGAGAAGATTTGAGTTTAGCAGCAAGGAGGTCCTACTGCAGCTGTACAGGACCCTGGTGAGACTGCACTTGGGATATTGTGTGCAATTTTGGTCTCCTAATTTGAGGAAGGACATTCTTGCTCTTCAGGTTGTGCAGCGTAGGTTAGCCAGGGATCGCTAGACTGACATATGGTGAAAGAATGGGTCGACTGGGTTTCTATTCGCTGCAATGTAGTAGGAAGAGAGGGGACCTTATAGAAATATAAAATTATGAAAGGTTTGGACAGGGTAGATGCAGGAAAAATGTTTCCGATGTTGGGGGAGTCCAGAAAGAGGGGTCACAATTTCAGAAAAAGGGGATGGCCAGTTCACCTCTTTGCTCCTCTACTCAACTCCTCTCGTTATGGCCAACATGCCATTAGCTTTTTTCCCTGCCTGCTGTACCTGCAGGCTTACTTTCAATGACTGCTGCAGAAGGACACCCAGGTCTCGTTGTACATACCCTTTTCCTAACCTGTCTCCATTCAGATAATAGAGTGCTGGAGTAACACCTTACATTTCCTTGTCGCTGTGTCTCCCTGTCCTGTGACTATCAGTCTGAAGAAGGGTCTCGATCCGAAACGTCACCCATTCCTTCTCTCCTGAGATGCTGCCTGACCTGCTGAGTTACTCCAGCATTTTGTGAATAAATACCTTCGATTTGTACCAGGGATGGCGGGACTGACATATGATGAAAGAATGGGTCGACTGAGTTTCTATTCGCTGGAATTTAGTAGGGGACGTTATATCATATCATATCATATCATATATATACAGCGCGGAAACAGGCCTTTTCGGCCCACCAAGTCCGCGCCGCCCAGCGATCCCCGCACACTAACACTATTAACACTATCCTACACACTAGGGACAATTTTTACATTTACCCAGCCAATTTACCTATATACCTGTACGTCTTTGGAGTGTGGGAGGAAACCGAAGATCTCGGAGAAAACCCACGCAGGTCACGGGGAGAACGTACAAACTCCTTACAGTACAGTATAGAAACATATGAAATTATGAAAGGTTTGGACAGGGTCGATGCAGGAAAAATGTTCCCGATGTTGGGGGAGTCCAGAAAGAGGGGTCACAATTTCAGAAAAAGGGGATGGCCATTTGACCTCTTTGCTCCTCTACTCAACTCCTCTCGTTATGAAGGCCAACATGCCATTAGCTTTTTTGCCTGCCGGCTTACTTTCAGTGACAGCTGTAGAAGGACACCCAGGTCTCGTTGTACATACCCTTTTCCTAACCTGTCCCCATTCAGATAATAGAGTGCTGGAGTAACACCTTACATTTCCTTGTCGCTGTGTCTCCCTGTCCTGTGACTATCAGTCTGAAGAATGTTCCTTCTCTCCAGAGATGCTGCCTGTCCGGCTGAGTTATTCCAGCACTTTTGTGTCTGTCTTGTGGAGAACATGGAGAAGGGACGGTCATGACCCTTCTTCAGACCTGAAACATTGCTGGTCCTGTCGTGGTTACCGGTGTTCAAAATGAAACAGATGACACGGAGAATTCTTCAAGAAGTTAAAAGCCTTTATTTGCAAACAACGGCTGGAACAATCAGGATGTCAACCATCTGACTGCCCACTTAGTACACCGGGCAGCCTATTTCTAACCCTTATCTCCTTTGCATTACCTCATACCCACACTCCTTTCTTCAGTCCTTCATTGCTTTGTAGTACCTGTTTGTCCCGCCACCATTAAATCCCATTTAGTAATATATCCTTATCTCAATGCTCACATCCCTTCATATTTCCTCCCTTATTTCCTGCTAGTTCATCCCTCACATCCATCCATCACCCCAAGGCCTATGTTTTTCCTTATCTCTTCTCTTGCCACCATTAAATCCTACTCATTGATGAATGTCCGCATCCCTTCTGATTCTGCTACCCTTATCATCTAGGCTAAAGCAAAGGTACAAGCTAAAGCAAAGGAGTGTTATGTTACAGAGACGTGTCAAGGGTAAGGAATGTCTAGAGTGTAGGGGCACAGGGATTGGTCCAGACCATCGAACCCTCCGATTGGTAGAAGAGGTGAGGTGGTGCGCAGGTAAAGGTACCGAGCAGTCTGGTTTAGAACTCCGAGAGAGACAGTAAGATTTATGGTTGTCTGTCGTTTAGTGCGTTGGTTGTCACGGTTGTTAATCTTACAATAAACGTCTACCTCAACGCACATCGCCTACGACCCGCCATAAGAGCGCCTTAATTAGTTACAGAGAGGCGCCTAATGCCTAAGTAGTTACAAACCTTAAACAACAATGTATAAAATAATACCGTAACAATGTCTAATGTATAAAATAATATCAAATAATATCATGCATAAAATAATATCGTATTATCTCCCATATTCCCCCCTTTGAGACCTACACGGTCTCACAGAAAAAGAAAACCAAAAAACGCACATGTTGTTAACTCAAATCATAATTCCACTCTCAACCATTAGCCCCCCAATTTAGGATTTTATAAAGAATGTGCAGTTTGTCAGTGTTCTTCTTCCAACATGCTAACATCCTGGGTCACTCGGCCAAAAACCTACCCCCATATGTCTAGGGTAGGAAAAAAGACCCAGCTTCCCTTACAACTACGTTCTTAGTAATCTTCCAGAGTAAATTGCTCAACAGTATAGTATTCTGTCGGAGAGATCTGTTTCTCTTGGAGGTGAAATTTGCCCGTATCCTGGAGCAATGGCAGCTGATTCGCAGTAGCTTTCACTAGAAGAGATTTAATACATGGAAAAACACAACACAATACAATAGCAATTATAAGCAGGGTGATTCCGATAGTCCCCCAACTTTAACCAACCACGCTCCCCATCCGCCTAGAATGTTTTCTAGCCAGCCAAAGAGTTGGTGCCCGTAACCTGCATTCTGTTTAACCTCTGAAGTCTAATCTTGAACAATGCGTATAGTTGTGAGGGTCTGGTATAGCCAGTATTTGTTCCTTGGCTTTGGCCCATACGATACATTGTGATCATTGCATAGTGTGTGCTGTATACTGTGCCCACTTATACCAATCATTAGTGGTCGCTGTGCGCCATGCGACTAAGTTATGTGAGTCATCGCCATCCCTATCCTCAATGTTCCTTCGAACCCGCCTCTGTTCAAATAATATCATGCATAAAATAATATCGTATTATCTCCCATAATCCATGTTGACCACAGATGCAGCCTGACCCGCTGAGTTGCTCCAGCATTCTGTGAAACGTCACCTATCCATGTTCTCCACAGATGCAGCCTCCATGATTTTGTGTCTTTTTGTGCATGAACCAGCATCTGCAGTTCCTTGTGATGACCAAAGATAGGCACAAAGTGCTGGGGGAAAAATATGGGCAAAGTTTCGGGTCGGGACACTTGGCTACTTGTCAAACTTTATTGTTAGAGAAGTTAGAGAAATGTCATTCTCTGATTTTAGTTAACTATCCAACAGTCTACCTCCCTTTTATTGATAGCGGTATGAATATTGATTTATCTAACTTCAAGTAACCCTTACATCCCCTCTCTCTCCATCGCGCCCCCACTCATGTCATACCATCTTCAAAGTCATCTTGTTAAGTCTCGTTGTCGGTAGCATCTGCTTTATCCTGTCATTTTCACACCTCACCCTTCCATATCTATAGTCTCCCTCTTCCCTGAGTCAGTCTGAAGAAGGGTCTCGACCCAAAACGTCACCCAATCCTTTTCTCCAGAGATGCTGTCTGACTTATTCCAGCTTTTTGTGTCTATCCCGTTTTTTCCCTCTCTCTTCCCTGTGCCCCACCTGAACGTGACCCGTTTCCCCCTCCCCTTTCACCAATGCCTTCACATTCTGCTCATCTTCACTCACAGCCTTTTCTGTTCTTCCCATCTCTGGCCATTGTCCACCCATCTGCCAATCATGTCCTCCCCCTCACCTGTATCCATCTGTTACTTAAAGATAGACACAAAAAGCTGGAGGAAGTCAGCGGGACAGGCAGCGTCTCTGGAGAGAAGGAATGGGTGACGGTTCGGGTCGAGACCCTTCAGACTGGTTTGGGATAAGGGAAACAAAATATATAGATGGTGATGTGGAGAGATAAAGAATAATGAATGAAAGATATGTAATAAAGTAACGATGATAAAGGAAACAGGTCATTGTAAGCTTGTGAGATGCAGTTCCTCAAATTTGTGTTGAGCATCACTCTGACATTGGAGGATACCGAGGACAAAAAGGTCAGTGTGGGAGTGGGAAGCAGAATCCAGCAGCTAGGAGATCAGGTTGGTTCAGCTGGGCTGAGCGAAGGTGTTCCGCGAAACGATCGCCCAGTCTGCGTTTGGTCTCGCCGATGTATAAGAGTCCACGTCTTGAACAACGGATACAGTAGATGAGGTTGCAGGAGGTGCAAGTGAGGGTTTGTCCCACCCTCACCTCCCTTCCAGCTGGTGGGGTGGGGGGGGGGGGGGGGAGGCGCACCGACCTGGGGGTGCCAAGCATCCTGACATTGCGTTGAGCTGCCTGCACGTCCGACAGCCAGCTGCCCTGCGCCGTGATGGGGCGGAAATGTCATGGCGCCTTGCGTGCAGATGAAGTCACGGCGCAGGGCGGCTCACGGGTGGGCGGGAGGCTCGTCGTGGTGCCCGGATGCTTGTCGCCCCCAGTTCGGTGTGGCCTTCCTCCCTCATACATCCCCCCTCACCCACCTCACCCCCCTCCTCCCCTTCAAGCGGATGTTCACGTGTTAGTAATGTCCTGTTTGCCAGCTTGTTGTCCCTCTGTGTTCTCCTCCTGCAGGGTTTAGGAGCCGTTGCTGTGGACGGAGGGACTGGGACGTGAGTGGCCGTTGAGGGCGGCCAGGGTGCCGGTGACCCCCCCCCCCCCCCCCCCATCTGCTTGGTGTGCAGGCTGAGCTTCGGTGGAGGACCACATGACGGGGCCCAACACGGAGAAGAGTTATAAGTGCGACGTGTGTGGCAAGGCCTGGCAGCACCTGTACCTGCTGGAGACGCACCGGCGAGTGCACAGCAGTGAGCGGCCATTCACCTGCTCTGACTGCGGCAAGAGCTTCAAGTCACTGCCAGAGTTGAAGGTGCACTGGCGCCTTCACACGGGGGAGCGGCCGTACACCTGCAGCGACTGTGGCAAGGGCTTCACCTGCTCCGGCAGCCTGCTGGATCACCAGCGCATCCACGCCGGCGAGCGCCCCTTTACCTGCACCCAGTGTGGCAAGGGCTTCACCCGCTCCTACCAGCTGCGGAGGCACCAGCGGGTGCACGCCGCCGACCATCCCATTCCCAGCCCGGAGAGTGGCGAACGCTTTGCCGTGGCCTCTCACGCCCTGTCTCACCAGTGCGTGCACACCAGTAGACAGCTCTGCGACAGCCAGTACTGCGGTGAGGCTTTTGACAGCTCGTGGGTGCTGCGGCAGCACCGGCCGGCCTACGCCGGCGAGCGGCTCTTCCCACCGCAGCAAGTGTTTCAAGAGTGCACGGGGGCTGCGGGAACACCAGCGGATACACACTGGAGAGAGACCCTTTGAGTGCACTGAGTGTGGCTTGGGTTTCGCCCGCATGTCCAGCCAGTGGCAGCGTACCCACACCGGCGAGCGCCCATTCACCTGCCCGCCGTGTGGCAAGGCCTTTTCCCTCTCCTCCAGCCAGCTGGCAAACCGCGCCATGGATAGGCGCTGTTCAGGTAGACACAAAATGCTACAAGGAACGGGTTGGGTCGTTTCGGTTCGAGACCCTCTTCAGTCTCGACCTGAAACGTCACCCTTTTCTCCGGAGATGCTGCCTGTCCCGCTGAGATACTCCAGCATTTTGCGTCCTTTTTTGTAAACCAGCACCTGCAGTTCCTTGCTTTTAAACCATTCTGGTAAACGCTCTCTGCACTTTCCCCAAAGCCTCCACATCAGTCCTGTAATGGAGTGACCAGAACTGTATGCAATACTCCAAATGCTACCTGACCAATGTCCCTTAAAGCTGCACGTATACATTCCTCTCTCCTTATCTCACACTCTTTTATCTGCTTGTTTTTTCTCACCTCTGTCACTCACTCTACCCATCTGCCGATCACCCCCTCATCTGGTAACATGATGTAGTCTGAAGAAGGATCTCGACCCAAAATGTCACTTATCCATGCTCTCTACAGATGCTGCCTAACCCGCCGAGTTACTCTAGCACTCTGTGAAATGTCACCTATCCATGTTCTCCAAAGATGCTGCCTGACCCGCCAAGTTACTGCAGCACTTGGTGTTAGAGTCATAGTGCTACAGCGTGGAAACAGGCCCTTCGGCCCAACTTGCCCACACTGGCTAACATGTCCCAGCTACACTAGTCCCACCTGCCTGCGTTTGGTCCATATCCCTCGAAAACTTGTCTTATCCATCTACCTGTCTGTAACTGTTTCTTAAACGTTGAGATAGTCCCAGCCTCAATTACCTCCCTTGGCGGCTCGTTCCGTACACCCACCATCCTTTGTGTGAAATAGGTACCCCTCAGATTCCTATTAAATCTTTTCCCCTTCACCTTGAACCTATGTCCTCTGGTCCTCGGTTCCCCCACTCTGGGCAAAAGAGTCTGTGCATCTAACTAAATTATGTTCTCTGCAAGATTCCAACATCTGCAGTTTCTTGTGTCACCCTCACCAATATCCACCTATCACTTCTGAAGAAGGGTCTCAACCTGAAACGTCACCCATTCCTTCTCTCCAGAGATGCTGTCTGTCCTGCTGAGTTAGTCCAGCATTTTGTGTTCACCTATCACTTGCCAGGCTTTGTCCAGCCCCATCACTCTTTTCCAGCTTCCTCCACCCACCCTCTCTGACCAGTGTGAAGAAGGGTCCTGATTCAAAACGTCTTCTGTCCATTCCTTCTAAAGTAGTGGAGGAACTTGGTGGGTCACCACGTGGAGGAACCCGCAATCCCCACGATGACCATTTGCTTGTTCAGGACCCACTGAACCTGACTGGAAGCAAATCATCCTCTATCTCGTGGGACAGCCTAAAGGATAGATGTAAAGTGCCAGCATTTAAACACAAACCATGTAACCCATAGAGCACTTTCTATCCTTTGCATGAAAAACACCCTATCTGTCACTATCAGTTAGTTTCTCCAGAGAGCAAAGTCTTCATCTCATCAGCATTTGCTGCCGTTTCAGACAATGGTTTGAAACCTTTATTTAAAAAAATAGGATTCAGTCAGTCAGAGAGTTGTAAATCTGTGGAATTCTCTGCCTCAGAAGACAGTGGAGGCCAATTCTCTGGATGCTGTGAAGAGAGAACGAGATGGAGCTGTTAATGATAGCGGAGTCAGGGGGGTATGGGGAGAAGGCAGGAACGGGGTACTGGTTGTGAATGATCAGCCGTGATCACATTGAATGGCGGTGCTGGCTCGAAGGGCCGAATGGCCTACTCCTGCACTTATAGTCTATTGTCTATTGATTATTTTGTCACCATTGACTGTCTGACACTTCTAAACTACATCAACGAATTCCCATTCCCAATGTTGGGATTTATGCTCATTTGCATAAATTGACATAGGTGTATATTGCAATGAAAATAATTTGTATTTTCCCCCTTTATGACACAACTGTAAAATTGTATCTAATATCTTCCTATCTGTGTTTTAATGTTATGATAAGCAGGTCCACGCCCATTTTTTAATATTTCACTTGAAAACGGCTTTCATTCAATTATAATGAAATAATTAACGAAGAAGTTCAATTAACTTTAAATGTCACACACGTGGCCAAAAAGCATGAAAAGTTTATGGCATCTGAAAACCACAGCTTTGATAATATTCATTTTTCATGTCAAAAGCTAAACTGTCATTTTTAATGAATAAAGACCAATTAATTGGCCACACACGTGACCAAGTGGTCACGTTTGTGACATTCATGGTCATGTGTGTGACAAGGCAATCCATGAATGCGCTCTGTTTATACCCATCATTGCTCCTCTTCCTGACCAGATTTACCCATAAATGTAATGGTATTGTCCATTCAGTCATTGCAGGAATGTGATCCAAGAAACAATGGAGTCATTGTACGTGATGCCAGTGTCTAGCACTTGGCCCACACATGGTTAACACACATTACCAAAATACCAAAGTACACTGTATGAGCTGGTCATGTGTCTGCTGGACAACTGGATGCACCTGTACAAACTCTTCACGACTGCTGGACATTTCTGACCTGTTTTGAGCTGAAAAATGAGGTGAGCATTTTACACATGCAGTTGATTTTAAATGTTGGTAGAGTTAATTAAATGGAATTTGTTCAATGATTATATGTAAATCATGTGCAATGTGATGAATATGTATTTTTTATAAGAGAGCATTCTCGTACAAGAAACTGTTGAATGAGATATTTAAAGACATCTTTAAATAGTTTGCATGAGATGCCAATATAAATTAATTTACATCATTCAAATAAACTACTCAGTAATTAACTCAAATGAGAATGTATGTGCACATGTAGGTATCTTAATTTCTTTTAAGGGTAACACATTAATTGAACCAACGTAAAAATAAACAGTACATCTACATCATTTGATGTTCATGGTAGTCAAAAATGACTATGACTGCCCCCCTCTGCTCTGTTAACCTACCACCCCCCCTCCATACATTGCCTCCACCTCCGTCTGTTCCCCTGCCATCATCTGACTCCAACCCCCACACTTGCCAGGTGTTCACCATCCCCACCTGACCACCCCCTTTCAGATACCGAACGGTCTGTCCTCAGCAGGGGCCTCACCTTTGTTCCCCTCCGCCCCCACATCAACGAGTTCCGGGTCCGCCACGATGTGGAGCTCTTCTTCCGTCGCCTCCGAGCCTTTTTCCATGGGAGGAAGTCCTCATCCCCCAGTAATGACCCCTTCTCCCGTCTCCAGCGGACGCCCTCCTCTTGGACCCCCCAGTTGGCCAACTACCCTCACTAGAACTTTCATTTCTAACTGCCGGCGTGACATTAACCGCCTCAAATTCTCCACTCCTCTGACTCACTCTAACCTCTCCTAAATGTACAGCCCTCCACTCACTCTGCAACAACCCCAACTTAGTCATCAAACCCGCTGACAAGGGAGGTGCTGTGGTAGTCTGACGTGTTGACCTCTACCGGACCGAGGCCAGACGACAACTCTAGGACACCTCCTCCTACTTATCCTTGGACCATGACCCCACCGACGAGCACCAGACCTTAATCACCAACACTATCACTGATCTCACCAATTCTGGCGCTCTGCCCTCTAATGCCTCCAACCTTATCGTTCCCCAGCCCCGCACGGCCCGATTTTACCTGCTTCCTAAAATCCATAAACAGAACTGTTCTGGCAGACGCATTGTTTCTGCCTGTTCATGTCCCACCAAATGTATTTCCACCTACCTCGACACCATCCTATCCCCCCTAGTCAAATCCCTCCCCACCTATGTCCAAGACACCTCACATGCTCTCTGTCTGCTCAATAACTTCCGATTTCCAGGCCCCCACTCCCTCATCTTTACCATGGATGTCCAGTCACTCTACACCTCCATCCCCCACAAGGATAGTCTTGAAGCCCTCCGTTTCTTCCTCGACTGTAGAACCATCCAATCTCCATCTACTAACACTCTCCACCGCCTAGCAGAGCTGGTTCTTACCCGTAACAACTTCTCTGACTCCTCCCACTTCCTCCAAACCCGAGGCGTAGTTATGGGCACTCGCATGGGCCCTAGCTATGCCTGGCTCTTTGTCGGTACATCGAACAATCCCTGTTCCAGACGTACACTGGCCCCATCCCCAAACTCTACCTCCGCTACATTGACGACTGCATTGGTGCTACCTCTTGTACCCATGCAGAACTCACTGACTTCATACATTTCACCAGTAATTTCCATCGTGCTCTTAAATATACTTGGACCGTTTCCGACATCCCCCTACCGTTTCTGGATCTCACCATCTCCATCACAGGAGACTGCAAAAAGTCTATCCTGTACTCCCAATTCCTCCGTCTACGCCGTATCTGCGCCCAGGATGAGGTGTTTCACACTAGGGCATCAGAGATGTCCTCGGTCTTTAGGAAATGGGGCTTCCCCTCTTCCATTATAGATGAGGCTCTCACTAGGGCCTCTTCTACATCCCGCAGCTCTGCTCTTGCTCCCCCTCTCCCCATTCGTAACAAGGATAGAATCCCCCTTGTCCTCGTCTTCCACCCCATCAGACAGCATATCCAACAAATTATCCTCCAACATTTCCGTAACCTCCAACGGAATCCCACTACTGGCCACATCTTTCCATCTTCTCCCCTTTCTGCTTTCCGCAGAGACCGTTCCCTCTGTAACTCCCTGGTCCACTCGTCCCTTCCTACCCAATCCACCCACTTCCCAGGCACTTTCCCCTGCAACCGCAGCAGATGCAACACCTGTCCCTTTACCTCCCCCCTCGACTCCATCCAAGGACCCAACAGTCTTTCCAGGTGAGGCAGAGGTTCACCTACACCTCCTCCAACCTCATCTATTGTATCCGATGCTCCAGATGTGATCTTCTCTACATCAGCGAGACCAAACGCAGGCTCGGCGATCATTTCACTCAACACCTTTGCTCAGTCCGCCTTAACCAACCTGCAATTGACGGAGGGCGCTGTCTGTCTGAGGGGCGGGGCTGCGGCTCGACCTATAGGACGCACTCACCTGCGCCGGTGATAATGGGACGCAGCTCTGATTGGTCGGACGCCGGGAGGGGGTGTTACCTGGTCCTTTGTGACATAGAACATAGAAAATAGGTGCAGGAGTAGGCCATTCGGCCCTTTGAGCCTGCATCGCCATTCAATATGATCATGGCTGATCATTCAGCTCAGTAGCCTGTACCTGCCTTCTCTCCATACCCCTGATCCCTTTAGCAAAAAGGGCCACATCTAACTCCCTCTTAAATATAGCCAATGAACTGGCCTCAACTACCTTCTGTGGCAGAGAATTCCACAGACTCACCACTCTCTGTGTGAAGAAATGTTTTCTCATCTCGGTCCTAAAAGACTTCCCCCTTATCCTTAAGCTGTGACCCCTGGTTCTGGACTCCCCCAACATCGGGAACAATCTTCCCGCATCTAGCCTCTCCAACCCCTTAAGAATTTTATATGTTTCTATAAGATCCCCCCTCAGTCTTCTAAATTCCAGCGAGTACAAGCCCAGTCTATCTAGTCTTTCCTCATATGTAAGTCCCGCCATCCCAGGGATCAATCTGGTGAACCTTCTCTGTACTCCCTCTAAGGCAAGAACGTCTTTCCTCAGGTTAGGAGACCAAAACTGCACACAATACTCCAGGTGCAGTCTCACCAAGGCCCTGTACAACTGCAGCAGAACCTCCCTGCTCCTAAACTCAAATCCTCTTGCTATGAATGCCAACATACCATTCGCTTTCTTCACTGCCCGCTGCACCTGCATGCTTGCTTTCAATGACTGGTGCACCATGTCACCCAGATCACGTTGCATCTCCCCTTCTCCCAATCGGTCACCATTCAGGTAATACTCTGCTTTCCTGTTCTTGCCGCCAAAGTGGATAACCTCACATTTATCCACATTATATTGCATCTGCCATGCATTTGCCCACTCGCCTAATCTATCCAAGTCACTCTGCAGCCTCCTAGCATCCTCCTCGCAGCTAACACTGCCACCCAGCTTCGTGTCATCCGCAAACTTAGAGATGTTGCATTCAATTCCCTCGTCCAAATCATTAATATACACTGTAAATAACTGGGGTCCCAGCACTGAGCCTTGCGGTACCCCACTAGTCACTGCCTGCCATTCCGAAAAGGACCCGTTTATTCCTACTCTTTGCTTCCTGTCCGCCAACCAATTTTCTATCCACCTCAACACTGAACCCTCAATACCGTGTGCTTTAAGTTTGTACACCAATCTCCTATGTGGGACCTTGTCAAAGGCCTTCTGAAAGTCCAGATATAACACATCGACTGGTTCTCCCTTATCCACTCTACTAGTTACATCCTCGAAAAATTCTATAAGATTCGTCAGACATGATTTGCCTTTGGTAAATCCATGCTGACTTTGTCCGATGATTTCACCACTTTCCAAATGTAATGCTATCACATCTTTAATAACTGACTCTAGCATTTTCCCCACTACCGATGTTAGGCTAACTGGTCTATAATTCCCCGTTTTCTCTCTCCCTCCCTTTTTAAAAAGTGGGATTACATTAGCTACCCTCCAGTCCTCCGGAACTACTCCAGAATCTAAAGAGTTTTGAAAAATTATCACTAATGCATCCACTATTTCTGAGGCTACTTCCTTAAGCACTCTGGGATGCAGCCTATCTGGCCCTGGGGATTTATCTGCCTTTAATCCATTTAATTTACCTAACACCACTTCCCGACTAACCTGGATTTCCCTCAGTTCCTCCATCTCTTTAGACCCCTGGTCCCCCGCTATTTCCGGCAGACGGTTTATGTCTTCCTTAGTGAAGACAGAACCAAAGTATTTGTTCAATTGGTCTGCCATCTCCTTGTTCCCTATGATCAATTCACCTGTTTCCGACTGCAAGGGACCTACATTTGCCTTAACTAATCTTTTTCTCTTGACATATCTATAAAAGCTTTTGCAGTGTTTTTATGTTCCTTGCCAGTTTTCCCTCATAATCTATTTTCCCTTTCCTAATTAAGCCCTTTGTCCTCCTCTGCTGGACTCTGAATTTCTCCCAGTCCTCTGGTATGCTACTTTTTCTGGCTAATCTGTATGCTTCATCTTTTGTTTTAATACTATCCTTGATTTCCCTTGTTAGCCACGGATGCACTACCTTTCCTGGTTTGTTCTTTTGCCAAACTGGGATGAACACTTGTTGTAGTTCATCCATGCGACCTTTAAATGCCTTCCATTGCATTTCCACCGTCAACCCTTTCAGCATCAATCGCCAGTCTATCTTGGACAATTCACGCCTCATACCCTCAAAGTTACCTTTCTTTAAGTTCAGAACACTTGTTTCTGTATCGACTTTGTCACTCTCCATCCTAATGAAGAACTCTACCATATTATGATCACTCTTGCCCAAGGGGCCTCGCACAACAAGACTGCTAACTAACCCATTACTCAATACCCAGTCTAGAATGGCCTGTTCTCTCGTTGGTTCCTCGACATGTTGGTTTAGAGCCAGAGCCAGGGAAGTGGGACTTACTTCCATTGGCCGCTGGCGCTGCCCGTCAGTGGGGGGGGGGGGCAGGACCTGGTCGCTGGTCACGTGAGGTGGGCCAGTACGTCGCCGACCTTTCCCCCGTCGCCTCCTCCCTTCCCGAGGGCGATCCTGCAGCCAGCGACCCGAGGGGTGGGATGTGAGTGAATGAGGGGGGGAAGGATCCAACATTGCCCATCTTTCACACAGTCGGAACAACAGACCAGGAACTCAACTAAACCAATCCTTGAATTATATAACCATCAAGACCAACAAAGGCTGTTTCTGCTACTGCAGCGTCTTCGCCCGCCCCGAATCGCGGGGCTTGGGTCGGCCCGCTGCGGACCTTTCACCGTCCGGTGCAACCTGGAACGTGGCATCTTCAACAGCCTGACCGCGGGAGAAGACGGCAGGGGAAGAGAAAAGACATTCTGGCCTTCCATCAGTCAGGTGACTGGAGGAGACTCACTGTGATGGAGGTGCAACGAGACCTGGGTGTGCTTGTACATCAGTCACTGAAAGTAAGCATGCAGGTACAGCGGGCAGTGAAGAAAGCTAATGGTATGTTGGCCTTCATTGCGAGAGGATTTCAGTTTAGGAGCAAAGAGGTCCTACTGCAGTTGTAATATTGTGTGCAATTTTGGTCTCCTAATTTGAGGAAGGATGTTTTACTATTGAGGGAGTGCAGCGTAGGTTCACCAGATTAATTGCTGGTGGCGGGACTGACATTTGATGAAAGAATGGGTCGATTGGGCTTGTGTTCGCTGGAATTTTGAAGGATGGGAGGGGACCTTATAGAAACATATAAAATTATAAAAGGATAGTTGCAGGAAAAATGTTCCCAATGTTGAATGAATGAATAAGTTTATTGGCCAAGTATGTACACATACAAGGAATGTGCCTTGGTGCTCCGCTCGCAAGTAACAACACGAACATACAGTAAAAATTAAGAATAAAGCATAAGACATTAAAACATTAAGAATACATCATTACGTTTTAAACATGTGAGTGAAATAAACCAGAGCAAAAAGAGACTACAGACTTTTGGTTATTGAGTAGAGCTACTACTCGCGGAAAAAAAAGCTGTTTTTATGTCTTGCTGTGGCTGCTTTGACAGTCTGAAGTCGCCTGCCTGAGGGAAATGCTTCAAAGAGTTAGTGGCCAGGGTGAGAGGGGTCAGAGATGATCTTGCCCGCTCGCTTCCTGGCCCTTGCAGTGTACAGTTCGTCAATGGGGGGACGATTACAGCCAACAACCTTCTCAGCTGATCGAACGATTCATTGCAGCTTCCGGATGTCGTGCTTGGTGGCTGAGCCAAACCAGACCATGATGGAGAAGGGGAGGACGGACTCAACGATGGCAGTATAGAATTGGACCATCATTGGCTGTGGCAGATTGTGTTTCCTCAGCTGCTGCAGGAAGTACATCCTCTGTTGGGTGTTTTTGACTGTGGAGTCGATGGTCGCCCCCCCCATTTAAGGTCCTTGGAGATGATGGTTCCAAGGAACTTAAATGATTCCACAGATAGACAATAGGTGCAGGAGTAGGCCATTTGGCCCTTTGAGCCAGCACCGCCATTCAATGTGATCATGGCTGATCATTCTCAATCAGTACCCCGTTCCTGCCTTCTCCCCGTACCCCCTGACTCCACTATCCTTAAGAGCTCTATCTAAAATGCATTCAGAGAATTGGCCTCCACGGCCTTCTGACAATAGACAATAGACAATAGGTGCAGGAGTAGGCCATTCAGCCCTTCGAGCCAGCACCGCCATTCAATGCGATCATGGCTGATCACTCTCAATCAGTACCCCGTTCCTGCCTTCTCCCCATACCCCCTCACTCCGCTATCCTTAAGAGCTCTATCCAGCTCTCTCTTGAAAGCATCCAACGAACTGGCCTCCACTGCCTTCTGAGGCAGAGAATTCCACACCTTCACCACCCTCTGACTGAAAAAGGTTTTACTCATCTCCGTTCTAAATGGCCTACCCCTTATTCTTAAACTGTGGCCCCTGGTTCTGGACTCCCCCAACATTGGGAACATGTTATCTGCCTCTAATGTGTCCAATCCCCTAATTATCTTATGTTTCAATAAGATTCCCTCTCATCCTTCTAAATTCCAGCGTATACAAGCCTAGTCGCTCCAGTCTTTCAACATACGACAGTCCCGCCATTCCGTGAATTAACCTAGTGAATCTACATTGCACGCCCTCAATACCAAGAATATCCTTCCTCAAATTTGGAGACCAAAACTGCACACGGTACTCCAGGTGCGGTCTCACTAGGGCCATGTACAACTGCAGAAGGACCTCTTTGCTCCTATACTCAACTCCTCTTGTCATAAAGGCCAACATGCCATTAGCTTTCTTCACTGCCTGCTGTACCTGCATGCTAACTTTAAGTGACTGATCAACAAGGACACCCATATCTCTTTGTACTTCCCCATTTCTTAACTTGACACCATTCAGATAATAATCTGCCTTCCTGTTCTTTCCACCAAAGTTGATAACCACATATTTATCCACATTAAACTGCATTTGCCATGCATCCTCCCACTCACACAACCTGTCCAAGTCACCCTGCAACCTCATAGCATTAGCTGCCCTCCAATCCACAGGAATTGATCCTGTATCTATATAACATTGGAAAATAATCACCAATGCGTCCACGATTTCTAGAGCCACTTCCTTAAGTACCCTGGGATGCAGAATATCAGGCCCTGGGGATTTATCAGCCTTCTGTCCCATCAGTCTACCCAATACCATTTCCTGCCTAATGTCAATTTCCTTCAGTTCCTCCGACACCCAAGGATCTATGTCCACTAGTACATCTGGGATTTGTGAATTAATTTCATATTATTTTCATATTTTCATATTTCAGATACAGCGCGGAAACAGGCCTTTTCGGCCCACCAGGTCCGCGCCGCCCAGCGATCCCCGCACATTAACATTATCCTACACACACTAGGGACAATTTTTACATTTTACCCAGTCAATTAACCTACATACCTGTACGTCTTTGGAGTGTGGGAGGAAACCGAAGATCTCGGAGAAAACCCACACAGGTCACGGGGAGAACGTACAAACTCCTTACAGTACAGCACCCGTAGTCAGGATCGAATCTGAGTCTCCGGCGCTGCATTCACTGTAAAGCAGCAACTCTACCGTTGCGCCACCGTGCCGCCCATAATAAATTCCCCTGCTTCTGTCTTCAAGGGACCCACATTTGCCTTAACTATTTTTTTCCTCTTCACGTACCTAAAGAAGCTTTTACTATCCTCCTATATATTCTTGGCTAGCTTACTTCATCTTTTCGCCCCATATTGCCTGTGTGGTGTTGTTGATAGTGAGTGGGGGAAGGGGGAGCTCTCCTAAAGTCTATAATCAGTTCCATCAAGAGCATTGAGGTCCAGGTTGTTGCAATGGCACCAGGACGCCAACTGTGTCACTTCCTGTCTGAAGGCAGATTCCTCCCCATCCAGGATCAGTCCAATCAGGGTTGTGTCATCCGCAAACCTGAGAAGCTTGACAGAGGAGTCTGTGCAGGTGCAGTTGTTGGTGTAGAGAGAATTATAGAGAGGGGAGAGTACGCAGCCTTGCGGTGCTCCTATGCTGAGGGTCTGTGGGTCCGAGATGTGCTTTCCCAGCCTCACATGCTGTCATCCTGTCTGTCAGGAAGTTGATGATCCAATGACAGAGGGGTTCAGGCAGAGTCAACTGGGAGAGTTTGGAGTATAGTAGCCCTGGCACAATGATGTTAAATACAGAGCTAAAGTCAACAAACAAAATCCTTGCATAGGTCCCCTTGCGATCTAGGTGCTGGAGGATGAAGTGCAGGCCTAGGTTGACTGTGTCATCCACCGATCTATTGGCCTGGTATGCAAACTGCAGAGGATCCAGCAGGGGGTTTGTGATGTTTTTTGTGAGGGACAGTACAGGTTTGCTGGGACTGGTTGAAAATGTGTGTATCGACACCGCGGTGCTACTTGCTCGGCACAGAGCTTGAGGGTAGAGGGGGAAACATTGTCCGGCCCTGGGGATTTCCTGTCTCCTGAATAGCCTCTCCACCTCCTCAATTTCTATTGTTGGAGATGGAGAAATGGCCAGACTGCTGTTGGGCAGCAAGGAGGGGGGTGGGCAGTGGACAAGGGCCGTCTTTGCAGACTGGAGTCGCGCTGTAAGTGGGTGTGAAGTGGTTATAGCAGAGGGGTTGTGGGGGTGGGGGGGAGGTGGTAGTCTTTACAGACGAGTCGGTCTGTGAGTAGGTGTGAAATAGTGATTGGGGAGGAGTGGGTGTGGAAGGATCCAGTCTTTGCAGAACAGAGTGCTGGAGTAACTCGGCGGATCAGGCAGCGTCTGTGGAGAACATGGATAGGTGACATTTCAGGTCGGGACCATTCTTCAGACTGAAACTTGGTTACCAGATGAGGGGGTGATCGGCAGATGGGTGGAGTGAGCGACAGAGGCGAGAGAAAACAAGCAGATAAAATGGTGTGAGATAAGAAGAGAGGAATGTATACTTGCAGCTTTAAGGGACATTGGTCAGGTAGCATTTGGAGTATTGCATACAGTTCTGGTCACTCCATTACAGGGCTGATGTGGAGGCTTTGGGGAAGGTGCAGAGAGGGTTTACCAGAATGGTTTAAAAACAAGGAACTGCAGGTGCTGGTTTACCAAAAATGACACAAATTGCTGGAGTAACTCAGCGGGACAGGCAGCATCTCTGGAGAGAAGGAATGGGTCTCGACCCTGTACTTTACCCATTCATTGCAGCATTTTGTGTCGGCCTAAACAGCGCCCATCCCCGGCGCGGTGTGCCAGCAGGCTGGAGGAGCGGGCAAAGGTCTTGCCACAGAGCGGGCAGAGGAAGGGACGCTCACCGCTGTGGGTACGCTGGTGCTGCCAAGGGCTGGACATGCAGGTGAAACCCTTGCCGCACCCGGTGCACACAAAGGGTCTCTCTCCGGTGTGTGTCCGCTGGTGCTCCCGCAGCCCCCGTGCGCTCTTGAAACGCTTGCCGCGGTGGGAAGTGCCACTCACCGGCGTGGGCCCGCCGGTGTTGCTGCAGCCTCCGCGAGCTGTCAAACGCCTCACCGCAGTACTGGCAGTCGTAGGGCTGGCCACTGGTGTGCACGCGCTGGTGAGACAGGCAGTGGGAGGCCACGGCAAAGCGCTCACCACTCACCGACTGCGATTGGGACGATCGCCCGCGTGCACCCGCTGGTGCTCCTAGCTTGGAGGAGTGGGTGAAGCCCTTGGCGCACTGGGCGCAGGTGAAGGGGCGCTCGCCAGTGTGGGTGTGCCGCTGCTCCAGCAGGTTGTTGGAGTGGGTGAAGCCCTTGCCGCAGTCGCTGCAGGTGAAGGGGCGTTCCCGGTGTGCAGGCGCCGGTGCACCTTCAATTCCGGTGACGTCTTGAAATCTTTGCCGCGGTCGGATCAGGTGAAGGGGCTCTCACCGCTGTGCACCTGCTGGTGCCGCCTCAGCCCCGATGACCAGGCAAAGCTGTTGCCGCAGGTGGGGCAGGTGAAGGGCCTCTCGCCGGAGTGCACGCGGTAGTGCCGCAGCAGGCTGTCGTAGCGGGTGAAGCCCTTGCCACACTCCGAGCAGGCAAAGGGGCAGTCTCCCGTGTGCGCCCGCTGGTGGATCTTCAGCAGGCTCGGGTACAGCCAGGCCTTGCCACACACGTCGCACTCATAACGCTTCTTCTTGAGCCCCGTCATGTGGTCCTCCACCGAAGCTCAGCCCGCGCACCGAGCAGATTGGGGGGGGGGGGGGCTCACCGGCACCCTGGCCGCCCTCAATGGCCGCTCACGTCCCCGTCACTCCGCCCACAGCAACGGCTCCTAAACCCTGCAGGAGGGGAACACAAAGGGTCAACAAGCTGGCAAACAGAACATTACTAACACGTGAACATCACTAGTTTGAGTCTTCGACTAGCCCCGACTTGGGGTCCGATCGCCCGCCGCAGGGAGCTGAGATCCCCCGATGCAGGAGCTTGATCGCCCCGACGCAGAGGCCCCGACCGCCAGCTACGGGAGCTAAGATCGCCCCGACAACAGAAGGTTCAAGTGCCCCGACAGCGGGAGCGCAGCGGTAGAGTTGCTGCTTTACAGCAAATGCAGCGCCGGAGACTCAGGTTCGATCCTGACTACGGGTGCTGTACTGTAAGAAGTTTGTACGTTCTCCCCGTGACCTGCGTGGGTTTTCTCCGAGATCTTCGGTTTCCTCCCACACTCCAAAGACGTACAGGTATGTAGGTTAATTGGCTGGGTAAATGTAAAAATTGTCCCTAGTGTGTGTAGGATAGTGTTAATAGTGTTAGTGTGCGGGGATCACTGGGCGGCGCGGACTTGGTGGGCCGAAAAGGCCTGTTTCCGCGCTGTATATATATGATATGACAAAGAATGGAAGAGATTGAACTTTTTTTTCCGCCTTCCATCACAGTGAGGATTGTGGAGGAGTCACTGTGGTGGATGTTTATGTTAAAATGTATTTTGGTGTCTTGTTGCTTTTTATTGGTATGACTGTATGGCAAATCAAATTCGTCGAATGTTGCAAAAATGTCCTTGGCTAATATAGTATGATTATGATTGTGCCATTCAGCCCTTCGAGCCAGCACCGCCATTCAACATGATCATGGCTGATCATCCACAATCAGTAACCGGTTCCTGCTTTCTCCCCATATCCCTTGATTCCGTTTGCCCTAAGAGCTAAATCTAACTCTCACTTGAAAACATCCAGTGAATCGGCCTCCACTGCCTTCTGTGGCAGAGAATTCCACAAATTCACAACTCTCTGGGATTCAAAGATAGACACAAAATGCTGGAGTAACTCAGCGGGTCAGGCAGCTGAGCCACTGAGAGATCAGGGTGGTTAAGACGGACTGAGCGGTGGTGTTCAGCAAAACGATTGCCAAGTCTGCGCTTGGTCTCACCAATGTAGAGAAGTTGACATCTGGAACAGCAGATACAATAGATAAGGTTGGAGGAGGTGCAGGTGAACCTCTGCCTCACCTGGAAAGACTGTTTGGGTCCTTGGATGGAGTCGAGGGGAAAGGTAAAGGGACAGGTGTTGCATCTCCTGCGGTTGCAGGGGAAAGTGCCTGGGGAGGGTGACTGCGGCATTGAGGGTTTGGGTGGGAAGGGACGAGTGGACCAGGACGTTTTGGAGGGATCGTCTCTGCGGAACGCAGAAAAGAGTGGAGATGGGAAGATGTGGCCAGTAGAGGGGTCCCGTTGGAGGTGGCGGAAATGTCAGAGGATAATTTGTTGTATGCGATGGCTGAGGAGGTGGAAGGTGAGGACAAGGGGGACTGTATCCTTGTTACGAATAGGTGGAGCTGCGGGATATTGAGGACCCTAGTGAGAGCCTCATCTATAATGGAAGAGGGGAACCCTCATTTCCTAAAGAATGAGGACATCTCCAATGCCCTTGTATGGAACACCTCATCCTTGACGCAGATGAGACGTAGACGGAGGTATTGGGAGTAGGGGATAGTTTTTACAGGAATCAGGGTGGAAAGATGTGTAGTCAAGATAGCTATAGGATTCAGTAGGTTTGTAGTAGATATCTTGACTACAGAACGAACATACAATGGCACACAAACATAACAGCACATACATAAACAGTTCACAACGCCCCCTCAAAGGGCCTCAAACGCTAGGGAGTGGGGGAGGGAGTCATCACTGGGTGGTGAGGACTCCTTCCCATGGAAAAAGAGCGACGGAAGAAGAGCTCCACATCGTAGTGGACCCGGAGCTCTTTGAGGTGGGGGCGGAGGGAAACAAAGGTGAGGCCTCTGCCGAGGACAGACCATTCGGTATCAGAAAAGGGGAGGTCAGGGGGGATGGTGAACACCTGGCCCAGCTCAAATTGGAGGAACAGCACTTCATATTTCACTTGGGTAGTTTACACCCCAACGGTATGAACATTGACTTCTCTAACTTCAGGTAGCCCTTGCTTTCTCTCTCCATCCCCTCCCCTCTCCCACTAGTCGTACTGTGTTTGTTTGTTTGTTTGTTTGTCCCACCCCCTCCCCTGACATCATTCTGAAGAAGTGTCTTGACCCGAAACATCACCCATTCATTCTCTCCAGAGATGCTGCCAGATCTGCTGAGTTATTCCAGCATTTTGTGTCTACCTTCGATTGACACCAGCATCTGCAGGTTTTTTTCCAACACATCTCTGGGACGCCAGGTGGCGCTGCGACCGGCTGACCAGAGACGCTGCACCGCGGCCTTACACCGGCAGGGGGCGTTACAATCGGAGGACCAGACGGCGCCCAGGCCTCCTTCCCTCCTTCACTCACAAACCCGCGCCCGCACGCCTCGGGCTCCGGCTACTCGGGTTGGCGGCCGCAGGATAGCCCGCGGGGAGGAAGGAAGGGGTGGGGGAAGGACGCGGGGCCGAGCGGCGACGGCTATTTCCCACCTGAGCTCCCGTCGCTGAGCGAGAGAAGGCCTCGTCCCGTCGGCGACGCACCAGCCCGCCTCACGTGACCGGCACCAGGTCCCGCCCCACTCCCCCACTAACGGGCAGCCCCACGGCCAATCAGGGAGAGTCCCGCCTCCCCGGCCCAACGTCACAAAGGACCAGGTACCCACCCTCCCGACAAATCAGAACCGCGTCCCCGCCCCCATGGCGGAGGGGAGCGCGTCCTATAGGTCGATACGCAGCCCCGCCCCTCTGACAGGCAGCGTCCTCCGCCAATCGGAGCCGCCCGTCCCACCCGAGCAACGATTGCCAGGGCGCGGCTGGTCAATCAGGGGTCACGTCCCGCCCTCCGGCCCCCAGAAACTAAAGGCAGCATCTCTGGAGAGAAGCAATGGGCGACCTTTCGGGTCTAGACGCTCCGTCAGACTGAGTCGCAGGAAAGTGAAACGAGAGATATAGACGGTGATGTGGAGTAAAAAAACTTTTACACAGACCAGTTAGTCTGACATCAGTGATGGGGAAAATACTGGAGTCAATTATAAAAGACGAAATTGCGGAACATTTCGATAGCCGTAACAGGATCGCTCCGAGTCAACGTGGATTTACGAAGGGGAAATCATGCTTGACTAATCTACTGGAATTTTTTGAGGATGTAACTTGGAAAATTGACAGGGGAGAGTCAGTGGATGTGGTGTACCTCGACTTTCAGAAAGCCTTCGACAAGGTCCCACATAGGAGATTAGTGGGCAAAATTAGAGCACATGGTATTGGGGGTAAAGTACTGACATGGATAGAAAATTGGTTGGCAGACAGAAAGCAAAGAGTGGGGATAAATGGGTCCCTTTCAGAATGGCAGGCAGTGACAAGTGGGGTACCGCAAGGCTCGGTGCTGGGATTGCAGCAATTTACAATATATATTAATGACTTGGATGAAGGGATTAAACGTAACATTAGCAAATTTGCAGATGACACAAAGCTGGCTGGCAGTGTGAACTGTGAGGAAGATGCTATGAGGTTGCAGGGTGACTTGGACAGATTGTGTGAGTGGGTGGATGCATGGCAGATGCAGTTTAATGTGGATAACTGTGAGGTTATCGACTTTCGTGGTAAGAATAGGAAGGCAGATTATTATCTGAATGGTGTCAAGTTAGGAAAAGGGGACGTACAACGAGATCTGGGTGTCCTAGTGCATCAGTCACTGAAAGGAAGCATGCAGGTACAGCAGGCAGTGAAAAAAGCTAATAGCATGTTGGCCTTTATGACAAGAGGAGTTGAGTGTAGGAGCAAAGCGGTCCTTCTGCAGTTGTACAGGGCCCTAGTGAGACCGCATTTGGAGTACTGTGTGCAATTTTGGTCTCCAAATTTGAGGAAGGATATTCTTGCTATTGAGGGCGTGCTGCGTAGGTTTACTAGGTTATTTCCCGGAATGGCAGGCCTGTCGTATGTTGAAAGACTGGAGAGACTAGGCTTGTATACACTGGAATTTAGAAGGATGAGATGGGATGTTATTGAAACATATAAGATTATTAAGGGGTTGGACACGTTAGAGGCAGGAAACATGTTCCCAATGTTGGGAGAGTCCAGAACCAGGGGCCACAGTTTAAGAGTAAGGGGCAGGCCATTTAGAACCGAGATGAGGAAAAGCTTTTTCAGTCAGTGAGTTGTAAATCTGTGGAATTCTCTGCCTCAGAAGGCAATGGAGGCCAATTCTCTGAATGCTTTCAAGAGAGGAGCTAGATAGAGCTTTTAAGGATAGCGGAGTCAGGGGGTATGGGGAGAAGGCAAGAACGGGGTACTGATTGAGAATGATCAGCCATGATCACATTGAATGGTGGTGCTGGCTCGAAGGGCCGAATGGCCTACACCTGCACTTATTGTCTATTGTCTAAACACACAAAAACACAGGTGCAGGAGTCGGCCATTCGGCCCTTTGAGCCAGCACTGCCATTCAATATGATCATGGCTGATCATCCAGTCAGTACCCCGTTCCTGCTTTCTCCCCGTATCCCTGAATTCCATTTGCCCTAAGAGCTAAATCTAACTCTTTCGTGAAAAAATCCAGTGAATCGGCCTCCTCTGCCTTCTGTGGCAGAGAATTTCACAGATTCACAACTCTCTGGGTGAAGACGTTTTCCTCATCTCAGTCCTAAATGGCTGACCCCTTATTCTTAAACTGTGACCCCTGGTTCTGGGCTCACCCAACATCAGGAACATTTTTCCTGCATCTACCCTGTCCAATCCCTTAATAATTTTATATGTTTCAATAGCATCCCATCTCATCCTTCTGCACAACTGCAGAAGGACCTCTTTGTTCCTCTACTCAACTCCTCTCGTTATCAAGGCCAACATGCTATTAGCTTGTTCTTCAAAGATCCTGCCTCCAGCACTTTGTGTCTTTTTGTGTATGAACCAGCATCAGTAGTTCCTTGTGTCTGCCAAAAACCGACACAAAGTGCAGGAGAAAAAATATGGGCAACTTTTCAAGTCGGGACACTTGGCTACTTGTCAAACTTTGTTTGAGTTGAGAAATGTCATTCTCTTGATTTTAGTTAATTATCCAACAACCTACCTCCCTTTTATTGATAGCGATGTGAATATTGATTTCTCTAACTTCAAGTAACCCTTACTCTCGCTCTCCATCCCTCCCCCACCCAAGTCATACCAGCTTCAAAGTCGTCTTGTTGAGTCTCATTGTCTGTAACTCGATTTCACCTAGCCCACAGCTAACAATGGCCTGTTTCCTTTAACATTGTCATTTTTTTGCATATCCTTAGCATCTGCTTTGTTCTGTCATTTTCACACCTCACCATTCCATATCCCTAGTCTCCCTCTTAACTGACTCAGTCCAAAGAAGGGTCTTGATCCAAAACGTCACCCATTCTTTTCTCCAGAGATGCTGTCTGCTTATTCCAGCTTTTTGTGTCTATCCCCTTTTTTTCCTCTCTCTTCCTTGTGTCCCACCCTTTCCCCCTATCCCCCATCCCCTTTCACCAATATCCCTTCCTCTGGCGTCCCATTCTGCTCATCTTCACTCACAGCCTTTTCTGTTCTTCCCATCTCTGGCCATTGTCCACCCATCCGCCAATCGCCTCCTCCCCCTCACCTGTATTCACTATTACTTAAAGATAGACACAAAAAGCTGGAGGAACTCAGCGGCAGGCAGCATCTCTGGAGAGAAGAAATGGGTGACAGTTCGGGTCAAGACCCTTCTTCAGACTGGTTAGGGATAAGGGAAACAAGAGATAGAGACAGTCATGTGGAGAGATAAAGAATAATGAATGAAAGATATGCAAAAAAGTAATGATGATAAAGGAAACACGCCATTGTAAGCTGTTTGTGGGGGTGAAAATGAGAAGCTAGTGCGACTTGGGTGGGAGAGGGATAGAGAGGGAATGCCGGGGCTACTTGAAGTAAGAGAAATCAATTGGCTGTAAGCGGCCCAAGCAAAATATGAGATATTGTTCCTCCAATTTGTGTTGAGCATCACTCTGACAATGGAGGAGACCGAGGACAGAAAGGTCAGTGTGGGAAGGGGAGGGAGAATGAAAGTTTCCAGCAACCAGGAGATCAGGTTGGTTCAGGCGGGCTGAGCGAAGGTGTTGGGTGAAACGATCGCCCAGTCTACATTTGGTCTCGCCGATGTATAAGAATCCACATCTTGAACGGATACAGTAGATGAGGTTGGAGGAGGTGCAAGTGAGGCTTTGTCCCACCCTCACCTCCCTTCCAGCTTCCTCCCCCAACTGCAATCAGACTGAAGAAGGGTCCCGACCCGAAACCTCACCTATCCATGTACTTGCATTAAACATTATACCCAAGATTATGTATCTGTAAACTGTGGACGGCTCGATTGTCTTTCTGCTGAGTGGATAGCACGCAACAAAAACCAGAGGGTGGTGGGTATGTGGAACGAGCTGACGGAGGAGGAGTAGAGAGGCAGATACAGTCATAATCTTTAAAAGGTGTCCGTGTGGAGTTTGCACGCCCACCCCGTCGTGGTGGACTGGATGTGGGTCGGGGCAGGGGAGGCAAGCTCAGCCTTCCAAGCCTCAATCCGAGCTCAGCCTTCCTGCGTATCCTAGCCCCGACGGGCCGAGTGCCGCCGCCATTCCTCCCCAGACAACAACGGAGGGGAAAAACACAAGAAACCTCTTCCAATCCCCCAAACCCCTCAGGGAATGCCCCTGCCCTGCCTTTGAAATCAAGCCTTCACTATTGTGCACAATCAGTTAGCATTTTTTTTTTTTTTAATACAGATGCTTCTCGACTTACAATGCTTCGCCTTACGATAATTCGACTTTACGATGGTGCAAAAGCGATACACATTCGGCACGGTAGAGTTGCTGCCTTACAGCGAATGCAATGCCGGAGACCCAGGTTCGATCCCAAATACGGGTGCTGTCTGTACGGAGTCTGCACGTTCTCCCCGTGACCTGCCTGGGTTTCTCTGAAATCTTCGGCTTCCTCCCACACTCCAAAGACGTACAGGTTTGTAGGTTAATTAGCTTGGTAAATATAAAAATTGTCCCAAATGGGTGTAGGACAGTGTTAATCATTGATTGGCGTGGACCAGGTGGGCCGAAAGGGCCCTTTTCTGTGCTGTATCTCTAAACTAAACTAAACATTCAGTAGAAACTGTAGGTAAGGTGGCTATGATGTTTAGTAAGTTAGGTGTATTAAATGCATTTTCGACTTACCAAGGGATTATCGGAACGTAACCCCATCGTAAGTCGAGGAGCACCTGTATATAGAAGAAAGCTTATCACAGGATAACACTGATTATTTGGGGGCCGATCTACATTTATTTAATTGGAATACAACTTGGCTCCAATGGGTCAACAGATTAACGACCAAAAGTCCTTGTTTACCGCCGCCATAGTCTTGCGGCCGTCCAAGGGCGGAGAGCGAGATGCCACCGTTCGGAATTGGGGAGCAACAGCCAGGGGCCGGGAAGCGGATTAATCCTGACGCCTCTCCAGCGAGAAAAAGACGAGGAATGATGAAGAGATGGCGCTCGAGGGGGGACTGTCGATGACTGGTCAGCTCGGACCTTGAGAATGATCAGCCATGATCACATTGAATGGCGGTGCTGGCTCGAAGGGCCGAATGGCCTCCTCATGCACCTAATATCTGTTGTCTATCCCCTCCCAAGAATGGACACCGCATTGTTGACAGGCCCAAGGATGGCTGATATTGGGAACACTTCTCCATCTGTTTCCCACCACGGATGGCTGACCTAATGAGGTCTACCGGCACTTTGGAGGGGAATAGACATGCAACGTGTCGGGTCTGGACCCTTCTTTGGACTGATGGAGTTGGGGGAGAAAGCTGGAACAAAGAGATGGGGGCTGGACAAAGCCTGGCAAGTGATAGGTGGACACAAAATGCTGGGGTAACTCAGAGCGGGACAGGCAGCATCTCCGGAGAGAAGGAATGAGTGAGGTTTACAGTCGAGACTGATGAGG
Source organism: Rhinoraja longicauda (assembly GCF_053455715.1). Classification (NCBI taxonomy): domain Eukaryota; kingdom Metazoa; phylum Chordata; class Chondrichthyes; order Rajiformes; family Arhynchobatidae; genus Rhinoraja; species Rhinoraja longicauda. Next base: position 787,888 of record NC_135968.1, on the reverse strand, counting down.
GTCTCGAGCCGAAACGATACCCATTCCTTGCAGCATTTTGTATACCTATCCGGTATCTATCCACGGCCAGCAGGCTGGAGGAGCGGGCAGGCTCGCCGGTGCTCCAGCAGGTGGTACAGGCGGGTGAAGCCCTTACCACAGGACGGGCAGGGAAGGAATGCTCACCGCTGTGGGTACGCCAGTGCTGCCATAGACTGGACATGCAGGTGAAACCCTTGCCACACTCGGCGCACACAAAGCGTCTCTCCCCGTTGTGTATCCGCTGGTGTTCCCGCAGCCCCCATGACCTTTAGACTTTAGTGATACAGTGTGGAAACAGGCCGTTCGGCCCACCGAGTCCGCCCCGACCAGCCATCCCTGCACACTAACACAATCATGCACACACTGGGGACAAATTATATTTACATCCAAAAAAAATTAGCCTACAAACGCGCACGTCTTTGCAGTGTGGGAGGAAAGCAGAGCACCCAGAGAAAACACGCGCAGGTCACGAGGAGAACGTGCAAACGTCGTACAGACTGCATCTGTAGTCAGGATGGAACCTGGGTCTCTGGCGCCGTGAGGCAGCAACTCTACCGCTGCGCCACTGAGTGTTTCAGAGACCTTTGGACAGGCACATGGATATACAGGGAATGGAGGGATATGGATCACTCTTGAAACGCTTGCTGCGGTGGGAAGAGCCGCTCGCCGGCGTGGGCCCGCCGGTGCTGCCGCAGCCCTCGCGAGCTGTCAGACACCTCACCGCAGTACTGGCAGTCGTAGGGCTGGCCACTGGTGTGCACACGCTGGTGAGACAGGGCGTTGGAGGCCACTGCAAAGCCCTCGCCACTCACTGGGCTGGGACGGTCGCCGGCGTGCACCCGCTGGTGCCTCAGCAGGTTGGAGGAGCTGGTGAAGCCCTTGCCGCACTGGGTGCAAGTGAAGGGGTGCTCGCCCTTGTGGATGCGCTGGTGGTGCAGCAGGCTGTCGGAGCGGGTGAAGCCCTTGCCGCACTTGGCGCAGGCAAAGGGGCGCTCGCCAGTGTGGGTGTGCTGGTGATCCCGCAGCCTGCAGTACTGGGTGAAACCCTTGCCGCACTGGGCGCAGGTGAACGGGTGCTCACCAGTATGGGTGTACTGGTGCTCCCGCAGCGTGGAGGACTGGGTGAAGCCCTTGCCGCAGTCGCTGCAGGTGTAGGGGAGATCCCCGATATGCAGGCGCTGGTGCACATTCACCTCCTGCATCGACTTGAACCCCTTGCCGCAGTCGGAGCAGGTGAAGGGCCGCTCACTGCTGTGCACCTGCCAGTGCCGCTTCAGCCCCGATGACTGGGCAAAGCTCTTGCCGCAGGTGGAGCAGGTGAAGGGCTTCTCGCCCGTGTGCACCCGCCGGTGCCGCCTCAGCCCCGACGACAGGGCAAAGCTCTTGCCGCAGGTGGAGCAGGTGAAGGGCTTCTCGCCCGTATGCACCTGCCAGTGGAACTTCAGCCCCTCCACCGTCTTGAAAGTCTTGCTGCAGTCGGAGCAGCCGAAGGGACTTTCTCCCGTGTGCACGCGCCGGTGGGTCTCCAGCAGGTACGGGTGCTGCCAGAGTTTGCCACATACATCGCACTTATAATGCTTCTCCTTGTTGGGCCGCGGCATGTGGTCCTCCACCGAAGCTCAGCCCGCACACCGAGCAGATGGGGGGGGGGGCGTCCACCGCAATGGCTCCTGAACCCTGCAAGAGGGAAACACAGAGGGTCAACAAGCTGGCAAACAGGACATTACTAACACGTGAACACCACTAGGGCTTGAAGGGGGGGGGGGTGAGAGGGGGAGGGGAGGGTGAGAGGGGAAGGGGGGGGTCAAAGGGCGTGGGGGTAAGAGGGGTGGGGAGAGTGGGTCAGGGGGGTGAAGGGAGTGTTATGGGGGTTAGGGTGAGGAAGGGGTGTGAGTGGGGGTTGAGGGGAATGTGGGGTGAGGGGATGTGTGAATGGGAGGATGTGTCAGGGGTGTGTGTGTGAGGGGGGTTGGTGTGGGGGGGTGAGGGGATGTGTGTGGGGGGTGGTGAGGGGTGTGGGCGGATGGGTGTGGGGGGGGTGAGGGGATGTGTGTGGGCGGATGTGTATAGGGTGAGCGGGGGGATAAGTGAGTGGTGTGTGTGTGAGGGGGGTTGTGGGTGGATTGGTGTGGGGGGGTGACAGACAATAGGTGCAGGAGTAGGCCATTCGGCCCTTCGAGCCAGCACCGCCATTCAATGTGATCATGGCTGATCATTCTCAATCAGTAGGGGATGTTTGAGGGGGTGAGGCGAGTATGTGTGAGGGGGAATGGGGGATGTGTGAAGGGGAGTGGGGGATCTGAGAGGGCATGTGTGAATGGGAGGATGTGTGAGGAGGGTGAGGGGATGGGTGAGGGGTGTGTGTATGTGAGGGGGGTTGTGGGCAGATTGGTGCGGGAGGGGTGACGGGGGATGTGTGAGAGGGTGGGGCGATGTGTGAGGGTGATGTGTGAATGGGAGTGGGGGGGATGTGTGAGGGGAGTAGGGGTGTGAGGGGGGTGTGTGCGGGAGGGTGGTGAGGGGGGGTGTGGGGCGGGGGGACCTGGTCGCCGAGCATCCGGGCACCGCGCCGAATCTCCCGCCCGCACATGACGTCATCCGTGCGCGCGGCCCCATGACGTCACCGCCGTGTCACGGCGCAGGGCGGCTCGACGCGGTGCCCGCTTGCCCGACGGCCCCCACCCCCACCGCTTCTCCCACTTGCCGCCTCATCTCCCCGTCACCCCCCCCTCCTTCAAGCACTAGTGATGTCCATGTGTTAGTAATGTTCTATTTGCCAGCTTGTTGACCCTCTGTGTTCCCCTCCTGCAGGGTTTAGGAGCCGTTGTTGCTGTGGACGGTGCGCCGCGGCCTTTAACCGACAGCGGTCGCTGCAGACAGAGGAACAAAGACAGGAACAAAGGAGGCTCGACCTCCTGCCGCCAGGGGGCGCTGCGCTCGGAGGGCCAGACGTGCCCAGACCTCCCTCACATCCCCCGCACCCCCATGCCTCACCGGCTGCAGGAGCGCCCTCGGGAACGAAGGAGCGGCTGCGGCGGCTGTTTCTCACCTGAGCACTCGGCGCTGGACAAGCGGAGACCGACTGATCGGCAACCAGGTCCCGCCCCTCCCGATTGACGGGCAGCGCCAGCGACCAATGGGGCTGATGTCTCAAAGGGACAGGTACCACCCGCCCCCCGGAGTAGATACTCACGTCCTATAGGTCGAGCCCAGCCCCGCACCTGGACAGTCAGCACCCTCCGCCAATCGCAGCCGCCCAAGCAACAGTGCCTGGGCAGAGCCGGTCAGTGGCCACGCCTTGCTCGCGGGCCTCCAGAAGCAACGGGGGGCGCTGGAGCTTCAACAGGGTCGTGGAGCGGGTGAAGGCCTCGCCGCAGTGGGCGCAGGACAAGGGGCGCTCGCCGGTGTGCAAGCGCCATTGCACTTTCAAATCCGGGGAATCGACTTGAAACCTCAGCCCCGACAAATTCAAAAAGCTCTGGCCGCAGTCGGAGCAGTGGAAGGGTGATGGGAGGGTTGGGGTGAAGGGGGGAGTGAGGGAGAGAGGCTGTCGGTGGGGGGAGATGGAAGGAGGGGAAAGGTGGTGAGGAGGGGGAAGGGGGATGAGGGTGGTGGAAGTGAGGGGATGGGGAAGACGCGGGGGGGGGCCCGCGCCGACATGGGGGCGACGAGCATCCAGGCACCGCGTGGAGCCACACTCACGTCCGCCAGCCAGCCGCCCTGCCCTGTGACGGTGCGGTGACGTCTTGGCGCCATGTGTGCGGATGACGTCACGGCGCAGAGCGGTTCACTCGCAGGTGGAGGATCGGCGTGTTGCCCAGATGCTTGGCGCCCTCAGGTCGTTGCGGCCTTCCCCCCCTCACACATCCCCCCACACCCACCTCACCAGCCGCTCACGCCCCCCTTACCCCTCACACCCTCTCCCCCCTCACCCCAGCCCTTCCCCCTCCTTCAAGCACTTGTGTTGGTCGTGTCCTGTTTGCTTGCTTGTTGACCCTCTGTGTTCCCCTCCTGCAGGGTTTAGGTGTCGTCGTTGTGGACGGAGAGACGGGGACGTGAGCGGCCAGTTAGGGCGGCCCCATCTGCTCGTTGTGCGGGCTGAGCTTTGGTGGAGGACCACATGACGGGCACAAAAAGGAGAAGCGTTATGAGTGCGACGTGTGTGGCAAGGCCTGGCAGCACCCGCGCGTGCTGGAAACCCAACGGCGGGCGCACACGGGAGAACGTCCCTTCGACTGCTCCAACTACAGCAAGACCTTCAAGATGGCGCAGGACCTGAAGATCCATCGGCGCATGCACACGGGCGAGAAGCCCTTTGGCTGCTCCACCTGCGGTAAGAGCTTTGCACAGTCGTCGGGCCCACAGCGGCACCGGCGGGTGCACATGGACGAGAAGCCCTTCACCTGCTTCAGTCGTCGGACCTGTTGATACACCAGCGCCTGCACACCAGGGAGCGGCCGTACACCTGCAGCGACTGCGGCAAGGGGTTCACCCACTCCTCCAAGGTGCTGGAGCATCAGCGCCCCCACACCGGCGAGCGCCCCTACATCTGCGTCCAATGCGGCAAGGCCTTCACCAGTTACTCCAAGCTGGTGAGCTTGGTGTACAACCGGCGAGTGCCCCTTCACCTGCGCTCAGTGTGGTAAGGGCTTCACCCGCTTCTCCAATCTGCTGCGGCACCAGCGGGTGCACAGCACTGGGCGGCCCTTCCCCTGCTCCGACATTTCAGTCCTAAATGGCAGACTCCTTATTCTTAAACTGTGACTCCTGGTTCTGGACTCCTCCAACATCGGGAACATTATTCCTGCATCTACCCTGTCCAATCCTTTCATAATTTTTAAATGTTTCTATAAGGTCCCCTCCTAAATTCCAGCAAATACAAGGCTAGTCGACCGATTCTTTCATCATATGTCAGACCCACCATCCCGGGAATTAACCTGGTGAACATAAACTGCACTCCCTCAAGAGCAACAATGTCCTTCCTCAAATTCAGAAACCAAAATTGCATACAATATTCCAAGTGCAGTCTCACCAGAGCCCTGTACAACTGCAGTCGGAACGTCCTGCTCCGAAACTCAAATCCTCTCGCAATGAAGGCCAACATGCCATTAGCTTTCTTCATTGCCTGCTGTACAGGCATGCTTACTTTCAGTGACTGATATACAATCACAACCATGTCTCGTTGCACCTCCCCTTCTCCTAATAATGGCTCATTACCGTTCCGTGAACCAAGATACGGGTGTCAGGGGTTATGGGGAGAAGGCAGGAGAATGGGGTTAGGAGGGAGAGATAGATCGTCCATGATTGAATGGCAGAGTAGTCTTTAGATTTAGATTTTTAGATTTAGAGATCTCGGAAACAGGCCCTTCGGCCCACCGAGTCCGCGCCGCCCAGCGATCCCCGCACATTAACACTATCCTACACACACTAGGGATATTTACCCAGTCAATTAACCTATATTTACATTTACCCAGTCAATTAACCTACATACCTGTACCTCTTTGGAGTGTGGGAGGAAACCGAAGATCTCGGAGAAAACCCACGCAGGTCACGGAGAGAACGTGCAAACTCCGTACAGACGGCATTCGCTGTAAAGCAGCAACTTTACCGCTGCGCCACCGTGCCGACTAAATGGCCTAATTCTGCTCCTGACTCTTGCGACCTTATACAGGGAGAAACCTTGTCTCCGTGTTGGGGTCACACAAGTCTTGCACTCAGCATAATTCCCTTTATCCTCTATCGGTACACTGCGGACGGATCGACTGTAATCATATGTTGCCTTTTTGCTGACTGGTTAGCACGCAACAAAAACAGCTTCTCACTGCACCTCGGACGGTACACGTGACAATAAACTAAACTCAACCCTCCCGCCGCCAGGGGGCGCTGCATGGGGAGGACCAGAGGGCGTCCAGACCTCCGTCCCTCCCTCATTCACGCACATCCCACTCTTCGGGTCGCCGGCCGCAGGATCGCCTCGGGAAGGGAGGAGGGGGTGGGGGAATGACGCGGTGTCAAGCGGAGGCGGCTGTTCCCCACCTGTGCTCCCAGCGCTGAGCGAGCGGAAGTCTAGTCCCATCGGCTCACGTAACCGGCGACCACCTCCCCCCCCACTGACGCCAGCGGCCAATGGGAGCGAGCCGCGCCTCCCCGGCTCCCACGTCACACAAGACCAAGTACCGTCCCCTCCCTGCGTCTGCCCAATCAGAGCCGCGTCCCCGGCGCAGGTGAGCCCGTCCTATAGGTCGACACGCAGCCCCGCCCCTCGGACAGACAGCACCCTCCGCCAATCACAGCCGCCCATCCGGCACTTGCATCGGTCGCATCGCTCCCCCGGCCCCGGCAGCGAGAACTCGGCGCGGTGCCCGGATGCTCGGCGCCCCCAGGTCGGTGTGGCCCCCCCCCTCACATCCCCGGACCACTCACCCTTCCCCCCATCCCCTCCACCGTCCCCCCCATTCCATTGACCCCATACCACTCGATCCCCACCCTCCCCCACTTCCCTTTTCATCCCCCTCACCCCTCGATCCCGATAAGGGACCGCCCTTGTCCTGTATTAAGGCGCTGTGAGGCCTGGACGCTGAGGGTTAAAACCTGTCCCTACCTGTTCCGGACGGTGTCGGCCCAAAGGGCCCGGGCGCCACCTGATGGAGGTTGCGTAGCAACCCGCCTCCCGGCCTGGCCGGCCACCATTGGTGGAGCGGCAGCACGTGGCCGCTGGCTGGGTGAGGTCACGTCACATTGTCCCATATTTGGGAGTGCGATAGTTGGCAACCCTCATCCCCTCCCCCTTCCAGCATCAGTGATGTTCATATATTAGTAATGTCCTGTTTGGCAGCTTGATGTAACTAGTAGAGTGGATAAGGGAGAACCAGTCAATGTGTTATATCTGGACTTTCAGAAGGCCTTCGACAAGGTCCCACATAGGAGATTGGTGAACAAACTTAAAGCACAAGGTATTGGGGGTTCAGTGTTGAGGTGGATAGAGAATTGGTTGGCGGACAGGAAGCAAAGAGTAGGAATAAATAGGTCCTTTTCGGAATGGCAGGCAGTGACTAGTGGGATACCGCAAGGCTCAGTGCTGGGACCCCAGTTATTTACAATATATATTAATGATTTGGACGAGGGAATTGAATGCAACATCTCTAAGTTTGCGAATGACATGAAGCTGGGTGGCAGTGTTAGCTGCGAGGAGGATGCTAGGAGGCTGCAGAGTGACTTGGATAGATTAGGCGAGTGGGCAAATGCATGGCAGATGCAATATAACGTGGATAAATGTGAGGTTATCCACTTTGGCGGCAAAAACAGGAAAGCAGAGTATTACCTGAATGGTGGCCAATTAGGAAAAGGGGAGATGCAACGTGACCTGGGTGTCATGGTGCACCAGTCATTGAAAGCAAGTATTGGGGGTTCAGTGTTGAGGTGGATAGAGAATTGGTTTGCGGACAGGAAGCAAAGAGTAGGAATAAACAGGTCCTTTTTGGAATGGCAGGCAGTGACTAGTGGGGTACCGCAAATAGGTGCAGCAGGCAGTGAAAAAAGCGAATGGTATGTTAGCATTCACAGCAAGAGGATTTGAGTATAGGAGCAGGGAGGTTCTGCTGCAGTTGTACAGGGCCTTGGTGAGACCGCACCTGGAGTATTGTGTACAGTTTTGGTCTCCTAATCTGAGGAAAGACATTCTAGCCTTAGAGGGAGTACAGAGAAGGTTCACCAGATTAATCCCTGGGATGGCAGGACTTTCATATGAAGAAAGACTGGATAAACTATGCTTGTAATCGCTGGAATTTAGAAGACTGAGGGGGGATCTTATAGAAACATATAAAATTCTTAAGGGGTTGGAGAGGCTAGATGCGGGAAGATTGTTCCCGATGTTGGGGAAGTCCAGAACCAGGGGTCACAGCTTAAGGATAAGGGGGAAGTCTTTTAGGACTGAGATGAGAAAACATTTCTTCACACAGAGAGTGGTGAGTCTGTGGAATTCTCTGCCACAGAAGGTAGTTGAGGCCAGTTCATTGGCTATATTTAAGATGTGGCCCTTGTGGCTAAAGGGATCAGGGGGTATGGAGAGAAGGCAGGTACAGGTTTCTGAGCTGGATGATCAGCCATGATCATATTGAAGAGCCGAATGGCCTACTCCTGCACCTATTTTCTATGTTGACCCTCTGTGTTCCCCTCCTGCAGGGTTTAGGAGCCGTTGCTGTGGACGGCGAAACGGGGACGGGAGCGGCTATTGAGGGCAGCCAGGGTGCCGGTGAGCACTCCCCCCCCACATCTGCTCGGTGTGCGGGCTGAGCTTCGGTGGAGGACCACATGACGGGGCTTAACAACGAGAAGCGTGATGAGTGCGACATGTCTGGCAAGTCCTGGCACCAGCGGGCGCAGATCGGAGAACGCACCTTCGACTGCACCTACTGCAGCAAGAACTTCAAGACGGCGCGGAACCTGAAGATCCATTGGCGTGTGCACACGGGCGAGAAGCCCTTTGGCTGCTCCACCTGCGGCAAGAGCTTTTCCCAGTCGTCAGGACTGTGGGCGCACCAACGGGTGCACAGCAGTGAGAGGCCCTTCACCTGCTCCAACTGCGACAAATGCTTCAAGTCGTCTTCGGACCTGTTGAGGCACCAGCGCCTGCACACCGGGGAGCGGCCGTACTCCTGCAGCGACTGCGGCAAGGGCTTTACCCACTCCTACCAACTGCTGGAGCACTGGCACACCCACACCGGCGAGTGCCCCTTTGCCTGCACCCACTGCAGCAAGGGCTTCACCAGCTCCAACAATCTGCTGGAGCACCAGCGGGTGCACGCCGATGACCGTCCCCTCACCTGCTCTCACTGCGGCAAGGGCTTTAAGAAATTGTCGGACCTGACGGTGCACCGGCGCCAGCACACCGGGGAGCGCCCCTACACCTGCAGCGACTGCGGCAAGGGGTTCATCCGCTCCTACAACATGCTGGAGCACCGGCGCACCCATACTGGCGAGCGGCCCTTCACCTGCTCCCAGTGTGGCAAGGGCTTCACCCGATCCAACAGCCTGATGGAGCACCAGGGCACCCATACTGGCGAGCGGCCCTTCACCTGCTCCCAGTGTGGCAAGGGCTTCACCTGCTCCACCAAGCTTCTGAGGCACCAGCGGGTGCACGCCGACGACCATACCATCCCCAGCCCGGTGAGTCGCGAGTGCTTTGCCGTGGCCTCCCACGCCCGGTCTCACCCGCGCGTGCATACCAGTGACCAGCCCTACGACTGCCAGTACTGCGGTGAGGCGTTTGACAGCTCGCGGGCGCTGCGAAAGCACCGGCGGGCCCACCAGGCCGATCATTTTTTTTAGATTTTTAGAGATACAGCACAGAAACAGGCCTTTCGGCGCACCGGGTCCGCGCCGCCCAGTGATCCCTGCACATTAACACTATCCTACTCACACTAGGGACAATATTTTTTACATTTGCCTAGCCAATTAACCTACATACCTGTACGTCTTTGGAGTGTGGAAGGAAACCGAAGATGTCGGAGAAAACCCACGCAGGTCACGTGGAGAACGTACAAACTCCGTACAGACGGTGCCTCTAGTCAGGATCGAACCTGAGTCTGCGGCGCTGCATTCGCTGTAAGGCAGCAACCCTACCGCCGTGCCGCCCGTGCTGTCTTGTCTGTGGAGAACATGGCTAGCGGATGTTTTTTGGGTCATGACCCTTCTTCAGACCTGAAACATCGCCTATCCACGTTGACCACAGATGCTGCCTGACCCACTGTGTTGATCCAGCACTCTGTGAAATGTCACCTATCCATGTTCTCCACAGATCCTGCCTCCAGCACTTTGTGTCTTTTTGTGTATGAATCAGCATCTGCAGTTCCATGTGTCTGTCAAAGATTGGCACAAAGTGCTGGGGAAAAAATATGGGCAACGTCTCAGGTCGGGACACTTGGCTACTTATCAAACTTCGTTCGAGTTGAGAAATGTCATTCTCTGATTTTAGTTAACTATCCAACAATCTACCTCCCTTTTATTGATAGTGGTATGAATATTGATTTCTCTAACTTCAAGTAACCGTTACATCCCCTCTCTCTTCATCCCTCCCCCACCCAAGTCATACCAGCTTCAAAGTCATCTTGTTGAGTCTCATTGTCTGTAACTTTTGCATATCCTTCACATCTGCTGTGTTCTGTCATTTTCACACCTCACCCTTCCATATCTCTAGTGTGTGTTTGGTCTCACCGACGTGTAAGATCCACATCTTGAACAACGGATACAGTAGATGCGGTTGGAGTGTCGAGTTCGACTTCGCGTTCGCGGTCAGTTGGATGACAATAATCAGAGACGGCACAGACTTTACCTGTTAGTTTATTAGAGATCTCGTGGACAGGTTTCTAAAAGCACACACAGAGTTACGGACTCCAGGGCCAGTGGAAACGTGTCACACCAGCCCCTAGAATTAAGCCCCTTTTATCCCCCAAAACCGCAGAATTCACAATTATTTACAAGTATCACAACCAATCAATATTGGAATTAAGTCAGTTTTCCCTTATACGGCCGAGTGTTGGAACAAAGTCAGTTTTCCCATATAAGGTCCTAACATGCTATTGTTCAAGGTTTAGTCGGCGTCTGTTTATTGTTTATGTTCTTTATACATTGTGTTTTTCTCCTCTGAAGACGAGCTGGAACATTCTGCGGTTTGGGCTACTGATTACTACTAGCTTTAGCAAGCTCAGCATTTTTGTGATTACGTAGCCTCAAGCAGGTGTGTGAGAAAGAGAGAGCCTCAAGCATGTGCTTTAACCTAGCACACAATGCTGCAAAGCCCATGCGGAGTCTAGTGGCTGAAGCAAAGAACAAAGGACAGATCTCCACATTCCCCCCTTTTATCATTCTATGATAACTATAAAGGTATAAATCAAACGGAAGGCTCATTAGAGGCGAGTTTATAGAGTCGTCAGAGTTTATTCCTAACCTCATGATGCTTTATTAGCCGGATAGGCTGTCTAATCTCGCCTCTAGTCCCTACTCCTTCCGCCGGATTCTTATACCCTAACCCCTCCTGGAGACTAGTGGTAAACATCCCCATAGCTCTGGTTTCTCCCCAGAACAATTAATCGGATGTACTCCTCTTCCACTAACTCTCCTGCCACCTGCTCATTCAGCTGATCATTCGTGAGTCCTCCCATTGAACTTTCTTCCTCCTTTAGCATGGGACACGTTTCCCCTGTCTCCTCCATTCTCAACATCAGCATTTTGTGGGTATTCCCAATCCCCTCCATCGTTCGCATAAGCCTCGCAATTATACATTTAATTACTGCAATGCCTACAAACACACATATTAAGATAATGCCGAGATATATAGCAATATTAATAAACCAGTTGTACCATTTGCCCAAACCCCAATCTCCCCAATCCACTCCTTCGGTCATCCCATTCAGGAAGGTTCGAATGTCATCCTTGGATAAAATAACTGGGATTCGAGACTGGGGTGGGAGTTAAGAGGCCCACCACTGAAGTGGAGGGGTAACAGACAACGGATTCGGGAGAGTACATCAAATCATGAGCCCTTATGAATAAGTTCTGAGCATCATCCATCTCTCTTTTTCGTCGTGCCCCCGGGGTGTCAAGAGGGAGTCTTGGTGAGAGGCCTCATGAGAGCATGATCGCCGTCGCATGGACAAATGAAGTCGAAGCGACACTCCTGGAACAAACAGGGCAAATCCCACCTGTTGCGGTATCTCAGGAGTACTCTCCTGGTATCTTGGTGTAGGATTCCGTTACAGTAATTATACTTGGTGACATTCCAAGATCCCGTAGCCTCTGGTGTATCGTCATCACACATCATCACATCGTTTCTACAAAGGTGGAAAACTCGGTTGCTACGTCCGGGATCACATCGCCAGAGTATCCCGGCCATACTCGTAATCTGGGCGAACCCCAAGAGGCCACATAAGACTTCGTGTCCCATATTTGTATATGATAATCTGGATTGGTCTGAAAGACAAACGACTCACAAAAAGATTTTAAAAACACAAAAACTTAAAACTCAAAAACAAAAACTTATAAAACAGGAGATAAATTGACTTAAACATTCCCATCCTTCCCAACAGACTCCTCCTCCTTCTTCTGTTGATTGGCCTGACCAATCAATTTGCAGTGATGTAGATACACCCAGGCCGATCGTCCTTCAATCTTGACAGCCGTGGGGGTCGTAAGAAGAACTTGGAAGGGTCCTTCCCACCGTGGGTCAAGGGACTTCTTAGTCCAATTTTTAATAAGGACATAAGAACCAGGCGTGATTGGAGAAGGGGGAGTATTGGCAAGTGGAGTACCAAAGGCAGCGCGAACCTGTGAATGAGCAAAATGCAAAGCTTTAGTTAGGGCAATAATATAAGTGGTCATTTCGTCAGTCATATGGTGGAAATGCACCGGCGCCGGAGGAGCATCATTCCAAGGAGTGCGGAGAGGCCGCCCATAAACGATCTCCGCAGGCGAGAGAGCAGTCCGACCTGCGGGAGTGGTGCTAATCTGAAAAAGAGCTACAGGCAACAGTGAGAAACAGAGAGCCTCAAGCATGTGCTTTAACCTAGCACACAATGCTGCAAAGCCCATGCGGAGTCTAGTGGCTGAAGCAAAGAAAAAGGACAGATCTCCACAGGAGGAGATGCAAGTGAGGCTTTGTCCCACCCTCACCTCCCTTCCAGCTTCCTTCCTCAACTACAATTAAACTGAAGAAGGGTCCCGACCCGAAACCTCACCTATCCATGTACTTGCATTAAATATTATACCCCAAATTATGTATCTGTACACTGTGGACGGCTCAGTCAAATTGAAATGAATTTTTTGAATTGGAGCATTTATTGTCATTCAAAAATAAATTTGAACAAAATGTCTTTGCCGTACAGTCATGACAACAAAGAGCACAAAACACACAATTACATAAGTTTAACATAAACATGCATCACAGTTACTCCTCCAGGCACCTCCTCACTGTGATGGAAGGCAAAAAAAGTCTTATCTCCTTTGTTCTTCTCCCGCGGTCAGGCAGTCAAGCTGCTGCGTCGAGGCGATCGAGGCTCCTGATTTTTATGAAGCCCCTACCGGGCGATGGAAGATCCCACGGCCGATCTGCGCAGGGCGATGAAGGTGCTGCAGATGGGCCCATCGAGCCAATAGACAATAGACAATAGGTGCAGGAGTAGGCCATTCAGCCCTTCGAGCCAGCACCGCCATTCAATGCGATCATGGCTGATCACTCAATCAGTACCCCGTTCCTGCCTTCTCCCCATACCCCCTCACTCCGCTATCCTTAAGAGCTCTATCCAGCTCTCTCTTGAAAGCATCCAACGAACTGGCCTCCACTGCCTTCTGAGGCAGAGAATTCCACACCTTCATCACTCTCTGACTGAAAAAGTTCTTCCTCATCTCCGTTCTAAATGGCCTACCCCTTATTCTTAAACTGTGGCCCCTTGTTCTGGACTCCCCCAACATTGGGAACATGTTTCCTGCCCCTAATGTGTCCAATCCCCTAATTATCTTATATGTTTCAATAAAATCCCCCCATATCCTTGCAATTCGGGGCGGTTCAAAGCTGCTACAGCTGGAGCTCCCGAAAGCCGGTCGCCAGCCAGGGACCTGCGAGCATCCGATTTTGAGGTCCACAGAACCCGCGCCCGAAGCCTCCGAAGGTCGAGGTGTAGAATGGACAGATGTTTTGAGTCAGGACCCTGCTTCAGAATGATCGGAGAGGGTGGGGGGAGGAAGCTGGAAAAGAGAGAGGGGGGCGGGACAAAGCCTGGCAAGTGGTTGGGGGAGTCCAGAACCAGGGGCCACAGTTTAAGAATAAGGGGTAGGCCATTTAGAACAGGTTTGGAGGGATATGGACCAAACGCAGGCAGGCGGGACTAGTGTAGCTGGGACATGTTGGCCGGTGTAGGCAAGTTGGGCCGAAGGGCCTGTTTCCACGCTGTATCCAACATGAAGTGATGCAGTAAATCGGCGGGTCAGGCAACATCTCTGGAGAACATGGATAGGTAACGTTTCACAGAGTGCTGGAGTAACTCGGTGGGTCAGGCAGCATCTGTGGAGAACGTGGATAGGAGACGTTTCGGGTCAGGACCCTTCTTCAGACTGACACTATGTTACCAGATGATCGGCAGATGGGTGGAGTGAGTGACAGAGGCGAGAGAAAACAAGCAAATAAAAGGCGAGAGAAAACAAGCAGATAAAAGGGTGTGAGATAAGGAGAGAGGAATGTAAACGTTCAGCTTTATAGACAATAGACAATAGACAATAGGTGCAGGAGTAGGCCATTCAGCCCTTCGAGCCAGCACAGCCATTCAATGCGATCATGGCTGATCACTCTCAATCAGTACCCCGTTCCTGCCTTCTCCCCATACCCCCTCACTCCGCTATCCTTAAGAGCTCTATCCAGCTCTCTCTTGAAAGCATCCAACGAACTGGCCTCCACTGCCTTCTGAGGCAGAGAATTCCACACCTTCACCACTCTCTGACTGAAAAAGTTCTTCCTCATCTCCGTTCTAAATGGCCTACCCCTTATTCTTAAACTGTGGCCTCTTGTTCTGTACTCCCCCAACATTGGGAACATGTTTCCTGCCTCTAATGTGTCCAATCCCCTAATTATCTTATATGTTTCAATAAGATCCCCCCTCATCCTTCTAAATTCCAGTGTATACAAGCCTAATTGCTCCAGCCTTTCAACATACGACAGTCCCGCCATTCCGGGATTTAACCTAGTGAACCTACGCTGCACGCCCTCAATAGCAAGAATATCCTTCCTCAAATTTGGAGACCAAAACTGCACACAGTACTCCAGGTGCGGTCTCACCAGGGCCCGGTACAACTGTAGAAGGAACTCTTTGCTCCTATACTCAACTCCTCTTGTTATGAAGGCCAACATTCCATTTGCTTTCTTCACTGCCTGCTGTACCTGCATGCTTCCTTTCAGTGACTGATGCACTAGGACACCCAGATCTCGTTGAACATCCCCTCTTCCTAACTTGACACCATTCAGATAATAATCTGCCTTTCTATTCTTACTTCCAAAGTGAATAACCTCACACTTATCTACATTAAACTGCATCTGCCATGTATCCGCCCACTCACACAACCTGTCCAAGTCACCCTGCAGCTTTATTGCATCTTCCACACAATTCACACTACCCCCCAGCTTAGTATCATCTGCAAATTTGCTAATGGTACTTTTAATCCCTTCATCTAAGTCATTAATGTATATCGTAAATAGCTGGGGTCCCAGCACCGAACCTTGCGGTACCCCACTGGTCACTCCCTGCCATTCCGAAAGGGACCCATTTATCCCCACTCTTTGCTTTCTGTCTGTCAACCAATTTTCTATCCATGTCAGTACCCTACCCCCAATACCATGTGCTCTAATTTTGCCCACTAATCTCCTATGTGGGACCTTGTCGAAGGCTTTCTGAAAGTCGAGGTACACCACATCCACTGACTCTCCCCTGTCAATTTTCCTAGTTACATCCTCAAAAAATTCCAGTAGATTTGTCAAGCATGATTTCCCCTTCGTGCTTTAAGGGACATTGGTCAGGTAGCATTTGGAGTATTGCATACAGTTCTGGTCACTCCATTACAGGACTGATGTGGAGGCTTTGGGGAAGGTGCAGAGAGGGTTTACCAGAATGGTTTAAAAACAAGGGACTGCAGTGCTGGTTTACAAAAAAGGACACAAATTGCTGGAGTAACTCAGCGGGACAGGCAGCATCTCTGGAGAGATGGAAAGAATGACTTTTCGGGTCGAGACTGAAGAGGATCTCGACCCGAAACGTTACCCATTCCTTGCAGCATTTAGTGTTGACTTAAACGCCGCCTATCCACAGTGCGGTGTGCCAGCAGGCTGGAGGAGCGGGCAAAGGCCTTGCCACACATTCGGCAGGTGAAGCGCTCACTGCCGTGCAGCCCTGGTGCTCCATCAGCCCCGACAACCGGGCAAAGCTCTTGCCATAGGTGGAGCAGCCATGGGGGTTCTCGCCCATGTGCACCCGCCGGTGGATCTTCAGGTCCCGCGCTGTGTAGAAGTCCTTGCCGCATTCGGAGCAGTCGAAGGGCCTCTCACTGGAGTGCATGTGGTAGTGCTGCAGCAGGCAGATGTAGCAGGTGAAGCCCTCGCCACACTGGGAGCAGGTGAAGGGGCGCTCGCCGGTGTGGATGCGCTGGTGTTCCAACAGGCTGATGGAGCGGATGAAGCCCTTGCCGCCGCAGTCGCTGCAGGTATATGGCCGCTCCCTGGTGTGCAGACGCCGGTGCATCAACAGGTCCAACGACGACTTGAAGCCCTTGCCGCAGTCAGAGCAGGTGAAGGGCCGCTCACCGCTGTGCACCCGCCAGTGGTGCCTCAGCCCCGACGACTCTTCAAAGCTCTTGTCGCAGGTGGAGCAGACAATGGACTTCACGCCTGTGTGCGCCCGCCGGTGGATCTCCAGGTCCCACGCCGTCTTGAAGGTCTGGCTGCAGTCGAAGGGACATTCTGCAGACTGCAGTGCCACACAAAGCCATCCTGCCCCCACCATCTATCACACCCAACACGCTCACTTTACAGGAACACCAAGTGAGACGTGTACTAAAGATGGTGAATCCAAATAAAGCAGTAGGACCTGATGGAGTACTTGGTAAAGTGCTGAAAGCTTGTGCTGACCAGCTTTCAGGGGTCCTCACAAAGATCTTTAACATCTCCCTGACACAAGCCACCGTCCCATCCTGCTTAAAATCGGCTACTATTATCCCTGTCCCCAAAAAGCCTGCTGTCAGTAGTCTAAATGACTACAGACCAATAGCCCTTACATCGGTTGTTATGAAATGTTTTGAGAAACTTGTGGCACAACGCATCAATGCCATCCTTCCTCCCAGCTTTGACCCTCATCAGTTTGCCTATCGAGCAAACAGATCTACAGAAGACGCCATCAATACAGCCCTCTACACTGCACTGAGCCACCTGGAGCGCCCGGGGACCTATGTAAGAATGCTTTTCATAGACTACAGCTCGGCATTCAATACGATCATCCCAGGCATACTAAGCTGTATAATAACCTGGGTTTTCCCCCATCCATCTGCGCCTGGATAAGAGACTTCCTCACAAACCGCCCACAATCTGTCAAGATCGGCCCCCACAGCTCCTCCACCATTACGCTCAGCACTGGTTCCCCGCAGGGCTGTGTGCTGAGCCCCCTCCTCTATGCTCTGTATACACACGACTGCATTTCTATTCACCCCTCCAATTCAATCATCAAATTTGCAGACGACACACCTGTGGTCGGTCTGATCACTGGAGGAGATGAGTCTGCATACAGAGATGAGGTCTGTGCTCTGTCCAAATGGTGCGAGGCAAACAACCTAGCGCTGAATACAAGCAAGACAAAAGAAATGGTACTGGCCTTCAGGAGACACAGAGCGGTTCCCACCTCACTTCTTATAAATGGGGAGGAAGTGGAGAGGGTCTCCACCTTCAAGTTCCTGGGGACCACCATCTCCCAGGACCTCTCCTGGACTGCAAATACTAAAGCGGTAGTTAAAAAGTCACAGCAGAGACTGCACTTCTTAAGACTACTCCGGAAAAACAAACTGAAGGAGAATCTGCTGGTGACCTTCTACCGCTCCACCATTGAGAGCGTACTGGCATACTGCACCATTGTGTGGTATGCTGGCTGCTCGGATGCAGACCAGAAGGCCCTCCAGGTTATTAAGACAGCAGAGAAAATTATCGGCTGTCCACTACCTTCTCTGAAGGACATCTCCAGCCCGCGTTGTCTAAACAGGGCCAGAAATATAATCAAGGACAGCACACACCCAGGATATGAACTGTTTGCTCTCCTGCCCTCTGGGAGGCGCTACAGGAGCCTAAGGGCCAGAACAAACCGACTTAAAAACAGTTTATTTCCCTGGGTCATAAGAACAGTGAATGGAAACACTTGACTTGACGACTCTCATTTTCGTCGCACTTTAAAAAAAATTTTTTTTTGCATTTTAGGTGTAAAACTCATTCATTATTTATTAGGTTTTTTAATTGTTTTTTTATTGATACTGGTATTTGTTGTGTTGGTTCCTATGTCTGTGCGATGGTCTTTGAAAGATCTGCACTGTCGCACTGTTTCAGCTGTAGCACTTTTAATTTCGTTGTACTGTTCGTACAATGACAATAAAGGCATATTATTATTATTATTATTATTCTCCACCTGCGGCAAGAGCTTTGCCCATTTGTCGGGGCTACGGCGGCACAACCGCATGCACTCTGGCGAGAGGCCCTTTACCTGCTCCGACTGCGGCAAGGACTTCACCCGCTACGAGAGCTCCTGCGCCGTCTTGAAGGTCTTGCTGCAGTCGGAGCAGTCGAAGGGCCGCTCACCGGCACTACCACGTGCATTCCGGTGAGAGGCCCTTCGGATGCTCCGACTGCAGCGAGACCTTCAAGACGGTGCAGGAGCTGAAGAGCCACCAACGTGTGCACAGCGGTGAGCGGCCCTTCGACTGCTCCGACTGCAGCAAGACCTTCAAGACGGCGCAGGAGCTGAAGGTCCACCGGCGGGTGCACAGCAGTGAGCGGCCCTTCACCTGCTCCGACTGCGGCAAGGGCTTCAAGTCGTCACTGGACCTGATGATGCACCGGCGCCTACACACCGGGGAGCGCCCCTTCACCTGGGAATGGGGGGTCAGGGGAGGGGTCGGGCCAAGGTGTGTGGGGGGATGGGGAAGGGGTGGAGGATGGGGAGGGGGTGATTGGGAGGGGTAAGTCGGTGAGTGGGGAGGGGGTGAGTGGGGGGGGGGGGAGGGTGTGAGTGGGGCGGAGGGGGCGAGTGGTGAGGGGGGTGAGTTGGGGAGGGGGTAAGCAGGTGGGTTCTGGTTCTGGTTGATTACTGCGCAAACACCTCATAAGTGGTTATCTCGCCCAGGTAATTGAGGGGGGCGAGTGAGTGAGGGGGGTGACGGGGGGAGTGGGTGAGTAGGGGAGGGGATGAGTGGGGGGTGGGGATGAGTGAGTGGGGGGGTGACGGGGGAGGGGATGAGTGAGGGGGTGAGTGGGGGGAGGTGATTGGGTGAGGGGGAGAGGGTTGGAGTGAGTGGGGAGAGGGTGAGTGGGGGGGAGGGGGTGAGAGGGGAGGAGTGAGAGGGGGTGAGAGGGGGTGAGAGGGGGTGAGTGGGTGGGGGGGTCAGTGAGTGGGATGTGTGGGGGGGAGGAGTGAGTGGGGGGTGATTGGATGAGGGGGAGAGGGGTGGAGTGAGTGGGGGGGTGAGTGGGGAGGGGACGAGTGAGTGGGTGGGGGGGTCAGTGAGTGGGATGTGTGGGGGGGGGGAGGGGGTGAGAGGGGAGGAGTAAGGGCGGGTGAGTGGGGAGGGGGTGAGAGTGAGATGAGAGTAGATTCAGGATCAGTTCCTGTGGATTGCAGGGTAGCTAATGTTGTCCCACTTTTTAAGAAAGGAGGGAGAGAGAAAACAGGAAATTATAGACCAGTTAGTCTGACATCAGTGGTGGGGAAGATGCTGGAGTCAATTATAAAAGACGAAATTGCAGAGCATTTGGATAGTAGTAACAGGATTGTTCCCAGTCAGCATGGATTTACGAAGGGGAAATCATGCTTGACTAATCTTCTGAAATTCTTTGAGGATGTAACCAGGAAAATTGACAGGGGAGAGCCGGTGGATGTGGTGTACCTTGACTTTCAGAAAGCCTTTGACAAGGTTCCACATAGGAGATTAGTGGGCAAAATTAGAGCACATGGTATTGGAGGTATGGTACTGACATGGATAGAAAATTGGTTGACAGACAGAAAGCAAAGAGTGGGGATAAATGGGTCCCTTTCAGAATGGCAGGCAGTAACTAGTGGGGTACCGCAAGGCTCGGTGCTGGGACCGCAGCTATTTACAATATACATTAACGACTTGGATGAAGGGATTAAAAGTACCATTAGCAAATTTGCAGATGATACAAAGCTGGGTGGTAGTGTGAACTGTGAGGAAGATGCTATGAGGTTGCAGGGTGACTTGGACAGGTTGTGTGAGTGGGCAGATGCATGGCAGATGCAGTTTAATGTGGATAAGTGTGAGGTTATCCACTTTGGTGGTAAGAATAGGAAGGCAGAGTATTATCTGAATGGTGTCAAGTTAGGAACAGGGGACGTACAACGAGATCTGGGTGTCCTAGTGCATCAGTCACTGAAAGGAAGCATGCAGGTACAGCAGGCAGTGAAGAAAGCCAATAGAATGTTGGCCTTCATAACAAGAGGAGTTGAGTATAGGAGCAAAGAGGTCCTTCTACAGTTGTACAGGGCCCTAGTGGGACCGCACCTGTAGTACTGTGTGCAGTTTTGGTCTCCAAATTTGAGGAAGGATATTCTTGCTATTGAGGGCGTGCAGCGTAGGTTCACTAGGAGATCTTATCGAAACGTATAAGATTATTAAGGGGTTGGACACGTTAGAGGCAGGAAACATGTTCCCAATGTTGGGGGAGTCCAGAACAAGGGGCCACAGTTTAAGAATAAGGGGTAGGCCATTTAGAACTGAGATGAGAAAAACTTTTTCAATCAGAGAGTTGTGAATCTGTGGAATTCTCTGCCTCAGAAGGCAGTGGAGGCCAATTCTCTGAATGTATTCAAGAGAGAGCAAGATAGAGCTCTTAAGGATAGCGGAGTCAGGGGGTATGGGGAGAAGACAGGAACAGGGTACTGATTGAGAATGATCAGCCATGATCACATTGAATGGCGGTGCTGGCTCGAAGGGCCGAATGGCCTCCTCCTGCACCTATTGTCTATTGAGTGGAGGGGGGGGGGGGTCAGTGAGTGGAATGTGTGAGGGGGGAGTGGGGGGGGGGAGTGAGAGGGGAGGAGTGAGGGGGTGTGTGTGGGTGGGGGGGGGGTCAGTGAATGGGATGTGTGAGGGGAGTGGGGAGGGTGAGAGGGGGGGTGATTGAATGAGGGGGGAGAGGGGTGGAGTGAGTTGGGGGAGTGAGTGGGGAGGGGGTGGGTGAGTGAGTGGGGAGGGGATGAGTGAGTGGGAGGGTGAGTGAGGAGGGGATGAGTGAGTGGGTGGGGTCAGTGAGTGTGATGTGTGGGGGGGGAGGGGTGAGAGGGGAGGAGTAAGGGGGGGTCAGTGAGTGGGATGTGTGAGGGGGGAGTGGGGCGGGGTCAGTGAGTGGGATATGTGAGGGGGGGAGTGGGTGAGAGGGAAGGAGTGACAGGGGGGTGGGGGGGGTCGGCACACTGGGGTCGCCGAGCTTCGGGGAACCTCGTCGAGCCCCCTGACGTCACGGTGAATCCGAGGGGGACAGGCGGCCCCGCCCCTTCGCCATTGCGCAGAAACACGTGGGGGGGGGGGCGACGGCGTGCATCATGGGAAAAGATAGCGGCGCGGAGCTCCAGGGCCTTACCCAGATCGGACTGGCGGTGACGTCATTGCGCAAGGCGAACGACACAGGGCGTGTGTACGTCACGACGCAGGGCGGGCGGCTCGACGCAGTTCCCGGTTGCTCGGCGATCCCAGGTCGGTGCGGCGCCACCCCCTAACCCCCCACTCACCCCTCCCCCACACCACTCACCCCCTCCTTCACCCACTCACCCCACACCCCCACACTCACTCACCCCCTCCTTCACCTACTCACCCCACGCCCACCCCCTCCTTCACCCACTCACCCCCTCCTTCACCCACCCCTCCCCCCGCACTCGCCCCCTCCTTCACCCACTCTCCCCCTCACCCCCTCCCCTCACCTCCTCCCCCCCCCCACTCACCCCCTCCTTCACCCACCCCTCCTTCACTCACTAACCCCCCCCCCAACCCACCCACTCAATCCCTTCCCCTCTCACCCCCCACATCCCTGGTTCTGGTTCATTACTGCGCAAACACCTCATAAGTGGTTATCTCGCGCAGGTCGGAGTGAGTAGTGATTTCATTTTGAAGTGGGCCTTTTTGGCCAAGTTGAGGAGATCTTGTTGCTCAATCCCCTTTTAAAATGACTGAACATCGGGAGTTGCACGTGTGTTGATGGTGGCATATTCCATTCCCTTAGCGTCCTAGGGTAAAGGGAATGAGAATCTATGCTATTAATGATATAGTTAATTAGAGATATTGATATTTTGTTATAGTTGAGATGGTTTCTTTTGTTGTTTTAGCTAATATAAAATGAATGCTTATTTTCAGTGGAAAGCAGTAAGATGGATGATTGTGGCAGAAACATTATCCGTGGGAACAGAATGTGTTTGTCCCTTTACGAATGATAAGGAGTGTACAGAAGAGGTGGGGCTATTGTCCTTAAATTACTCTCCCACTACTCTGTCTGACTGTGTGAGTGCTGTGTATTGAAACGGTAAAGCAAGGTCATGCAGCTGCGAGATTGCTCGTGTATAGAGATAAAGAAAGTTTATTTCTTAATAACAACTCCTTATATGGGTGCGTGTGAAAGTAGGAAAAGTTTTGAATCCACTCTAGGCAAATTGATGCGTTTCCCCAAAAGCATGTGACTTATATTAATGGTTTGGTTTCTGAGCATGTGACCTGTATTAATGATTTTGTTTTCTCTGTAACCATGGGAATTGTATTAGATTTGTAATTGGTCCTTAATTTTATCTGTTACGTCCCTTTTTCCTTTCTGTATAATAAAGTAAACAATCGTGGAGAAGTTGTTCTTCCCCTTCCCTGAGTTGAGATCTTTTCAGACACGGTGGCGCAGCGGTAGAGTTGCTGCCTTACAGCGAATGCAGCGCCGGAGACTCAGGTTCGATCCTGACTACGGGCGCCGTCTGTATGGAGTTTGTACGCTCTCCCCGTGACCTGCGTGGGTTTTCTCCGAGATCTTCGGTTTCCTCCCACACTCCAAAGACGTGCAGGTTTGTAGGTTAATTGACTGGGTAAATGTAAAAATTGTCCCTGGTGTGTGTAGGATAGTGTTAATGTGCGGGGATCACTGGGCGGCGCGGACTTGGTGGGCCGAAAGGGCCTGTTTCCGCGCTGTAGAATCTAAATCTAAATCTAAAAAACTAGTATTATGTCTGGAGATCCTCAAGGGAAGAACCCCATGGTGGAATAAATCTGATGTGCTCACCCAGTATTACGTGTAATTATTCAGACTGAAGGTAAAGAACATGATTTAACAGGAACACTGACCCCCAATTCATTCCCCACTCCCTCACCCCCTTCACCCCTGACCTTGTCAACCCCCTTCAAGCACTGCTGATATTCACGTGTTAGTCATGTCCTGTTTGCCAGCTTGTTGACCCTCTGTGTTCCCCTCCTGCAGGATTTAGGAGCAGTTGCTGTGGACGGAGAGACGGGGACGTGAGTGCTTATTGAGGGTGGCCAGGATGCCGGTGAGCACCGCCATCTGCTCGGTGTGTGGGCTGAGCTTCGGTGGAGGACCACATGTTGGGGCCCAACAAGGAGAAATGTTATAAGTGCGACGTGTGTGGCAAGGCCTGGCTGTACCCGTGCCTACTGGACATCCACCGGCGGGCGCACAAGGGCGAACGCCCCTTTGGCTGCTCCGACTGCAGCAAGACCTTCAAGACGGTGCAGGTACTGAAGATCCACCGGCGCGTGCACACGGTCGAGAAGGCCTTCACCTGCTCCACCTGCGGCAAGAGGTTTGCCCGGTTGTCTGGGCTACAGCGGCACCGGTGGGAACACAGCGGTGAGCGGCCCTTCACCTGCTCCGACTGCAGCAAAGGATTCATGTCGTCGTCAGAACTGAAGGAGCACCAGCGGGTGCACAGCAGGGAGTGGCCCTTCACCTGCTCTGACTGCGGCAAGGGCTTCACCCACTCCTCCAAGCTCCTGGAGCACTGGCACACCCACACCGGCGAGCGCCCCTTCACCTGCGCTCAGTGTGGCAAGGGCTACATCAGCTCCTCCAAGCTGCTGAGCCACCAACGTACCCATACCGGCGAGCGCCCCTTCAACTGCGCCCAGTGCGGCAAGGGTTTCGCCCGCTCCGACAACCTGCTGCAGCATCAGCGCATCCACACCGGCGAGCGCCCCTTCACCTGCGCCCAGTGCGGCAAGAGCTTCACCTACTCTTCTAATCTGTGTAGGCACCAGCGGGAGCATGCCGGCGACCGCCCCTACATCTGCCCCCAGTGTGGCAAGGGCTTCACCCACCCCTCCCAGCTGAAGGAGCATCAGCACACCCACACCGGCGAGCGCCGCTTCACCTGCGCTCAGTGTGGAAAGGGCTACGTCAGCTCCTCCAAGCTGCTGAGCCACCAGCGCACCCATACCGGCGAGCGCCCCTTCAACTGCACCCAATGCGGCAAGGGCTACATCAGCTCCTCCAAGCTGCTGAACCACCAGCGCACCCATACCGGCGAGCGCCCCTTCACCTGCGCCCAGTGCGGTAAGGGTTTCACCAACTCCTCCCAGCTGCGGGAGCATCAGCACATCCACACCGGCGTGCGCCCCTTCACCTGCGCCCAGTGCGGCAAGAACTTCACCTACTCCTCCAATCTGTGTAGGCACCAGCGGGAGCACGCCGGCGACCGCCCCTGCATCTGCCCCCAGTGTGGCAAGGGCTTCACCCACTCCTCCTATCTGCTGAGCCACCAGCGAGTGCACAGTGGTGAGCGGCCCTCGCAACATGGACCCACTACAGTTCGCATACCGTCCGAACAGGTCCACGGATGATGCGGTCTCCCAGGTTCTACACACCGCTCTCTCTCATCTGGACAGCCAGGGGGGCTATGTGAGGATGCTGTTCATTGACTTTAGTTCAGCATTCAACACAATAGTCCCCAGCAGACTGGTTGAGAAGCTGCTGGAACTGGGGCTTAGCACCCCTCTGTGTGCCTGGGTCCTGGACTTTCTCACTGCCAGGCCCCAAGTGGTCAGGATGGGGGAACACACATCTAGCTCCCTCACCCTGAACATAGGATCCCCCCAGGGCTGCGTCCTTAGCCCCCTACTGTACTCCCTGTACACACATGACTGTAGGGCCAGGTTCATCTCAAACTCCATCATCAAGTTTGCTGATGACACTGTGGTGGTGGGCCGGATCTCCAACAACGATGAGAAGGCCTACCGGGAGGAGGTGGCTGATCTGGCACTCTGGTGTCAGGACAATAGCCTCCTCTTGAATGTCACTAAAACAAAGGAGCTGATTGTGGACTTCAGAAGGGCTAAACATCCAAGGACGTACACGCCACTGGAGATAAATGGGTCTATTGTGGATAGGGTGAGCAGTTTCAAATACTTGGGAGTCCGCATCGCAGAGGATCTGACGTGGGCAACGCACATTGCCGCACTGGTGGGTAAGGCAAAGCAACGCCTTTACCACCTTAGACAACTGAGGAAATTCAGAGTGTCGCTGAGGATCCTTCATTGCTTCTACTCTGGGGCTGTAGAGAGCATCCTGTCCGGCAACATTACAGTCTGGTTTGGGAACAGCTCTGCCCAGGACAGGATGGCCCTGCAGAGAGTAGTGCGTTCGGCAGAACGCACCATGGGAACTACACTCGTCCCCCTGCAGTACCTATACATCAGGAGGTGCAGATCCAGAGCAAGCAAGATCATGAGGGACCCCTGCCACCCCAGTAATGGACTGTTCCAGATGCTACGGTCAGGCAAACGCCTCCGCTGTCACGCTGTGAAAACGGAGAGGATGAGACGGAGCTTCTTCCCACAGGCCATCAGGACTGTCAACTTTGATAACCCCAGAGACTAAATTTTTGTCGACACTTTTTGTGCTATGTTTACTAACTTATTAACTTTATTTATATGCTGTAACTGTAATTATTTTTGTGCACAACCCGCAGGCATTGCCACTTTCATTTCACTGCACATCGAGTATGTGTATGTGACAAATAAATTTGACTTGACTTGACTTGACCTGCTCCTACTGCGGTAAGGGCTTCAACTGGCTGCCGGATTTGAAGGTGCACCGGCCGTACACCTGCAGTGACTGCGGCAAGGGCTTCACCCGCAACAACAGCCTGCTGGAGCACCAGCGCATCCACACCGGCGAGCGCCCCTTCACCTGCACCCAGTGTGGCAAGGGCTACACCAGCTCCTCCACGCTGCTGAGGCACCAGCGCACCCACACCAGGGAGCGCCCCTTCACCTGCGCCCAGTGCGGCAAGTGCTTCACCCGCTCCTCCAGCCTGCTGAGGCACCGGCGCACCCACACCAGCGAGCGCCCCTTCACTTGCGCCCTGTGCGGCAAGAGCTTCAAGCAGTCCTCCAACCTGCTGAAGCACCAGCTGGTGCACGCTGGCGACCATCCATTCCCCAGCCCGATGAGAGACAGGGCCCAACAAGGAGAAGTGTTATGAGTGCGACATGTGTGGCAAAGCCTGGCAGCAGCCAACGGCGGGCGCACATGGGAGAAAGCCCCTTCGGCCGCTCCACCGGCAGCAAGAGCTTTTTGAATTCGTTGGGGCTGTGGCCGCACCGGTGGGCGTACACGGCGAGAAGTTCTTTGGCTGCTCCACTTACGGCATGGGCTTTGCCCGGTCGTCGGGGCTACAGCGGCACCAGCGGATGCACAGCGGTGAGAGGTCCTTCACCGGCCCTTCACCTGCTGCGACTTTTCGTCTCTTTTGTTATTTTTAGTGTGTTTTAAAGTTTGTGTTAATGTTTCTGGTCGCTCTGCGGCCTAACGTCATGGAGCTGTTAACCTTGTTTGAGACTAATGGAGCCATTATGGGGTGGTGGACTTACCATGGGAGCCTGAAATCCCTAGCCTGGGATCGACGTTCCAACTGCGGCCTGCGGATTTCAACACAGAGGAGCTCGCAGTCTCAGGTAGAGACTGATGTCGGGAAGCTCCAAGTCGCAGGAGGTTCGACTAGTCCCGACCCAGGGTCCGATCGCCCGGCGCAGGGAGCTGAGATCCCCCCGATGCAGGAGCTTGATCGCCCCGATGCGGAGGGCCCGACCGCCAGCTACGGGAGCCATGATCGCCCCGACCACGGGAGGACAAAGAAGGGAAGAGATTGAACTTTTTCTTTCGCCTTCCATCACAGTGAGGTATATGGAGGAAAATGTATTTTGTGTGTCTTGTTGCTTTTTATTGGTATGACTGTATGACACATCAAATTCCTTGTGTTACAAAACATATTCGGCTAATAAAGTATGATTATTATGATTATGATTAAGCATTTCGGCCCATTGTGTCCGCTCTACTATTCTATCTTTCTCTCTCAATCCCGTTCTCCTGCCTTAGAAACATAGAAAATAGGTGGAGTAGGCCATTCGGCCCTTCGAGCCTGCACTGCCATTCAATATGATCATGGCTGATCATCCAGTTCAGTAACCTGTACCTGCCATCTCTCCATACCCCCTGATCCCTTTAGCAAACAGGGCCACATCTAACTCCCTCTTAAATATAGCCAATGAACTGGCCTCAACTACCTTCTGTGGCAGAGAATTCCACAGACTCACCACTCTCTGTGTGAAGAAATGTTTTCTCATCTCGGTCCTAAAAGACTTCCCCCTTATCCTTAAGCTGTGCCCCTGGTTCTAGACTTCCCCAACATCAGGAACAATCTTCCCGCATCTAGCCTCTCCAACCCCTTAAGAATTTTATATGTTTCTATAAGATCCCCCCTCAGTCTTCTAAATTCCAGCGAGTACAAGCCTAGTCTATCCAGTCTTTCTTCATATGAAAGTCCCGCCATCCCAGGGATCAATCTAGTGAACCTTCTCTGTACTTCCTCTAAGGCAAGAACGTCTTTCCTCAGATTAGGAGCCCAAAACTGCACACAATACTCCAGGTGCGGTCTCACCAAGGCCCTGTACAACTGCAGTAGAACCTCCCTGCTCCTAAACTCAAATCCTCTTGCTATGAATGCCAACATACCATTCGTTTTCTTCACTCTTCGCTTTAACCCCTGACACCCGTACTAATCAGGAACATGTCAATCTCCGCTTTAAAACGTGCAGCGGTAGAGTTGTTGCCTCACAGCGCCAGAGATCCGGGTTCCATCCTGACTACGGGTGCTGCCTGTACAGAGTTTGCACGTTATCTCCGTGACCTGCGTGGGTTTTCTCGGGGTGCCCCGGTTTCCTCCCGCACTCCAGACGTGCAGGTTTCTTGAAATCTTGAATTCACAATGATCCGCCGCCATTATTTTATGTACGAGTTACTTCTTTATTTATTTTTCTTTAATCAATTTTTATTATTTGGTGTTACATTGTGAGCCAGTTGCAACGGATTTTCGTTCAAATATGCACTCGTCTGTATAGTTTTGAATGACAAAATTTGGGCGGCACGGTAGCGCAGCGGTAGAGTTGCTGCTTTGCAGCGAATGCAGCGCCGGAGACTCAGGTTCGATCCTGACTACAGGTGCTGCACTGTAAGGAGTTTGTACGTTCTCCCCGTGACCTGCGTGGGTTTTCTCCGAGATCTTCGGTTTCCTCCCACACTCCAAAGACGTACAGGTATGTAGGTTAATTGACTGGGTAAATGTAAAAAATTGTCCCTAGTGGGTGTAGGATAGTGTTAATGTGCGGGGATCGCTGGGCGGCACGGACTTGGAGGGCCGAAAAGGCCTGTTTCCGGCTGTATATATATGATATGATATGATATGAATAAAGTTATATTCGTTCATTCATTCATTCATACATATAAGGGTTGGACACGTTAGAGGTAGGAAACATGTTCCCAATTTTGGGGTAGTCCAGAACAAGGGGCCACAGTTTAAGAATAAGGGGTAGGCCATTTAGAACGGAGATGAGGAAGAACTTTTTCAGTCAGAGAGTGGTGAAGGTGTGGAATTCTCTGCCTCAGAAGGCAGTGGAGGCCAGTTCGTTGGATGCTTTCAAGAGAGAGCTGGATAGAGCTCTTAAGGATAGCGGAGTGAGGGGGTATGGGGAGAAGGCAGGAACGGGGTAGTGATTGAGAGTGATCAGCCATGATCGCATTGAATGGCGGTGCTGGCTCGAAGGGCTGAATGGCCTACTCCTGCACCTATTGTCTATTGTTACCGCACAGTATCTCTAAAATCTAAACAATACCCCGTGACTTGTCCTCCACTGCTGTCTGTGGCAATGAATTCCACAGATTCAACACCCTGCGGCTAAAGAAATTCCTACTCGTCTCCTTTCTAAATGCATGGGCGGGAAAGGCAGAGAGGGATAGGGTTAGGGGTGAGGAGGGAAGTGGGCGAGGGTGGGGGCGAAGGTTTGGGGGTGGTGGGGGAAGGTGAAGGGGACGGAAAAGGTGGAGGTGAGGGGATGGGAGGGGGGGGCACCGACCTGGGGAGCCGGGCACCGCGCCACTCCCGCTTTTGTCCAGGGGAAGGGCGGCTGCGATTGGTGGAGGGCGCTGTCTGTCCGAGGGGCGGGGCTGCGACTTGACCTATAGCTTGCGTTCACCTGCGCGGAGACGCGGCCCTGATTGGTTGGACGCCGGGAAGGGGCGGTACCTGTCTGTTTATGACGGAGTTCATCTCCATTGGCCGAAGGCGCTGCCCGTCATTTGAGGGGCGGGACCTGGTCGCCGGTCACGTGAGGCGGGACCAGGCCTCCTCCGGGAGCTCAGGTGGGGAATAGCCGCCGCGCCGCGCCCCCTCCCCCACCCCCTCCTCCCTTCCCGAGGGCGATCCTGCGGCGGCCGACCTGAGTAGCCGGAGCCCGAGGCGTGCGGGCGCGTAGGGGAGGAGATGTGAGGGAGGGAAGGAGGTCTGGGCGTCCTCTGGTCCTCCGACTGCAGCGCCCCCTGGTAGCTGACTGGTGGACGTGCGGGGGGCTCGATGATCCCCAGGTCGGTGCGCGCCCCCATTTGCCCCATCACCCCCTCCCGCTTCCCCCTCCCCTCACCTGCCCCATCACTCCCCGCTTCCCCCCTCCCCTCACTTCCACCGCCCTCATCCCCTTCGCCATTTCCCCCCTTGCTTCCTCACCACCTCTCCCCACCTTCAACCCCCATGTTCTACCCTCACCCTCAGCCCTTCACCCCCCCCTCCCTCACTCCCCCTCTCCCCTTCAAGCACTAATGATGTTCACGTATTAATAATGTCCTGTTTGCCAGATTGTTGACCCTCTTGTTCCCCTCCTGCAGGGTTTAGGAGCCTTTGCTGTGGATAGAGAGACGGGGACGTGAGTGGCATTGAGGGAGGCCAGGGTGCCGGTGAGCCCTCCCCCCCATCTGCTCGGTGTGAAGGCTGAGCTTCGGTGGAGGACCACATGGCGGGGCCCAAAAAGGAGAAGCGTTACAAGTGCGACGTGTGTGGCAAGGCCTGGCAGAAGCCGTGCCTGCTGGAGACCCACCGGCGGGCGCACACAGGAGAACGCCCCTTCGGCTGCTCCACCTGCGGCAAGAGCTTTGCCCATTTGTCGGGGCTACGGCGGCACAACCGCATGCACTCTGGCGAGAGGCCCTTTACTTGCTCCGACTGCGGCAAAGACTTCACCCGCTACGAGAGCCTGCTGCGGCACTACCACGTGCATTCCGGTGAGAGGCCCTTCGGATGCTCCGACTGCAGCGAGACCTTCAAGACGGTGCAGGAGCTGAAGAGCCACCAACGTGTGCACAGCGGTGAGCGGCCCTTCGACTGCTCCGACTGCAGCAAGACCTTCAAGACGGCGCAGGAGCTAAAGATCCACCGGCGGGTGCACAGCAGTGAGCGGCCCTTCACCTGCTCCGACTGCGGCAAGGGCTTCAAGTCGTCACCGGACCTGTTGATGCACCGGCGCCTGCACACCGGGGAGCGCCCCTTCACCTGCAGCGACTGCGGCAAGGGCTTTACCCGCTCCAAAAACCTGCTGGAGCACTGGCACACCCACACCGGCGAGCGCCCCTTCATCTGCGCCCAGTGTGGTAAGGGCTATACCAGCTCCTCCAACCTTCTGAAGCACCAGCGGGTGCAAGCTGATCGCCATCCCATTCCCAGCCCAGTGAGTGGCGAGCGTTTTGCCGTGGCCTCCCCTGCCCTGTCTCAGCAGCGCGTGCACACCAATGGCCAGCCCTACAACTGCTAATACTGCGGTGATGCGTTTGACAGCTCGCGGGGGCTGCGGCAGCACCGGCGGGCCCACGCCGGCGACTGGTCCTTCACACCCCGGCAAGCGTTTCAAGAGTAATGTATATCCCTCCATTCCCTGTATATCCATGTGCCTGTCCAAAAGCCTCTTAAACACCCAGTGGCGCAGCGGTAGAGTTGCTGCCTCATGGCGCTAGAGATCCTGGTTCCATCCTGACCACAGGTGCTGGCTTTTGCTAAGCAAAAACAAAAATGTAGATAGGCGCCCAAATAATCAGCGTTATCCCATGATAAGCTTTCTTCTATCTACAGATGCTCCTTGACTTACGATGGGGTTACGTCCCATCATAAATCGAAAATATCGTAAGCTGAAAATGCATTTAATACACGTAACCTACCAAACATCATAGCCACCAAACCTACGGTTTCTGCTGAATGTTCATTTAGTTTAGTTTAGATATACAGCGCGGAAACAGGCCCTTCGGCCCACCGGGTCTGCGCCGACCAGCGATCCCCGCACATTATCCTATACCCACTTGGGACAATTTTTACATTTACCAAGCCAATTAACCTGCAAACCTGCATGTCTTTGGCATGTGGGAGGAAACCGAAGATCTCGGAGAAACCCCACGCAGGTCACGGGGAGAATGAGCAAGCTCCATACAGACAGCACCCGTAGTCGGGATCGAACCCGATTCTCTGGTGCTGCAGTCGCTGCTAGGCAGCAACTCTACCATGCCGAATGTGTATCGCTTTTGCACCATCGTAAAGTCGAAGCATCGTAAGTTGAGGAGCATTTCTTTTCTATTAAAAAAAAGAAAAAAGCTAACTGATCGTGCACAATTGTGACGGTTTGATTTCAAAGGCAGGGCCGGGGCATTCCCTGAGGGATTCGGGGGGTTGGAAGAGGTTTCTTCTGTGTTTTTCCCCTCAGTTGTTGTCTGGGGAGGAATGGCGGTGGCACTCGGCCCTTGGGGGCTAGGATGCGTGGGGGGAAGGCTGAGCTTGCCTCCCCTGCCCCGACCCACATCCAGTCCACCACGGGAAGGGGGGTGGGGGAATTGTGGAAATTCCACACGGAAAGTGTCGGTGGTCAGCCTGCCTGGAGACAGGCCCTTTGACTACCCCGGGCTTTGAGCAACACTATCTTGCACTGTTCCACACTGTATATTGACGTTTATTGTGGTTGTCATCACCGTATGTACACTGTTTGCTCTGGCGGCTGCGTGTGAACGGGCGATTTCATCGCCTCCCGGTCAGTGTGCAGGACAACAAACTAATGAAGCATCTGGAGCGCAGTTCTCCTGGGTCGCTACAGGCTGAAGCATCAAACTACTACCCTGTTGAACCCCTTTATCATGGATACTTTTTTGCATATCTTTATAGACAATAGAAAATAGGTGCAGGAGAAGGCCATTCGGCCCTTCGAGCCAGCACCGCCATTCAATGTGATCATGGCTGATCATTCTCAATCAGTACCCCGTTCCTGCCTTCTCCCCATACCCCCTGACTCCGCTATCCTTAAGAGCTCTATCTAGCTCTCTCTTGAATGTATTCAGAGAATTGGCCTCCACTGCCCTCTGAGGCAGAGAATTCCACAGATTCACAACTCTCTGACTAAAAAAGTTTTTCCTCATCTCTGTTCTAAATGGCCTACCCCTTATTCTTAAACTGTGGCCCCTGGTTCTCGACTCCCCCAACATTGGGAACATGTTTCCTGCCTCTACCGTGTCCAACCCCTTAATAATTTTATACGTTTCGATAAGATCCCCTCTCATCCTTCTAAATTCCAATGTATACAAACCTAGTCGCTCCAGTCTTTCAACATATGACAGTCCCGCCATTCCGGGAATTAACCTAGTAAACCTACGCTGCACGCCCTCAATAGCAAGAATATCCTTCCTCAAATTTGGAGACCAAAACTGCACACAGTACTCCAGGTGCGGTCTCACTAGGGCCCTGTACAACTGCAGAAGGACCTCTTTGCTCCTATACTCAACTCCTCTTGTTATGAAGGCCAACATTCCATTGGCAGGTGGAGCAGCCTAAGTTGCGTTCTTCCGTATGCGCCAGCCGGTGGGTCTCCAGCAGGCATGGCCTCAGCCAGGCCTTGCCACCCACGTCGCACTCATTACGCTTCTCCTTGTTGGGCCCCGTCACTCACGGGTCTGGGGCGATCGCCGGCGTGCACCCACTGGTGCTTCAGCAGGCTGGTGGACTGGGTGAAGCCCTTGCCGCACTGAGCGCAGGTGAAGGGGCGCTCGCCAGTGCGAGTGTGCTGGTGCCTCAGCAGGCTCGAGGACTGGGTGTAAGCCTTGCCGCACTGGGCGCAGGTGAAGGGGCGCTCACCGGTGTGGGTGCGCTGGTGCTCCTGCAGGCTGTTGGAGCAGGTGAAGTCCTCGCCGCAGTTGCTGCAGGTGCAGTTGTTGCGGCCGCTCCCTGGTGAGCATGCGCCGGTGCATCAACAGTTCCGATGACGACTTGAAGCCTTTGCCGCAGTCGGAGCAGGTGAAGGGCCGCTCACTGCTGTGCACCCACCGATGCCGCTGTAGTCCCGACGACCGGGTAAAGCTCTTGCCGCAGTCGGAACCGATGAAGGGCTTCTCGCTTGAGTGCACGCCGTAGTGCCGTAGTGCCGCAGCACGTTGCCGTAGCGGGTGAAGCTCTTGCCGCACTCCGAGCAGTCGAAGGGGCGTTCTCCCGTGTGCGCTTGCCGGTGGATCTCCAGCTGGCTCGGGTGCTGCCAGGCCTTGCCACACTTATAACACTTCACCTTGTTGGGCCCCGTCATGTAGTCCTCCACCGAAGCCCAGCCCGCACACCGAGCAGATGGGTGGGGGGGGGGGGTCACATGCCCCCTGGCCGCCCTCAATGGCCGCTCATGTCCCCGTCTCTCCGTCCACAGCAACGGCTCCTAAACCCTGTAGGAGGTGAACATAGAGGATCAACAAGCTGGCAAACAGGACATTACTAACACGTGAACATCACTAGTGCTTGATGGAGGGGAGGGGGTGAAGGGAGGATGCAGGGGTGGGGGTCAGGGGTGTGGGGGAGGGGGGAAGTCACGTGGGGGGGAGCATGCATTATGGTAAGATGGTCACAGAATGCTGGAGTCACTCAGCGGGTGGGGCAACGTCTGCGGAGAACACGGATAGGGGACCCTTCTGCAGACCTGGAACGTCGCTGATCCACGTTGACCAGAGAGATGCTGCCTGAACTGCTAGGTATCACAAAATGCTGGAGTAACTCAGCAGGTCAGGCAGCATCTCGGAGAGAAGGAATGGGTGACGTTTCGGGTCGAGACCCTTCTTCAGACTGATCTGTATGTTACTCCGGAACTCTGTGCCTTTTTGTGTATGAATGAACCAGCATCTGCATTTGCGGGCGGGCGGCTCGACGCGGTGCCCGAAGCCCCCAGGTCGGTGCAGCCCCCCCCCCCTCCTTCACCCACTTGCCTCCTCACTCCCCCCCCCCCCTCCATTCAAGCACTGCTCAGACTGCAATCGGCAAACCAGAGGCCTCCTTCCCTCCCTCGTTCACTCACATCCCACTCCTCGGGTGGCCGGCCGCAGAATCGACCTCCGGAAGGGAGGGTGGGGGGGCAATGCCGCGGGGCCGAGCGGCGGCGGCCGTTCCCCAACCTGAGCTCCCGGCGCTGAGCGAGCGGAAGGCCTGGTCCCGTCGGACAGACAGCGCCCTCCGCCCCCCAGGGGCCATGTCCCACCCCCCCAGGGGCTGCAGAGCAAGGACGATCCGCTCCAATAACAACCGCGCATTCATCTGCAGCGCCTGTGGGCGTAACGCGCCCTGTCCGGCCGCGCCATGGCAACCGTCGCTCGCGCAGCGGAGATTGGCTGAGGGCGCTGTCTGTCCTATAGGCGGGGCTGTGTGTCGGCCTATAGACGCGTTCATCTGCGCCGGGGACGTGTCTTTGATTGGTCAGGCACCGGGAGGAGGCGGCACCTGGTCCTCTGTGACGTCTGAGCCGGGGAGGTGGACCTGATCCCATTGGCCGCTGGCGCTGTCCGTCAGTGAGGAGGCGGCACCTGGTCGCCGATCACGTGAGACGGGGCGATGACGGGACGAGGTCTCCGCTCGCTCAGCGCCAGGAGCTCAGGTGGGGAACAGCCGTCGTCGCCGCCGCCGCTTGGCCCCGCGTCCTTTCATCCTCCTCCCTTCCCGAGGGCGATCCAGCGGCCGGCGATCCGAGGATTGGGATGTGAGGGAGGGAAGGAGGTCTGGGCGCCGTCTGGTCCTCCGACTGCAGCGCCCCCTGCCGTCGGGAGGGTTGAGTTTAGTTTATTGTCACGTGTAAAGCTTTTTTGTTGTGTGCTAACCAGTCAGCAGAAAGGCAACACACGATTACAATCCATCCGTCCGCAGTGTTCGGATATGGGATAAAGGGAATCACGCTGAGAGCAAGACTTGTACTCCAGCGCGGAGACAAGGTCTTTCCCTGTACAAGGTCATAAGTGAGAGGAGCAGAATTAGGCCTTTCGGCCCATCAAGTCTACTCCGTCATTCAATCTTGGATGATCTATCTCTCCCTACAAACACCATTCTCCTGCCTTCTCCCTATAACCCAGACACCCGTATCTCGGTTCATGGAATGGTAATGAGCCTATTCGGCCCCCTCCCCCCGACTCCATCAAAACGACAACAGGCAGCCTTGAAAGCCTATCCACCCTAGTCAAACCTCATGTTAAAAACCTTGGCGTGATATTTGACTCCGCTTTTAAGTTTGACAAGCAAGTGAACTCTGCGGTAAAAGCCAGTTTCTTCCAGCTTCGTACTATAGCAAAAATCAAACCATTCCTCCAATTTGACGATCTCGAAAAAATCATCCACGCATTTATTTCCTCCCGCCTAGACTACTGCAACTCCCTATAAACCAATCATCCCTGTCCCGACTGCAATTGGTCCAAAACGCTACAGCAAGACTCCTGACGGGTATTCGTAAAAGGGACCACATCACCCTAATTCTGGCCTCTCTCCACTGGCTCTCCTAATTTGAGGAAGGACATTCTTGCTATTGAGGGATTGTAGCGTAGGTTCACCAGGTTAATTCCCGGGATGGCGGGACTGACATGATGAAAGAATGGGTCAACTTGGCTTGTATTCGCTGAAATATAGAAGGATGAGAGCGGACCTTATAGAAACATATAAAATTATGAAAGGATTGGACAGGTTAGATGCAGGATAAATGTTCCCGATGTTGGGGAAGTCCAGAATCAGTCTGAAGAAGGGTCTCGACCCGAAATGTCACCCATTCCTTCTCTCCCGAGATGCTGCCTGACCTGCTGAGTTACTCCAGCAATTTGTGAATAAATACCTTCGATTTGTACCAGCATCTGCAGTTATTTTCTTATACCAGAACCAGGGGTCACAGTTTAGGATGAGATGAGGAAAAACGTTTTCACCCAGAGAGTTATGAATCTGTGGAATTCTCTGTCACAGAAGGCAGTGGAGGCCGATTCGCTGGATGTTTTCAAGGGTTAGAATTAGGTCTTAGAGCTAACGGAATCAAGGGACATGGGGAGAAAGCAGGAACGTGGTACAGATTGTGGATGATCAGCAATGATCATATTGAATGGCGGTGCTGGCCCGAAGGGCTGAATGGCCTACTCATAATTATTATCATAATCATACTATTTTAGCCAAGTATGTTTTGCAACATACGAGGAATTTGATTTGCCATACATTCCCAAGTCGGTGCAGCCTTCCCCCCTTACCCGACCCACCCCGCTCCCGTCCCCCCACTTTCACTCCCACACTTCGACCCCCTCCCTCAACCCTCCCCTCTACCATCACCCCCACTCACCTCCCTCCCCTTTCCCCCCTTCAAGCACTAGTGAAGTTCATGTGTTAGTAATGTCCTGTTTGCCAGCTTGTTGACCCTCCGTGTTCCCCTCCTGCAGGGTTCGGGAGCCTTGCTGTGGAGGGAGAGACGGGGACGTGAGTGGCCATTGAGGGCGGCCAGGGTGCCGGTGAGCCCCTCCCCCCATCTGCTCGGTGTGCGGGCTGACCTTCGGTGGAGGACCACATGACAGGGCACAAAAAGGAGAA
Source organism: Rhinoraja longicauda (assembly GCF_053455715.1). Taxonomy (NCBI): domain Eukaryota; kingdom Metazoa; phylum Chordata; class Chondrichthyes; order Rajiformes; family Arhynchobatidae; genus Rhinoraja; species Rhinoraja longicauda. The sequence continues at coordinate 750,884 of NC_135968.1, read as the reverse complement.
GCGTTATGAGTGCGACGTGTGTGGCAAGGCCTGGCAGAAGCCGTGCCTGCTGGAGAACCACCGGCGGGTACACACGAGAGAACGCCCCTTCGACTGCTCTGACTGCGGCAAGATCTTTGCCCAGTTGTCGGCACTGCAGCAGCACCGGCGGGTGCACACGGGCGAGAAACCCTTCACCTGCTCCGACTGCGGCAAGGGCTTTTCCCGGTCGTCGGGGCTACAGCGGCACCGGCGGGCACACACGGGCGAGAAGCCCTTCGGCTGCACCACCTGCGGCAAGGGCTTTGCCCAGACATCGGGGCTGAGGCGGCACCTGCTGGTGCACAGCGGTGAGCGGCCCTTCACCTGCTCAGAGTGCGGCAGGGACTTCAAGTCGTCGCCGGACTTGTTGAATCACCGGCGCCTGCACACCGGGGAACGGCCGTACACCTGCAGCGACTGCGGCAAGGGCTTCACCCACTCCAACAGACTGCTGGAGCACCGTCACACCCACACCGGCGAGCGCCCTTTCACCTGCACCCAGTGCGGCAAGGGCTACACCTACTCCTCCAACCTGCTGAAGCACCAACGGGTGCATGCCGGCAACCGTCCCATCCCCAGCCTGATGAGTGGCGAGCGCTTTGCCGTGGCCTCCCACGCCCTACCTCACCAGCGCGTGCTCACCAGTGGCCAGCCCTGCGACTGCTAGTACTGAGGTGAGGCGTTTGACAGCTCGCGGGGGCTGCGGCAGCACCGGCGGGCCCACGCCAGCGAGCGGCTCTTCCCACCGCGGCAAGCGTTTCAAGAGTGATCCATATCCCACCATTCCCTGTATGTCCAGGTGCCTGTCTAAAAGCCTCTTAAACACCCAGTGGCGCAGCGGTAGTCAAGTTAAGTCAAGTCAATTTTATTTGTATAGCACATTTAAACACAACCCAAGTTGACCAAAGTGCTGTACATCAGTGCAGGTACTAAAAAAAGAACAGGTTTTGAGCCTGGACTTAAAGGAGTCGATGGAGGGGGCAGTTCTGATGGGGAGTGGGATGCTGTTCCACAGTCTAGGAGCTGCAACTGCAAAAGCGCGGTCACCCCTGAGCTTAAGCCTAGACCGCGGGATAATCAGTAGCCTTAAGTCGGCTGACCTGAGGGACGTGGAGATTGAATGGTGGGTTAGAATATTTTTGATATGGAGTGGGGGGGGGGGGGGGGGAAGCCTGTTTATGGCTTTGTATGCAAATAGGAGGAGCTTGAAATCGGTTCTGTAGCGTACTGGGAGCCAGTGGAGAGAGGCCAGAATTGGGGTGATGTGGTCCCTTTTACGGGTTTCCGTCAGGAGTCTTGCTGCGGCATTTGAACCAATTGCAACCACATTCATTCCTTCTCTCCGGAGATGCTGCCTGTCCCACTGAGTTACTCCAGTATTTTGTGTCCACTTATCACTTGCCAAGCGTTGTCCAGCCCCCATCTCTTTGTTTCAGCTTTCTCCCCCGACTCCCATCAGTCCAAAGAAGGGTGCAGACCCGACACATTGCCTGTCCATTCCCCTCCAATGGACTGAATGCTTAGTTTAGTTTAGAGATACAGCGTGGAAACAGGCCCTTCGGCCGACCAGGTCCGCATCGACCAGCAATCACTCCCTGCACACTACCACTATCCTATACCCACTAGGGACAATTTTTACATTTACCAAGCCAATTAACCTACAAACCTGCACGTCTTTGGAGTGTGGGAGGAAACCGAAGATCTTGGAGAAAACCCATGCAGGTCACGGGGGGAACGTGCAGACTCTGTACAGACAGCACCCGTAGGGTTTCCAGTTCTGCATTCGTTGTAAGGCGTCAACTCTACCGTGCTGAATGTATATCGCCTTTGCACCATCGTAAATTCAAAACATTGTAAGTCGAAGCATCGTAAGTCGAGGAGCATCTGTGTAGCGGCCAGCTTCTCGTCTAACAATTAGCTCCCAAGCTGCCATTTGCATAGATCGGGTGAAACGATAAGGTTATAACTCGAGCTAATCAATAACAGAGACCTTCTCGACGTTTGAATAGTTAGTCATCTTTATTTGAAGGCGCAAAAAGCATATTAGCATATCTCTTGTCATCGACTGGTTATTGATTTGCTAGGTTAAATTCCATATCTTACCACAGTTTATGCAATCGATACGAACTGCCAGATATAACTTCGGCAGAAATCTGTATTAATCTTCTTGTCAATAAGATCTACAACCAATTACATCTTGGCTAATCAATCTTTTGGCAGAGCCTTTGGCTGAACCTCTGTCAGCACCTTCTTGGCTCACACACATGCACACACCCAGCACGAACCCAACTGCCCACTCTAGCTCCGCCCAGCCCCTACGTAAGCATCGCATTAACTCTATAGTGTCCAAACTACAGCAGGATACAAGGTAATAATTATATGCAAAAATAACGAATAAACACAAAATGGCTCCTACAATCTATACATTAAAAAAGGAAAAATGCTAACTGATCGTGCACAATTGTGAAGGCTTGATTTCAAAGGCAGGGCAGGGACATTCCCTGGGGGGTTCGGGGGGGTTGGAAGAGGTTTCTTCTATGTTTTTCCCTCCAATTGTTGTCAGTGGAGGAATGAGGGTGAGGCGAAGCCTCACTTGCACCTCCTCCAACCGCACCTACTGTATCTGTTGTTCAAGATGTGGACTCTTATACATCGGCGACACCAAACGCAGACTGGGCGATCGTTTCGCGGAACACCTTCGCTCAGCCCCCCTGAACCAACCAATGATCTCATGGCTGCTGGACACTTTAATTCTCCTTCCCATTCCTACACAGACCTTTCTGTCTTCAGTCTCCCCCATTTTAGGGCAGTTGGAGTAGCTGTTAGTCACTGTGATGTCTTGCAGATCAATGCTGTAAGTGGACTTTAATAAATGTGTGTTGCATTTTCGACGTGTGTATGACTCCACTCAAAAATGTCAGAAGTGGGATCTTACCTACTCCGTTCATGTTTATCGGGTTTTATCTTTGTACAGCTACTAAATGCCCGCACTACCCTATGCGAACGTTAGAGGAAGTTGCTGCTCAAATAGGCAACGCATCCGTGTTCTCCGTTCTGGATGCCAAAAATTAGTTCTGGCAGATTCCGCTGGACCCAGACTCATCCAACCTTACTACGTCCAGCACCCACTTCGGCTGTTACAAATTCCTGAGGATGTCCTTTGGCATCAACGTTGCCAGCGAGGTTTTCCAGCGCACGATGGAGCAACTGTTTGTGGGGTATCCATGCGCCATCATTGTTGATGACATTCTCGTCTATGGGCACGACTTGGCTGAGCATGACGCCAATCTGAAGAAAGTAGTGGACCGTGCCAAAGTCATTCAGCTCAAACTCAATCCCCTGAAGTGCAAGTTTCGGGTCCCGGAAGTTACCTACGTTGGCCATGTTTTCACAAGTGATGGCCTCAGACCAGACCTTTCGAAGACTGCTGCTATCAATGAAATGCAGGCTCCTACTGACATTACGACTACAAAGGTTCCTTGGGATGGTCAATTATCTGTCCCCCTGCGGGAACTGACACACAAAGACGCTGCATGGTCCTGGTATCCTCAGCACCAAAGAGCTTTTGAATATTAAGTTGCAACTGGCCAGCGCACCCACTTTCGCATATTTCGCTTTAGAGTTACTAGTCACGCTCACATGTGATACGTCCCAGTACGGACTTGGTGCTGCTTGCCTGCAGCCCACTGCACATGGCGACTGCAAGCCTGTTTCTTATGCCTCTCGCACGTTAACCAACACTGAACAACGTTACGCACAGATCGAAAAAGAATTGCTTGCAGTGGTTTTCGCCTGCACGAAATTCATAGACTTTATTTTTGGGAAGTCTGTGACAATAGAAACGGACCACCAGCCGCTGGTCACCATCTTGAACAAACCCATTCACGCTGGTCTGGCTCGCCTGCAACGAATGATGATGCAGCTGCAGCATTTTGATTTCGACATGGTCTACAAAAAAGGCAAAGACATGCACATTGCTGACACGCTATCAAGGTCGCCACGCAAAACCAGCGAACAACAGCCCTCTGAACAGGATCAGTTCTCTGTAATGAAAGTATCGTATGTTGCTACTGATTGCCTAAGCACCCAGCCTGAGCACACGGCTGCTGACGAGACTCGACCGCGGGACTTCACATCGCCCGACGCGGCTCGGCCGCTGGACTTTCCCGGCGCGGCTCGGCCGCGGGGCCTTCCATCGCCCGGTATGGCTCGGCCGCGGGACCTTCCATCTACTTGCGGGGGCTGCGGGAGCCTCGGTCGCCTCGGCAGATGTCGAACTATCTGTCCTTTGAGAAGCATGGGGGAAGAGAAGCATAGGCCCCCAAACAGTAGCCTCGACATAGGGTGCAAGTTAAATCAGGAGATAAAATTGGCGTGTCACAAATGTAATGCTACGGTGGTTATGGGAGATTTCAACATGCAGGTAGACTGGGAAAATCAGGTTGGAAATGGACCCCAGGAAAGAGAGTTTGTAGAGTGCCTTCGAGATGGATTCTTAGAACAGCTTGTACTGGAGCCTACCAGGGAGAAGGCAATTCTGGATTTAGTGTTGTGTAATGATCCTGATCTGATAAGGGGACTAGAGGTAAAAGAGCCATTAGGAGGCAGTGATCACAACATGATAAGTTTTACTCTGCAAATGGAAAGGCAGAAGGGAAAATCGGAAGTGTCAGTATTACAGTATAGCAAAGGGGATTACAGAGGCATAAGGCAGGAGCTGGCCAAAATTGACTGGAAGGAGGCCCTAGCAGGGAAGACGGTAGAACAGCAATGGCAGGTATTCCTGGGAATAATGCAGAGGTTGCAGGATCAATTTATCCCAAAGAGGCGGAAAGACTCTAAGGGGAGTAAGAGACACCTGTGGCTGACAAGGGAAGTCAAGGACAGCATAAAAATTAAGGAGAGGAAGTATAACATAGCAAAGAGAAGTGGGAAGACAGAGGATTGGGACTCTTTTAAAGAGCAACAAAAGTTAACTAAAAAGGCAATACGGGGAGAAAAGATGAGGTACGAGGGTAAACTAGCCAATAATATAAAGGAGGATAGCAAAAGTTTTTTTAGGTACGTGAAGAGGAAAAAAATAGTCAAGGCAAATGTGGGTCCCTTGAAGACAGAAGCAGGGGAATTTATTATGGGGAATAAAGAAATGGCAGACGAGTTAAACCGTTACTTTGGATCTGTCTTTACAGAGGAAGATACACACAATCTCCCAAATGTTTTAGGGGCCGGAGAACCTAGGGTGATGGAGGAACTGAAGGAAATCCACATTAGGCAGGAAATGGTTTTGGGTAGACTGATGGGACTGAAGGCTGATAAATCCCCAGGGCCTGATGGTCTGCATCCCAGGGTACTTAAGGAGGTGGCTCTAGAAATAGTGGAAGCATTGGAGATCATTTTTCAATGTTCTATAGATTCAGGATCAGTTCCTGTGGATTGGAGGATAGCAAATGTTATCCCACTTTTTAAGAAAGGAGGGAGAGAGAAAACGGGTAATTATAGACCAGTTAGTCTGACATCAGTGGTGGGGAAGATGCTGGAGTCAATTATAAAAGACGAAATTGCTGAGCATTTGGATAGCAGTAACAGGATCATTCCGAGTCAGCATGGATTTACGAAGGGGACATCATGCTTGACAAATCTACTGGAATTTTTTGAGGATGTAACTTGGAAAATTGACAGGGGAGAGTCAGTGGATGTGGTGTACCTCGACTTTCAGAAAGCCTTCGACAAGGTCCCACATAGGAGATTAGTGGGCAAAATTAGAGCACATGGTATTTGGGGGTAGGGTACTGACATGGATAGAAAATTGGTTGACAGACAGAAAGCAAAGAGTGGGGATAAATGAGTCCCTTTCGGAATGGCAGGCAGTGACCAGTGGAGTACCGCAAGGTTCGGTGCTGGGACCCCAGCTATTTACGATATACATTAATGACTTAGATGAAGGGATTAAAAGTACCATTAGTAAATTTGCAGATGATACTAAGCTGGGGGGTAGTGTGAATTGTGTGGAAGATGCAATAAGGCTGCAGGGTGACTTGGACAGGTTGTGTGAGTGGGCGGATACATGGCAGATGCAGTTTAATGTAGATAAGTGTGAGGTTATTCACTTTGGAAGTAAGAATAGAAAGGCAGATTATTATCTGAATGGTGTCAAGTTAGGAAGAGGGGATGTTCAACGAGATCTGGGTGTCCTAGTGCATCAGTCACTGAAAGGAAGCATGCAGGTACAGCAGGCAGTGAAGAAAGCCAATGGAATTTTGGCCTTCATAACAAGAGGAGTTGAGTATAGGAGCAAAGAGGTCCTTCTACAGTTGTATCGGGCCCTGGTGAGACCGCACCTGGAGTACTGTGTGCAGTTTTGGTCTCCAAATTTGAGGAAGGATATTCTTGCTATTGAGGGCGTGCAGCGTAGGTTCACTAGGTTAATTCCCGGAATGGCGGGACTGTCGTATGTTGAAAGGCTGGAGCAATTAGGCTTGTATACACTGGAATTTAGAAGGATGAGGGGGGATCTTATTGAAACATATAAGATAATTAGGGGATTGGACACATTAGAGGCAGGAAACATGTTCCCAATGTTGGGGGAGTCCAGAACAAGGGGCCACAGTTTAAGAATAAGGGGTAGGCCAAACCCGTGCTGCCGACTGTACCCCAGCAACTTTTGCAGCCGCAGGTCCGTTCTCCGCCCGCGGTCCAGAAACTATTACAATTCAAGCGCAATGCACAAAAACGTCTTTGCAACAAATCCAGTATGCCACTTAAACCTCTCTCCAGTGGACAGGTCGTTCGCCTCCAGACCACCAAGGGCTACGGCCGTCTGGGTCACATCCACAGCCCTGCCAATGAACCATGCTCCTACCTGGTTAGCGCGGATGGAGCCATTTACAGACGCAACCGTCAACATCTTCCAGTGAAGGAACCGCATCCTGCGACGCCATATCCAGAGGTCTCGCGTTTTGCATACCCTCACACTACCGGGCTGGCTGCTTCACTACCGGAGCCTGGGTCCCCCGCCGCCTCTCCAAGGCGTTTGGCACCCAACTCAACTACTTCACCACCTCCATTCGACGGGTCTCCGGTGCTGTCCCTGGTCACATCCCCAATCCCCTCCCCATTCACTTCACCCGTGAAGGGAGGAGATGCGGATTCGTACTGCACACACGCCGGTCGGGTCAGCAGGCCACCCATTAGATACGGCAATTTTGTGTAACCATCTATCTTCCCCATATGCGATATTAACGTTTCGGCTACTATAGTGTTTAGCCACCATGTTTCCACTTATCTATGCTTTATTTGTTTCTACAAGGAAAGATGTACATTGGTTATTTCCTACTAACCAATGGTAGTGCTTGTTAGTAGTTGCTCCGCTTAATACGTGATATTTATTACGAAGAGCTTGCTTACGTAGGGCAGTTGGAGTAGCTGTTAGTCACTGTCACGTCTTGCAGATCTATGCTGTAAGTGGACTTTAATAAACGTGTGTTGCATTTTCGACGTGTGTACGACTCAACTCCTCTTGTCATAAAGGCCAAAATGCCATTAGCTTTCTCCACTGCCTGCTGTACCTGCATGCTAACTTTAAGTGACTGATGAACAAGGACACCCAGATCTCTTTGTAATTCCCCATTTTCTAACTTGACACCATTCAGATAATAATCTGCCTTCCTGTTCTTACCACCAAAGTGGATAACCTCACATTTATCCGCATTAAACTGAATCTACCATGCATCTGCCCACTCACAACCTGTCCAAGTCACCCTGCATCCTCATAGCATCATCCGCATATTTGCTAATGTTACTTTTAATCCCTTCATCTAAGTCATGAATGTATATTCTAAATAGCTGCAGTCCCAGCACCAAGACATGCGGTCCCCACTAGTCACTGCCTGCCATTCTGAAAGGGACCCATTTATCCCCACTCTTTGCTTTCTGTCTGCCAACCAATTTTCTATCCATGTCAGCAACCTACCCCCAATACCATGTGCTCTAATCTTTCCCAGTAATCTCCTATGTGGGACCTTATCTAAGGCTTTCTGAAAGTCCAGGTACACTACATTCACTGGCTCTCCCTTGTCCATTTTCCTAGTTACATCCTCAAAAAAATCCAGAAGACAAAGAGGCAGATGACTACATATCGCAAAGCTGCTGCTGCAAGAAACCAAAAGTCACGTGAAAACAAACTCAAAACAGAATTATCAGAAGCTGCACAGAAAGCTGACAAGATTCCCCAGAGTCTAGGAAGAACTAAGGAAACTGAAAAGCTTCTACCCAGGTCACCCAGGAAAAAGGAGGTAATCAGCAACCTGGCAAAGAAAGTCGTTGCAAACTTCATGTCAAACTCGGTATGAAAGTCATACATTTTCTTTCTTGTTATGAATAAACTTTGAAACAATAACAACATCTTTCTTCTTTTGTCTTAATCAGTTAAAACGATGAACAGCAATAACTAAAGATAGTTATGTCTTGTTTAGTACCTGGTATCCACTACCCTCATGCTGCCATATCTGTACATATTTCCTCCATGCATGTCATGTCACGCACATGACCAGATGTCATCACACAAAGTAATACATTAAAAAATTATTGAGAGAGATTAATCTTATTCATTGCTATTTTCCTACCTACTGAACTATAATGCGTGTCTGCTAAAGATGTGAACATTCTAGGTTTTTAAAATTCACAGAGTTTGTAAGATAAAACGAACTTATGAAAAAAATGGTCATGCACGTGACCAAAGATACTAGAAGATGGACCAGACCATTGAAATCGCCTATACCGAAGCGTAGTACGCAAAGGAGCCATTTTAGTAGGCAAAACCTGCCGTTCGCTATGCCTCTCGCAGTGTAATCAGTGTTTTGGGGGAAAAGTATTTGCGATTATACCATTAAAATGTAGAATATATCTCATCTATCAATTCACAGATTTTTGTTATTTTTCTTTTTAAATGTTTCTGCAAGTTTCTGCCTACTAAAATGGCACCTTGACGTACTACGGTTATTAGGGTTGAGTGGTCTAACTTGTAGTATCTAGTATCCTTGCAGGTGACCAGCCATACTTGACCTCTGACCCTAAACAAATACTGTCAGCAGAACATATAAAAATTTCACTTGATAAACTTTGACATATGTAAGTCATATATACAGTACTAAACAAAATACCTGTAATGCTTTCAGAATTAGAAGAGATGTATTCCACAATTTTTTATATTTTTGGTCACACACATGACTAAGAATGGGCCCCAGCACAGGACTGATGTGGAGGCTTTGGGGAAGGTGCAGAGAGGGTTTACCAGAATGGTTTAAAAACAAGGAACTTCAGATGCTGGTTTACAAAAAAAGGACACAAATTGCCAGAGGAACTCAGGGGGGCAGGCAGCATCTCTGGAGAGAAGGAATGGGTGACGTTTCGGGTCGAGACCGAAGAGGGTCACGACCCAAAACGTTACCCATTCTTACAGCATTTTGTGTTGACCTAAACAGTGCCTATCCACGGCGCGGTGTGCCAGCAGGCCGGAGGAGCGGGCAAAGGCCTTGCCACACAGTGGGCAGGTGAAGGGGCACCCGTCGGTGTGGGTACACCGATTGCTGCCACGGACTGGACATGCAGGTGAAACCCTTGAAACCCGTGCCGCGGTGGGATGATCCGCTCGCCGGCGTAAGCCCGCCGGTGCTGCCGCAGCCCTCGCGAGCCGTCAAACGCCTCATCGCAGTACTGGCAGTCATAGGACTGGCCACTGGTGAGAGAGGGCGTGGGAGGCCGCGTCAAAGCACTTGCCTCTCACCAGGCTAGGGAGGGGACGGTTGCCGGCGTTCACCCGCTGGTGCCTCAGCAGCTTAGAGGAGCAGATGAAGCCCTTGCTGCAGTCAGAGCAGGTGTACGGCTGCTCCCCGGTGTGCAGGTACCGGTGTGCAGGCACCTTTAGTCCTGGCAACGACTTGAAGCCCTTGCCGAAGTCGGAGCTGGTGAATGCCCGCTCACCGCTGTGCACCCGCTGGTGCGCCTGTAGCCTCGGCGGTTGGGAAAACCCCTTGCCGCAGGTGGAGCACACAAAGCGATTCTCACCCGTGTGTGCCCACCGGTGGATCTTCAGGTCCCGCGCCGTCTTGAAGGTCTTGCTGCAGTCGGAGCAGTCGAAGGTGCGTTCTCCCCTGTGCACCCGCCAGTGGGTCTCCAGAAGGCACGGGTGCTGCCATGCCCTGCCACACATGTCGCATTCATAACACTTCTCCTTGTTGGGCCCCATCATGTGATCCTCCACCGAAGCTCAGCCAGCACACCGAGCAGATGGGAGGGGACTCGCCCGCACCCTGGCCGCCCTCAATGGCCGCTCACGTCTCCGTCTCTCCGTCCACAACAACGGCTCCTGAACCCTGCAGGAGGAGAACACAGAGGGTCAACAAGCTGGCAAACTGGACATTACTAACACGTGAACACCACCAGTGCCTGAAGTAGGGGGAAGGGGGCGGGGAGTGGGGGAAGGAGGGGGTGAAGGGGGGAGTGAAGGAGTGGGGGTCAGGGGTGTGATGGGAAGTGGGAGGGGGTCGAGTGGTTTTGGGGATGAGGGGGGGAAGTGGGGGAGGAGGTGAGGCCGCTCCAACCTGGGGGCGCCGAGCATCCGGGCACCGGGCTGAGCCTCCCTGAGCCGTGACGTCATCTGCACGCTTGGCTCCATGACATCACCGCCCCTGCCGTTGAGTCACGTGGGGGGAGGGCGACATGCATCATGGGAAGAAGGTCACAGAGTGATGGAGTCACTCAGCGTGTCGGGCAGCGTCTGTGGAGAACACGGGTAGGGGACTTTTTTGGGCCACGAGCCTTCTGCAGACCTGAAACGTCGCCGATCCACGTTGACCAGAGATACTGCATGACATGCTGTGTTACTCCAGCACTCTGTGCCTTTTTGTGCATGAACCAGTATCTGCAGTTCCTTGTGTCTGCCAAAGATGGGCACAAAGTGCTGGGGAAAAAATATGTACCGCCGCAGGGCGGCTGGCTGGCGGAAAAGCGGCTCGACGCGGTGCCCGGATGCTTCGCGCCTCCAGGTCGGTGCGGCCCCTCCCTCCCACTTGCCTCCTCATCCCCTCACCTTCTCCCTCCACCCCTCCCCCTGTAAGCACTAGTGATGTTCACGTCTTAGTAATTTCCTATGCATTCTCTCTGCGTTCCCCTCCTGCAGGGTTTAGGTGCCGTAGCTGTAGCCAGAGGGCACTGCAATCGAAGGACAAGAGGGCGCCCAGACCTCCTTCCCTCACAACACCTCCCCCCCCCGGGCTCCGACTCCGAAGGAAGGAGGAGGAAAGGACGCGGGGCCGAGCGGCGGCGGCTGTTTCCCCCATCTGAGCTCCAGGCGCTGAGCGAGCGGAGACCTCCCGTCTCCAAAGATACCAGAGAAACAAGAGAGAGCTAGATAGAGCTCTTAAGGATAGCGGAGTCAGGGGGGTATGGAGAGAAGGCAGGAACGGGGTACTGATTGAGAATGATCAGCCGTGATCACATTGAATGGCGGTGCTGGCTCGAAGGGCCGAATGGCCTACTCCTGCACCTATTGTCTAACAAGGTAGACCACTCGACCCTAAAAACCGTATTATGTCATGGCGCCATTTTAGTAGGCAGAAACCTGCAGAAACATTTAAAAAGAAAAATCACAAAAATCTGTTAATTGATAGATGAGATATATTGTGCATTTTAATGGTATCATCACACATAATGTTCCCCCAAAACACCGATTACATTGCGAGAGGCATAACGAACGGCGGGTTTTGCCTACTAAAATGGCTCCTTTACGTACTATACTTCAGTATAGTATACCCGATTTCAACAGTGGTCCATCTTGTTCCTCTAGTATCTTTGCAGGCCCACCTCCCCCGACAGGCCACTAGGTCCTGCCCTTCACTGACGGGCAGCGCCAGCGTCCAATGAGAGCGTCCTACCTCCCATGCTACAACGTCACAAAGGAGCAGGTACCGCCCCTCTCTGCATCCGACCAATCAGAGCCACGTCCCCGTGCGCAGGTGAGCGTGCCCTATACGTCGAGCCGCAGCCCCGCCCTTTGGACAGACAGTGCCCTCCGCCAGTCGGAACTGCCTGTCCCGCCCTAGCAACGGTTGCCTGGGTGCGGCCAGCCAATCAAGGGCCACGTCCTGCCCCCGGGAGGTGAAGAACAAAATGTGTAGGAAAGTGCAGATAAACAATAGGCGCAGGAGTAGGCCATTCGGCCCTTCGAGCCAGCACCACCATTCAATGTGATCATGGCTGATCATTCTCAAACAGTACCCCGTTCCTGCCTTCTCCCCATACCCCCTGACTGCTATCCTTAAGAGCTCTATCTAGCTCTTTCTTGAATGCATTCAGAGAACTGGCCTCCATTGCCTTCTGAGGCAGAGAATTCCACAGATTTACAACTCTCTGACTGAAAAAGTTTTTCCTCATCTCCGTTCTAAATCACCTACCCCTTATTCTTAAACAGATGCTGGTTTAAATCCAAGGGAGACAAAATACTGGAGTAACTCAACGTGTTGCGTGTGTTACGACTGTATGCCGGAAGCTGCCTTATACCCCAGAAGGCTTGAGCGACTCAGTGCGTCACGGCCTTTGACCAACCGTGCAATCCCCCTATTGACCTCCACTGCCTTCTGTGGCAGAGAATTCCACAGATTCACAACTCTCTGGGTGAAGCCGTTTTACCTCATCTCAGCCCCAAATGGCCTACCCCTTATTCTTAAACTGTAACCTAGTTCTGGACTACCCCAACATCGGGAACATTTTTTCTGTATCTACCTTGTCCAATCTCTTAATGATTTTATATGTTTCCATAACATCCCCTCCCATCCTTCTAAATTTCAGTGAATACAAGCCCAGTCAACATCACATGACAGTCCCGCCATCCCGGGAATTAACTTGGTGAACCTACACTCCCTCAATAGCAAGAATTTCCTTCCTCAAATTAGGAGACTAAAACTGCACACAATACTCCAGGTGCGGTCTCTCCACTCAACCCCTCTCGTTATGAAGACCAACATGCCATTAGCTTTCTTCACCGCCTGCTGTACCAGCATGCTTACTTTCAGTGACTTATGTGCAAGAACACCCAGGTCTCGTTGTACTTCCCCTTTTCCTAACCCGACACCATTCAGATATTGGAGTAACACGTTACACTTCCTTATCTCTGTGCCTCCCTCTACTGTGACTCCCAGTCTGAAGTAGATTCCTTCTCTCCACAGATGCTGCCTGTCCCACTGATTTACTCCAGCATTTTGTGTTTGTCTGTGGAGAACAGGGATAAGGTTTTTTGGGTCATGACTCTTCTTCAGACCTGAAACGTCAACTATTCACATTCTCCACAGATGCAGCCTGACCCGCTGAGTCACTCCAGCACTCTGTGAAATGTCACCTATCCGTGTTCTCCACAGATGCTGCCTCCAGCACTTTGTGTCTTTTCGAGTATGAACCAGCATCTGCAGTTCCATGTGTATGCCAAAGGTCAGCACAAAGTGCTGGGGAAAAAATATGGGCAACGTTTCAGGTCAAACTTTGTTCCAGTTGAGAAATGTCATTCTCTGATTTTAGTTAACTATCCAACAGTCTACCTCCCTTTTATTGATAGCGGTATGAATATTGATTTCTCTGGAGAGAAGGAATGGGTGATGGTTCAAATCGAAACAAAGGGTCTCTCCCTGGTGTGTATCTGCTGGTGTACCCGCAGACCCCGTGCTCTTTAGACTTCAGTGATTCAACGCGGAAACAGGGCGTGACCGCAGAACCAGCATTCGTTGGGCTGACCACTGGTGTGCACACGCTGGTGAAACAGGACGCGGGAGGCTACGTCAAATCGCTCTGAACTCACCGGGCTGGAGATGGGACGGTCGCCGGCGTGCACCCGCTGGTGCCTCAGCAGGTTAGAGGAGTGGGTGTAGCTCTTGTCGCAGTCGCTGCAGGTGTACGGCCGCTCCCCGGTGTGCAAGCGCCAGTGCACCTTCAAGTCCGGCATCGACTTGAAGCCCTTGCCGCAGTCGGAGCAGATGAAGGGCCGGTCATCGCTGTGCACCCGCTGGTGGCTCAGCAGCTGGTGGGAGCGGGTAAAACCCTTGCCACACTCGGTGCAGGTGAAGGGACGCTCGCCAGTGTGGATGCGCTGGTGCTCCAGCAGGTTTTTGGAGCGGGTGTAGCCCTTGCCGCACTCGGCGCAAGTGAAGGGGCGCTCGCTGGTGTGGGTGCGCCGGTGCTCCAGCAGGATGCTGTTGCGGGTGAAGCCCTTGCCGCAGTCGCTGCAGGTGTACGGCCGCTCCCCGGTGTGCAGGCGCCAATGCACCTTCAACTCCTGCATCGACTTGAAGTCCTTGCCACACTCGGCGCAGGTGAAGGGCCGCTCACCGCTGTGCACCCGCTGGTGCTGCCTCAGCCCCGACGACTGGGCAAAGCTCTTGCCGCAGGTGGAGCAGCCAAAGGGCTTCTCGCCCATGTGCACCTGCCGGTGGGTCTCCAGCATGCACGGCTGCTGCCAGGCCTTGCCACACATGTCGCACTCATAACGCTTCTCCTTGTTGAGCCCCGTCATGTGGTCCTCCACCGAAGCTCAGCCCGCACACCAAGCAGATGAGGGGGGGGGGGGGGGGGCTCACCGGCACCCTGGCCGCCCTCAGTGGCCGCTCACGTCCCCCGTCTCTCCGTCCACAGCAACGGCTCTTAAACCCTGCAGGAGGGGAACACAGAGGGTCAACAAGCTGGAAAACAGGCCATTACTAACACATCACTGGAGCTTCAGTCTGAAGAAGGGTCTCGACCCAAAACGTCACCCATTCCTTCTCTCCTGAGATGCTGCCTGACCTGCTGAGTTACTCCAGCATTTTGTGAATAAATATCTTCGATTTGTACCAGCATCTGCAGTTATTTTTTTACACTAGAGCTTGAAGGGTGGGGGGGATGAAATGGGGGAGAGGAGGGGGTGAGGAAGGATGGGAGAGGAGGCAAGGGGGGGGATGAGGACGGTGGAGATGAAGGGAGGGAGTGAGGAAGCAAGTAGGAGAAGAGAGGGGCCGCATCGACCTGAAGGCACCGCGTTGAGCCGCCAACCGCTCCGCGCCCTGAGCTGGGCCCTTGATGTCTCAGGTTTGCGGCCTGGCGTGGCCCTTGATTGGCCCGCCGCGCCCAGGCAACCGTTGCTCGGGCGGGATGGGCGGCTCCGATTGGCAGAGGACCTGTCCGTCCGAGGGGCGGGGCTGCGGCTCGACCTATAAGGTCACCTGCGCCGGGGGGGAGGGGACGCTCTTGGATTGGCCGGACGAGGGGAGGGGGCGGTGCCTGGTCCTTTGTGACGTTGGCGCCGGGGAGGTGCAGGACCTGGTCCCTTGTGACGTTGGGAGCTGCTCTCATTGGTCGCTGACGCTGCCCGTTAGTGCGAGGGGCGGGGCGGGACTTGATCGGCGGTCACGTGAGGCAGGATGAGGCCTCCGCCGGTCTGCGCCGGGAGCTCAGGTAGGAACAGACGCCGCTGCCGCCGCCGCTCGGCCCCGCGTCCTTTCCACCACCCTCTCCTCCCTTCCAGAGGGCGATACTGCGGCCGGCGACCCGAGGAGCAAAGCTACTAGAGGAACAAGATAGACCACTCGACCCTAAAAACCCGAGTACGTCATGGCGCCATTTTTGTGGACAGAAACATTTAAAAAGAAAAATAACAAAAATCTGTGAATTGATAGGTGAGATATATTCTGCATTTGAATGGTATCATCACACATACTGTTCCCCCACAACACTGATCACCTCATGAAGGGGCCCAACAAGGAAAAGCGTTATAAGTGCGACGTGTGTGGCAAAGCCTGGCAGCAGCCGTGCCGGCTGGAGACCCACCGGTGGGCGCACACGGGTGAGAAGCCCTTCACCTGCTCCACCTGCGGCAAGAGCCTCACCCAGTTGTCGGGGCTGAGGCAGCACCGACAGGTGCACAGCGGTGATCGGCCCTTCACCTGCTCCGACTGCGGCAAAGGCTTCAAGTCGTCGTCGGACCTGTTGATGCACTGGCGGGTGCACACCGGGGAGCGGCCGTACACTTGCAGCGTCTGCGGCAAGGGCTTCAGCCAGAAGGCAAGACTAAGAAGGCAATACGGGGAGAAAAGATGAGGTACGAGGGTAAACTAGCCAATAATATAAAGGAGGATAGTAAAACCTTTTTTTAGGTATGTAAAGAGGAAAAAAATAGTCAAGGCAAATGTGGGTCCCTTGAAGACAGAAGTGGGGGAATTTATTATGGGGAACAAGGAAATGGCAGACGAGTTGAACCGGTACTTTGGATCTGTCTTCACTAAGGAAAATACAAGCAATCTCCCAGATGTTCTAGTGGCCAGAGATCCTAGGGTGATGGAGGAACTGAAGGAAATCCACATTAGGCAGGAAATGGTGTTGGGTAGACTGATGGGACTGAAAGCTGATAAATCCCCAGGGCCTGATGGTCTGCATCCCAGAGTACTTAAGGAGGTGGCGCTAGAAATTGTGGACGCATTAGTGATCATTTTCCAATGTTCTATAGATTCAGGATCAGTTCCTGTGGATTGGAGGGTAGCTAATGTCCCACTTTTCAAGAAAGGAGGGAGAGAGAAAACGGGAAATTATAGACCAGTTAGTCTGACGTCAGTGGTGGGGAAGATGCTGGAGTCAATTATAAAAGACGAAATTGCGGAGCATTTGGATAGTAAACATAGCACAAAAAGTAAGGAAATTTGTGTTTGGTAGATTATTTCTTTGTTGTAACAATGTTTCTTGGCAATAAATCTTATACCGTTGGAAAGCCTGTTTATTTCCCTTTTAAATGGTGCCACATTTGTAAGGAACATGCATTTGTGGGATGAGCAGCAGAGCTGAGTATATGGGTTGCGCCCATGAAAAATTTGCCAAATCTTCTCTGCCAATGCCAAACAGCTTATTCTGCTGTTGCTATTGACCCTTGTTTTGAGCTTCTGGTACCCTCAGGTGCTGACAATCAGGTGCCTGATTGGCACCTGATTGGCAGCATCTGTGAGCATGGGCCCTGCTACAGTGGTCAGTAGGTGTCTGCTCCAAGAATCGGCATGCCACGTTTGACTGATCTGGATAGGGCCCGTGCGATAGGGCAACTTCAAGCTGGTGTTCCGCAAAACCAAGTTGCGGCATTATTTGGAGTGAGCCCTAGTACCATCGCCAATTTCCATATAACGGGGGATGTCAGAGACAGGCCGCGAAGTGGGCGCCCCAAGAAGATGACACCCGAAGAAGACCGTTTCCTCACCCTGTCAGCACTTAGGAACCGTAGGCTGTCTTCTACAGATTTGCAGTCAAGGTTTGCAGGACGATATGGCCAACGTCTCTCTGCCCAGACAATTCGGAACAGACTGCACGCAGCCGATCTCCGGTGTCGGCAACACCACTGGAACCTGAACATGTGGAGGAACGTTATGTTCAGCGATGAGTCCAGATTCTGCCTACGGCAGTTGGATCATAGGGTCAAAGTGTGGAGAAGACGCGGAGAACGCTATGCTGATTGCTGCACCGATAGAGTAACATCTTTTGGTGGAGGCAGTGTGATGGTGTGGGGCGGCATCTCCCTCACTGGAAAAACGAGGCTTGTCATCATTGGAGGCAATCTCAATGCAGAGAGATATCGAGATGAGATTCTGCAACCAGTGGCAATCCCATATCTCCACAGTCTGGGACCGAACTCTATCCTCCAAGATGACAATGCTCGCACCCACAGAGCAGGGTTTCTCAGAGACTACCTCCAGAATTTGGGAGTGGAGAGGATGGAATGGCCTGCCAGCAGTCCTGACCTCAACCCCATTGAACACTTGTGGGATCAGCTTGGGCATGCTGTTCGTGCCAGAGTGACCAACACAACCACGTTGGCTGACTTGCGACAAATGCTGGTTGAAGAATGGGATGCCATCCCACAACAGTGTGTGACCAGGCTGGTGACCAGCATGAGGAGGAGGTGCCAGGCTGTTGTGGCTGCGTATGGATCTTCCACACGCTACTGAGGCTCCTGTTTATTAAATGAATAAATTGTTAAATTGCCAATATGTTTTGTTTCTTCAGACTTCAATCATCCAATCCACCAAACAACACCGAACAAGAGTCAATGGCAGAATAAGCTGTTTGGCATTGGCAGAGAAGATTTGGCAGATTTTTCATGGGCGCAACCCACATACTCAGCTCTGCTGCTCATCCCACAAATGCATGTTCCTTACAAATGTGGCACCATTTAAAAGGGAAATAAACAGGCTTTCCAACGGTATAAGATTTATTGCCAAGAAGCATTGTTACAACAAAGAAATAATCTACCAAACACAAATTTCCTTACTTTTTGTGCTATGTTTAGTAACAGGATTGTTCCGAGTCAGCATTGATTTACGAAGGGGAAATCATGCTTGACTAATCTTCTGGAATTCTTTGAGGATGTAACTAGGAAAATTGACAGGGTTCCACATAGGAGATCAGTGGGCAAAAGTAGAGCACAGTAGATACAGTTTAATGTGGATAAGTGTGAGGTTATCCACTTTGGTGGTAAGAATAGGAAGGCAGAGTATTATCTGAATGGTGTCAAGTTAGGAAAAGGGGACATACAATAAGATCTGGGTGTCCGGGTGCATCAGTCACTGAAAGGAAGCATGCAGGTACAGCAGGCAGTGAAGAAAGCCAATGGAATGTTGGCCTTCATAACAAGAGGAGGTGAGTATAGGAGCAAATAGGTCCTTCTGCGGTTGGAGAGGGCCCTAGTGAGACTGCACCTGGAGTACTGTGGGGGGGGGGGGGCTCACTGGCACCATGGCCGCCCTCAACGGACCCGCTCATGTCCCCGTCTCTGCGTCCACAGCAACGCTCCTAAACCCAGCAGGAGGGGAACACGGAGGGTCAACAGGACAATACTAACACGTGAACATCATTAATGCTTGAGGGGGAGGGGGTGAGGTGAGAGGGAGGGTGGGAAGGAAGGGAGCGGTGAGGAGGGAAGGGGGATGAGGTCAGTGGAAGTGGGGAGGGGCGGGGGGGGGGGGGCGCACCGTCCCGAGCATCCGGGCACGGATTTGCAGCCCCCGCGAGAGCGGAGGGGAGCGGGACGTGTCCGCTGATTGGCCAGCCGCCTCAATCGTTGCTATGATGGCTGTGATTGGCGGAGGGCGCTGTCAGTCCAAGGGGCGGGGACGAGGGTCCGATTGATCAGTCGCAGGGAGGGGCGGTACCTGCTTCTTTGTGACGTCCTGGCCCGGGGAGGCGGGACTCGCTCCAATTGGCCACTGACGCAGCCCGTCAGTGAGGGAGGGGGGACCTGGTCGCCGGTCTCGCGGGGTCTGCTCAGCGCCGGGAGCTCAGGTGGGGAACTGCCTCCAGCTTGGGCTCTGCGTCCTTCCCCCCCCTCCCCGTGGGCAACCCGAGGAGCCGGAGCCCGAAGCGTGCGGGTTGGGGGAGGGAGGTCAGTCGGTCTGGGGGAGGGAGGGAGGTCGGTCTGAGGGCCCTCTGGTCCACCGATCGCAGCGCCCCCTGTCTGCAGCGACCGCTTGAAGTTGAAGGACGCGGCGCACCGTCCACAACAACGGCTCCTAAACACTGCAGGAGGGGAAGACAGAAGGCCAATAAGCTGCCCCTCTAGTATCTTTGGTGCGGCCTTCCCCCTCACACACACACCCCTCAACCCCCCCCACCCACACATCCTCCCATACCCCTCTCACCCTTCCACACCCCTGACCCCCCCACTTCCCCTCACCCCACCCTGACCCCATTCCACCCTTTGCCCCCTCTTTCATTTCCCAACTCACCCTGACGCCACCTCTCAACCCCCACTCCCTCACCACCTGCTCAACTCTCCCTCACCCTTCTCCCCCTCTCCTCCACTTTCCCCCCTCCGCCCCCCCTCCACGCCTCACCCCCCCACACCCTTCGACCCCTACCCTCCTATACTCCCTCAACTCTCCCCTCCCCCCTGACTCACTCTTCCCCCCCCTCCCCTTCAAGCACTAGTGGTGTTCACATGTAAGTAATGTCCTGTTTGCAAGCTTCTTTACCATCTGTGTTCCACTCCTGCAGGGTTTAGGCGCAGTTGCTGTGGACGGAGAGTGGCCATTGAGGGCGGCCAGGATGCCGGTGAGCCCATCAGCTCGGTGTGCGGGATGAGCTCCGGTGGAGGACCACATGGCGGGGCCCAATAAGGAGAAGCGTTTTGTGTGCGACGTGTGTGGCAAGGCCTGGCAGCAGCCGAGCCAGCTGGAGACCCACCAGCGGACGCACACGGGAGAACGCCCCTTCGACTGCTCCACCTGCAGCAAGAACTTCAAGTCGGCGGGGGACCTGATGATCCACCAGCGCATGCACATGGGTGAGAAGCCCTTTACCTGCTCCACCTGCGGCAAGAGCTTTGCCCAGTCCTCGGGGCTACAGCGGCACCGGCGGGTGCACACGGGCGAGAAGCCCTTTGGCTGCTCCACCTGCGGCAAGAGCTTTGGCCGGTCGTCGGGACTACAGCAGCACCAGACGGTGCACAGCGGTGTGCGGCCCTTCATCTGCTTCGACTGCGGCAAGTGCTTCAAGTTGTCACCGGACCTGTTGAAGCACCAGCGCCTGCACACCGGGGAGAAACCGTACATCTGCAGCGACTGCGGCAAGGGCTTTGCCTGCTCCAGCACCCTGCTGCAGCACCAGCGCAGTCACACCGGCGAGCGCCCCTTCACCTGCGCCCAGTGCGGCAAGGGTTTCACCCGCTCCTACAGCCGGCTACTGCACCAGCGCAGTCACACCAGCAAGCACCCCTTCACCTGCGCCCAGTGCGGCAAGTGCTACACCAACTCCTCCAGGCTGCTGAAGCACCAGCGCGACCATCCCATCCCCAGCCCGGTGAGTGGCGAGTGCTTTGCCGTGGCATCCCACGCCCTGTCTCACCAGCGCGTGCACACCAGTGGCCAGCCCTGTGATTGCCAGTACTGCAGTGAGGTGTTTGATAGCTCGTGGAGGCTGCGGCAGCACCGGCGGGCCCACGCCGGCGAGCGGCTCTTCCGACCGCGGCAAGTGCTTCAAGATTGAAACACCCAGTGGTGCAGCGGTAGAATTGCTGCCTCATGGCGCCATAGGCCCTGGTCCGTGGATAGGCGCTGTTTAGGTAGGTTTTTTGAGGATGTAACCAGGAAAATTGGGGAGAGCCGGTGGATGTAGTGTACCTCGACTTTCAGAACGCCTTCTACAAGGTCCCACAAAGGAAATTAGTGGGCAAAATTAGAGCACATGGTATTGGGGGTAGGGTACTGACATGGATAGAAAATTGGTTGACAGACAGAAAGCAAAGAGTGGGGATAAATGGGTCCCTTTCAGAATGGCAGGCAGTGACTAGTGGGGTACCGCAAGGCTCGGTGCTGGGACCGCAGCTATTTACAATATACATTAATGAATTGAATGAAGGGATTAAAAGTACCATTAGCAAATTTGCAGATGATAAAGCTGGGTGGTAGTGTGAACTGTGAGGAAGATGCTATGAGGTTGCAGGGTGACTTGGACAGGTTGTGTGAGTGGGCAGATGCATGGCGAGAGCTTCATTCAAGAGAGCTAAATTAGAGAGAGCTTCATTCAAGAGAGAGCTAGATAGAGCTCTTAAGGATAGCGGAGTCAGGGGAGAAGGCAGGAACGTGGTACTGATTGAGAATGATCAGCCATGATCACATTGAATGGCGGTGCTGGCTCGAAGGGCCGAATGGCCTCCATCTGCTCCTATTGTCTATTGACACAAAATGCTGCAAGGAATGGGTAACCTTTTGGGTCGAGACCTTCAGTCTCGATCCGAAACATCACCCATTCCTTCTCTCCGGAGATGCTGCCTGACCCGCTGAGGTACTCCAGCATTTTGTGTCCACCTATCACTTGCCAGGCTTTATCCAGCCCCCATCTCTTTGTTCCAGCTTTCTACCCCGACTCCATGCGTCCAAAGAAGGGTCCAGATCTGACACGTCGCCTGCCCATTCCCCTCCAAAGTGCAGGCAGAACTCAGGTCAGCCATCCTTGGTGGGAAACGAATGGAAAAGTGTTCCCAATATCAGCCCTCCTTGGCCCCGACGACAATGCGGTGTCCATTCTTGGGAATCGATGCAAGGTCCGAGTTGACCAGTCATTGACAGCTCCCCCTCGAGCACCATCTCTTCGTCATTCCTCTGTCGTCTACTCGCTGGTGAAAGGCGTCAGGATTAATCCGGAGTCACCGCTTCCCATCCCCCGGCCGTTCCCCCTCAACTCCAAACGGTGGCATCTCGCTCTCCGCCCTTGGACGGCCGCAAGACTCCAGCGGCGGTAAACAAGGACTATTACTCATTAACCTGTTGGAACCAAGTTGTATTCCAATGAAATAAATGTCTTTTTTCACACAAAGAAAAGTAGATCAGCCCCCAAATGATCAGTGTTATCTCATAAGCTTTCTTCTATATACAGATGCTCCTTGACTTACGATGGGGTTACTTTCCGATAAACCCATCGTAAATAGCATAAGTTGAAAATGCATTTAATACACTTAACCTACCAAACATCACAGCCACCTAACCTGCGTTTTCTACTGAATGTTTAACATAGAAAATATGTGCAGGCCATTTGGCCCTTCGAGCCTGCACCGCCATTGTGATCATGGCTGATCATCCACAATCAATAACCCGTGCCTGCCTTCTCCCCGTATCCCTTGATTCCACTAGCCCCTAGAGCTCTATCTAACTCTCTCTTAAATCCATCGAGTGATTTGGCCTCCACTGCCCTCTGCGGCAGAGAATACCACAAATTCACAACTCTTTGGGTGGAAAAAGTTCCTTCTCATCTCAGTTTTAATTGGCCTCCCCTTTATTCTAAGATTGTGGCCCCTGGTTCTGGACTCACCCAACATTGGGAACATTTTTCCTGCATCTAGCTTGTCCAGTCCTTTTATAATTTTATATGTCTCTAAGATCCCCTCATCCTTCTGAACTCCAGTGAATGCAAGCCTAGTCTTTCCAATCTTTCATCATATGACAGTCCCGCCATCCCAGGGATCAATCTTGTGAACCTGCGCTGCACTGCCTCAATTACAAGGATGTCCTTCCTCAAATTAGGAGACCAAAACTGTACACAATACTCCAGATGCGGTCTCACCAGGGCCCTATACAACTGCAGAAGAACCTCTTTACACCTATACTTGTTATGAAGGCCAACATGCCATTAGCTTTCTTCACTGCCTGCTGTACCTGCACGCCAAATTTCAGTGACTGGTGAACAAGGACACCCAGATCTCGCTGCACTTCCCCCTTACCTAACCTTCTTGCTATTGAGGGCGTGCAGTGTAGGTTTACTAGCTTAATTCCTATTCCTGGAATAGTGGGACTGTCGTATGTTGAAAGACTGGAGCGACTAGGCTTGTATACACTGGAATTTAGAAGGATGAGAGGGGATCTTATCGAAACATATAAGATTCTTAAGGTGTTCGACATGTTAGAAGCAGGAAACATGTTCCCAATGTTGGGGGAGTCCAGAACCAGGGGCCACAGAATAAGGGGTAGGCCATTTAGAACGGAGATGAGGAAAAACGTTTTCAGTCAGAGAGTTGTAAATCTGTGGAATTCTCTGCCTCAGAAGGCAGTGAAGGCCAATTCTCTGAATGCTTTCAAGAGAGAGCTAGATAGAGCTCTTAAGGATAGCGGAGTCAGGGGGTATGGGGAGAAGGCAGGAACGGGGTACTGATTGAGAATGATCAGCCATGATCACATTGAATTGCGATGTTGGCTCGAAGGGCCGAATGGCCTACTCCTGCACCTATTGTCTATTGTCATTGAGATAATAATCTGCCGGCAAGCAGGCAGATTATTATCTCAATGACAATAGACAATAGGTGCAGGAGTAGGCCATTCGGCCCTTTATATTATACTGCATCTGCCCATTCACTCAACCTGTCCAGGTCACCCTGCAACCTCCTAACATCCTCTTGCCAGTTCACACTGCCACCCAGCTTTGTGTCATCCGCAAACTTGCTAGGGTTACTTCTAATTCCTTCATCCAAATCATTAATATAAACAGTTGCGGCCCCAACTCCGAGCCTTTTGGCACTCCACTCCCACTGCCTGTCATTCTGAAAAGGACCCGTTTACTCCTACTCTTTGCTTCTTGGCTGCCAACCAATTCTCTATCCATGTCAACACCCTACCCCCCAATACCATGTGCTCTAATTTTGCTCACCAATCTCCCGTGTGGGACCTTATCAAAGGCGTTCTAAAAATCTACATCCACTGGCTCCCCTTCATCCATTTTACTTGTCACATCTCTCAGACAATTCCGGAATAGTCAAGCATGATTTAGTTTAGAGATACAGCGCGGAAACAGGTCCTATCGGCCCACCGGGTCCATGCCAACCAGCGATCACCCCGCACATTAACACTATCCTACACATACTAAGGACAATTTTTACATTCACCAAGCCAATTAACCTACAAACCTGCACGTCTTTGGAGTGTGGGGGGAAACTGAAGATCTCAGAGAAAACCCATGCAGGTCTCAGGGAGAACGTGCAAGTTCCGTACAGACAGCACCTGTAATCGGGAATGAACCCGGGTCTCCGGCCCTGCATTCGCTGTAAGGCAGCAATTCTACCTTGGCCGAATGTGTATCGCTTTTGCGTAAAGTCGAAATATCGTAAGCTGAAGCATCGTAAGTCGAGGCGCATCTGTATATATTTAAAAAAAAGAAAAATGCTAACTGATCGTGCACAATTGTGAAGGCTTCGTTTCAAAGGCAGGGCAGGGGCATTCCCTGAGGGGTTCCGGGGGTTGGAAGAGGTTTCTTGTGTTTTCCCCTCAGTTGTTGTCTGGGGAGGAATGGCGGCGGCACTCGGCCCGTCGGGGCTAGGATGAGCGGGAGGAAGGCTGAGCTCGGATTGAGGCTTGTACGGCCGAGGTTTCCTCCTCTGCCCCGAAACTCCACAAGGACAGCATCGGTGGTCGCCCTGCCTGCAGACAGGCCCTTCGGCCACTCCCGTCCACGCTACACCAGGCTTTGTGCAACACAATCTTGCACTTTTCTGCACTGGATATTGCATTTGTCATCACCGTATGTACACTGTTTGCTCTGGCGGCTGCGTGCGAACGTGTGATTTCATCGCCTCCCGGTCAGTGTGCAGGACAACAAACTAATGAAGCATCTGGAGCGCAGTTCTCCTGGGTCGATGCAGGTTGAAGCATCAAACTACTACCCTGTTGAGCCCCGTCAGTTCCACAGCACAGAAACACAGCCATGCCTATCGAAGCTAGTCCCACATGCCCGTGTCTGGCCCTAACCCTCTGTCTTTCCCACCCATGCCTTTTGAAAGGATATGAGGAGGAATTTCTTTAGCCGGAGGGTGGTGAATCTGTGGAATTCATTCCCACAGACGGCGGTGGAGGCGTGACCGGGTATTGTTTAGATTTTAGAGATAAAATAGGCCCTTCTGCCCACCTAGTCCTCGCCAACCAGTGATCCCCCTGTACACTAGCTCCATCCTACACATATTAGGGATGAATTTACAATTTTGCAGAAGCCAATTAATCTACAAACCTGCACATCTTTGGAGTGTGGGAGGAAACCGGAGCATCCGGAGAAAACCCACGCAGGTCACAGGACGAAGGTACAAACTCTGTTCAGACAGCACCCGTAGTCAGGATCAAACCCGGGTCTCTGGCTCTGTGAGGCAGCATCTCTACTGCTGCGCCACTGTGCTATGGCTTTTAAAGTGGAGATTTCCTGATTAGTACGGGTGTCAGGGGTTATGAGAATGGGGTTGAGAGGGAAAGATAGATCAGTCATGATTGAATGATGGAGTAGACTCGATCGCCCGAATGGCCTACTCATAATAATAATAATTATACTTTGTTAGCCAAGTATGTTTTGCAACATATAAGGAATTTGATTTGCCATAGTCATACCAATAAAAAGCAACAAGACACAAAATGCATTTTAACATAAACATCCACCACAGTGACTTCTCCACATTCCTCACTGTGATGGAAGGCGGAAAAAAATGTTCAATCTCTTCCCTTCTTTGTTCGCCCGTAGTCGGGGCACTTGAACCTTCCGTTGTCGGGGCGATCTTGGCCCCCGTAGCTGGTGGTTATGCTCTCCGCGTTGGGGTGATCAAGCTCCCACATCGGGGGATCTCAGCTCCCTGCACCGGGCAATCGGATCCCGGGTCGGGCTAGTCGAACTTCCTGCGACTTGGAGCTTCCCGACATCAGTCTCTACCCGAGACTGCGAGCATAATAGTAATGTTGAAATCCGCAGGCCGCAGTTGGAGCGTTGATCCCAGGCAAGGGATCACAGTCTCTGATGGTAAGTCCATGGCCCCACGATGGGGCTCCGAGTCAGTCTCGAGCAAGGCCACCAGCTCGATGATGTTAGGCCGCAGAGCGACCGGAGATACGATCCGGAAAACAATCGCATCTCCGGCAAGGTAAAAGATTGAAAAAACGTTTCTCCTGATCCCACCCCACACATAAAACAAACTTTTGGGCAGAGACAAGGAACTGCAGATGCTGGTTCATACACAAAAAGATACAAAGTGCTAGAGGCAGCATCTGTGGAGAACATGAATAAGCAACATTTTACCGAGTGCTGGAGTAACTCAGCGGGTCAGGCAACATCTCTGGTCAACGTGGATAGGCGATGTTTCATGTCTGAAGAAGTGTAATGACCCCAAAAAAGTCCATTCTCCATGTTCTCCATGGACAGACACAAAATTGTGGAGTAATATACAGAAATTGCGGCAAGAATGTTTAACACATTTCCTTCAATAATAAATTGTATCGAACACAATATACTTGTCACCCTACAGTCATAAAATATTCCACACAATAAGTCATTAGCCGAAGGTAAGGATCCTTATCGTATAAAAATGCTGCGAAAATGCTGTATCTTTGAGTAGAAGCAGGGGGAGTGCTGAGTGTGGTTGTACACCCTTTACACTAGTCCCCCCACTCCCGTCTGACGATAAATTAAGCTTTGCTTGCTTTACCTTTAACTGTTTGTGTTGTTGTCAGTTTCAAGAAACGAACTTTACCACAGTTATAGACAGGTACATGGATAGGTCAAGTTTGGATGGATATGGACCAAACGCAGGCAGGTGGGACTAGTGTCGCTGGGACATGTTGGCCAGTGTGGGCAAGTTGGGCCGAAGGGCCTCTTTCCCCGCTGTATCACTTTGTGACTCTAACACGAAGTGCAGCAGGAACTCGGCGGGTCAGGCAGCATCTGTGGAGAACATGGATAGGCGACGTTTCGGGTCAGGACCCTTCTTCAGACTACACTATGTTATCAGATGAGAGGATGATCGGCAAATGGGTGGAGTGAGTGACGGAAGCGAGAGAAAACAAGCAGATGAAAGTGTGAGATAAGGAGAGAGGAATGTATACGTGCAGCTTTAAGGAACATTGGTCAGTTGGCATTTGGAGTATTGCCCACAGTTCTGGTCACTCCATTACAGGACTGATGTGGAGACTTAGGGGAAGGTGCAGAGGGGGTTTAGCAGAATGGTTTAAAAACCAACAACTGCAGATGCTGGTTTACAAAATGCTGAAGTAACTCAGCGAGACAGGCAGCATCTCCGGAGAGACAGAATGGGTGATGTTTCGGGTCGAGACTGAAGAGGGTCTAAACCTGAAACGTTATCCATTCCTTCCAGCATTTTGACTCTACCTAAACAGCATCTATCCACGGCGCGGTGTGCCAGCAGGCTGGAGGAGCGGGCAAAGGCCTTGCCACACGGCGGGCAGGTGAAGGGGCGCTTGCCGGTGCTGCCACAGGCTGGACATATGGGTGAAACCCTCGCCACACTCAACGCACTCAAAGGGTCTCTCTCTGGTGTGTATCCGCTGGTGCTCCCGCAGACCCCGTACGCTCTTGATACGCTTGCCGCAGTGGGAAGAGCCGCTCGCCGGCATGGGCCCGCCGGTGCTGCCGCAGCTCCCGCGAGCTGTCAAACGCCTCACCGCAGTACTGGCAGTCGTAGGGCTGGCCACTGGTGTGCACCCGCTGGTGAGACAGGGCTTGGGAGGCCACAGCAAAGCGCTCGCCACTCACCGGGCTGGGGATGGGACGGTTGCCGGCGTGCACCCGCTGGTGCCTCAGCAGCTTTTTGGAGTGGGTGAAGCCCTTGCCGCACTGGGCGCAGGTGAAGGGGTGCTCGCCGGTGTGGGTGCGCTGGTGCCGCAGCAGGTTGGAGGCCTGGGTGAAGCATTTGCCGCACTGGGTGCAGGTGAAGGGATGCTCGCCGGTGTGGGTGCGCTGGTGCCGCAGCAGGTTGGAGGCCTGGGTGAAGCATTTGCCACACTGGGCGCAGGTGAAGGGGAGCTCGCCGGTGTGGGTGTGCTGGTGCTGTAGCAGGCTGTCGGAGCGGGTGAAGCCCTTGCCGCACTGGGCGCAGGCGAAGGGGCGCTCGCCGGTGTGGGTGCGCTGATGCCTCAGCAGCTTGGAGGACAGGGTAAAGCCCTTGCCGCAATGGGCGCAGTTGAAGCGGAGCTTGTCGGTGTGGGTGTACTGGTGCTGCAGCAGGCTGGAGGACTGGATGAAGCCTTTGTCGCAGTCGCTGCAGGTGTACAGCCGCTCCCCGGTGTGCCAGCGTCGGTGCACTTTCAGTTCTGACGACGACTTGAAGCCTTTGCCGCAGTCGGAGCAGGTGAAGGGCCGCTCATCGCTGTGCACCCGCTGGTGCGTCCGCAGCCCTGACGCCTGGGTAAAGCTCTTGCCGCAGGTGGAGCAGACAAAGGGCTTCTTACCTGTGTGCACCTGCCGGTGGATCTTCAGGTCATTCATCCTTTTGAAGAGCTTGCTGCAGTCGGGGCAGCCAAAGGGCCTCACGTCAGAGTGCACGAGTTTGTGCCGCAGCAGGGTTCTGTAGCAGGTGAAGTTCTTGCCACACTCCGAGCAGTCGAAGGGGCGTTCTCCTGTGTGCACCCGCCGGTGGGTCTCCAGCAGGCCCGGCTGCAGCCAGGCCTTGCCACACACGTCGCACACATAACGCTTCTTCTTGTTGGGCCCCGTCATGTGGTCCTCCAACGAAGCTCAGCCCGCACACTGAGCAGATGAGGGGGGGGGGGCAGCTCACCGGCACCCTGGCCGCCCTCAACGGCCGCTCACGTCCTCGTCTCTCCGTCCACAGCAACGGCTCCTAAACCCTGCAGGAGGGGAACACAGAGGGTCAACAAGCTGGCAAACAGGCCATGACTAACACATGAACATCATTAATGCGTGAAGGGGGGGGGGAAGGGGGTGAGGGAGAGGGTGGGGGGAGGAGGAGGTGAAGATGTGAGTGAGGGAGTGGGGTCAGGGGTGAGGGGGCAAGTAGGGGATGGGGATGATAGTTTCGGGGGAAGTGGGGCATGGGGGGGTCGAGGGGTGGGTGGGAGGGGGGGAAGGGGGCGCCGCACCAACCTGGGGTCGCCGAGCATCCGGGCACCGCGCTGACTCTCCCTCCTGCTCCAACTGCAGCAAGGACTTCACCCACTACTTGCCGGTGTAGGTGCGCTTTTACTGTCCTCTTTTATATTCTTGGCCAGCTTCGCTTCGTACCTCATCTTGTCAGCCCTTATTGCCCTTTTTGCTTCCTTCTGTTATCCTTTGAAAGTTGCCTGATCCTCTGCTTTCCTGCTACTCTTTGCTGTGTTGTACATCTTCTCTTTTAGCTTTATTCCATCTCTAACTTCCCTTGTCAGCCACGGTTGCCTCTTACTCCCCTTAGAACCTTTCTTCCTCTTTGGAATGAAATGATCCTGCATCTTCTGGATTATGCCCAGAAATATCTGCGCATTGCTGTTCCACCGTCATTCCTGCTAGGATCCTTTTCCATTCGACCTTGGCCCGCTCCTCTCATGCCTTCATAGTCCCCTTTGTTCAAGATTCAAGATTCAAGATTCAAGATTCAAGATATCTTTATTTGTCATCCAAAAAACAAGTTTTTTGGACGAAATTTCGTCACCCACAGTCCAACAATAAGAGCAATAAAATAAGCAAATTACACAACCCCAACCAACACAAAACCCCCCAAAAAGAAACATCCATCACAGTGAGTCTCCTCCAGTCCCCTCCTCACTGTGATGGAAGGCCAGAATGTCTTTTTTCTCTTCCCCTGCCGTCTTCTCCTGCGGTCAGGCTGTTGTTGCCATGTTCCAGGCTGCGCCGGACGGTGAAATGTCCGCAACGGGCCGACCCAAGCCCCGCTGTAAGTCGGGGCGGTCGGGGCTCCCGACATTGAAGCCCCCGCCGAGCAGAGAAAATTCCGTGGCCTATTTCAACTACAACACTGACATTCCTGGTTTTACCTTCTCCCTCTCAAATTGCAGATTAAAACTAATCATATTATCGTCACAACCTCCAAGCGGTTCCTTTACCTTGAGTTCCCTTATTAAATCTGGTTCAGTGGACAACACTAAATCCAGAACTGCCTTCTCTCTGGTAGGCTCTAGTACAAGCTGCTCTTAGAATCCATCTCGGAGGCACTCTACAAACTCCCTTTCCTGGGATCCAGAACCAACCTGATTTTCGCAGTCTACAAGCATATTGAAATCCCCCATAACCACAGTGGCATTATCTTTGTTACATGCAAATGTTAACTCCTGCTGCAACTTACACCCTATATCCAGGCTACTGTTTGTGGGGTCTGTAGATAACTCCCATTAGTGTCTTCTTACCTTTACAATTCTTCAACTCTGTCCACAGTGACTCCACATCGTCAGTCTCTGTCACCCCACGCAAGGGACTGAATTCCATCCCTCACCAACAGAGCTACCCCACCTCCTCTGCCCACCTGCCTGTCCTTTCTATAGGACGTATAACCCTGAATATTCAGTTCCCAGTCTGGATCCTTCTGCAGCCACGTCTCGGTAATCCCCACAATGTCATATCTTCCAATCTCTAATTGAGCCGATAGTTCATCCACTTTGCTTCTTGTACCACGCATTTATATATAATATTTTTAATCCTTTGCTCATCTCACCTTTCACATCGATTCCTATTACACTTGGCCGTTCTCTCCTATTTGTTCGTGAGCTTTCTGTCCCGTTAATTCTGGGGTCTTTCTTAACTTTTCCTATACTCTCTTTCCCTTTAACTTCATCCATTTGAAACACCCCCCCCATTATAAAAACAATTCCCGACTGATCGATTGTAATCATGTGTTGCCTTTCTGCTGACTGGTTAGCATGCAACAGAAAACTGTACCTCGGTAATCGTGACAATAAACTAAACTCAACCCTCCCGCCGCCAGGGGACGCTGCGGCCGGCTGACCGGAGGCGCTGCACAGCGACCTCCTGCCGCCAGGGGGCGCGGCTGACAGCGGAACGAAGACGGTGCGTCGCGACCTCCCGCCGCCAGGGGCCGCTGCGATCGGAGGACCAGAGGAGCTGCACTTCGGCCTTCAACCGATCAGCAAAGGGCGCGAAAGTCGGAGGATCAGAGGGCGCCCGGACCTCCTTGCCTCCCTCACATTTCGAGCCCGCAGGCCTGGAATTCAAGCTGTTAGGGTCGGCGTACGCGGGAACACCCTCAGGAAGGAAGCAGGGAGTGGGGGAAAGGACGCGGGGCCGAGCGGTGGCGGCTGTTCCCCACCTGAGCTCCCGGCGCTAAGCGAGCGGAGGCCTCGTCCCGTTGTACCGGCCCGCCTCGCGTGACCGGCGACCAGGTCCCGCCTCCTCCCCACTGACGGGCAGCGCCAGCGGCCAATGGCAGCAGGCACCGCCTCCTCTCGGCGTCCGACCAATCAACGCTGCGTCCCCGCCCACCCGGCGCAGGTGAGCGCGTCGAATTGGTCAAAAACCGCAGCGACCTCCGCCCTTGCAACGGTTGCCATGGCGCGGCCCGCAGGGAACGCTGGTGCTTTAGCAGGTTGGAGGAGCGGGTGATGGCCTTGCCGCCCTTTGGTCTGCCCGAACTTTGTTGACCTCCCATCGGAGCGAGCTGTCCGTCGGGGAATGTTGCCGACTGGCCCGCTGCAGACTGCAGGAGTACGTGCTGAGAGACGCACTGAAGCTTGGTGCAGCCAACGCTGGCCCAAGGCTCTGTGGGGGAGGACCACAGTCTAGGGTCCTTCCGCTGCTGGACATGGGGGCCAGGGTGTGGTGGAGACGCCCCTCCAAATAAGGGAAGGGATTCTGTGCAAATCTGGCAATGAATATCTGAATTGAATGTCTAACCTCCGGGAATGTCGGATGGAGTTTTTGAAAAGAAAATGTTTTGTAAATATTTATTACTGGAATAAAGTATTTTTTGATATATAGATTTTTTAAAAGGTGAAGGCCTCGCCGCACTGGGCACAGGGGAAGGGGCGCTCGCCGGTGTACAGGCGCCAGTGCACTTTCAAATCCGGCATCGACTTGAAGCCACAGCACCGACGAATTCAAAAAGCGCTTACCGCAGTCAGAGCAGTGGAAGGAGGCGGGGAGGGGGAAGGGGAGAAGGGAGGGGAGAGGTGGTGAGGAGGCAAGGGGGGGAAGTAGGGAAGGGGGATGAGGGTGGTGGAAGTGAGGGAAGCGGGATAGAGGGGGTGGTGAGGGGGCAAGTAGGGGGAGGGCCGTACCGACCTGGGGGCGCCGAGCATTTGGGCCCCACATCAAGCCGCCTGCACGTCCGCCAGCCATCTGCCCTGACAGGAGGCGGTGATATCATGGCGCCGTGTGTGCGGATGATGTCACGGCGCAGGGCGGCTCACGCGCGGGCGGGAGGATTGGCGCGGTGCCCGGATGCTTGGCACCCCCAGGTCGGTGCGGTCTACCCCCTCACATAACCCTCACATTCACCTCACACCCCCTCCTCCCCCTTCAGGCACTAGTGATGTTCATGTGTTAGTAATGGCCTGTTTGCCAGCTTGTTGACCCTCTGTTCTCCTCCGCAGGGTTTAGGAGCCATTGCTGTGGACGGAGAGACGGGGACGTGAGCGGCTATTGAGGGCAGCCAGAGTGAGCAGCCATTGAGGGCGGCCGGTGAGCCCCCCCCCCCCCCCCCCCCCATCTGCTCGGTGTGCGGGCTGAGCCTCGGTGGAGGACCACATGACTGGGTCCAACAAGGAGAAGCGTTATAAGTGTGACGTGTGTGGCAAGGCCTGGCAGCACCTGTACCTGCTGGAGACCCACCGGCGGGTGCACACGGGAGAACGCCCCTTCAACTGCTCTGACTGCGGCAAGAGCTTCAAGACGGTACAGGAGCTGAAGATCCACTGGCAGGTGCACACGGGCGAGAAGCCCTTCACCTGCTCCACCTGCGGCAAGAGCTTTGCCCTGTTGTCGGGGCTGAGGCGGCATTGGCGGGTGCACACGGGCGAGAAGCCCTTTGGCTGCTCCACCTGCGGCAAGAGCTTTGCCCAGTCATCAGGTCTGAGGAGGCACCAGTGGGTGCACATCAGTGAACGGCCCTTCACCTGCTCCGACTGCGGCAAAGGCTTGAAGTCGATGCCAGAGTTCAAGGTGCACCAGCGCCTTCACACCGGGGAGTGGCCGTACACCTGCAGCAACTGCGGCAAGGGCTTCACCCACTCCTCCAAGCTGCTGAGCCACCAGCGGGTGCACAGTGATGAGCGGCCCTTCACCTGCTCCGACTGCGGCAAAGGTTTCAAGTCGATGCCAGAGTTGAAGGTGCACCGCCGCCTGCACACCGGGGAGCGGCCGTACACCTGCAGCGACTGCGGCAAGGGCTTCACCCGCTCCGACAGCCTGCTGGAGCACCGGCGCATCCACACCGGCGAGCGCCCCTTCATCTGCGCCCAGTGTGGCAAGGGCTACACCAGCTCCTCCAAGCTGCTGTGGCACCAGCGGGTGCACGCCGATGACCGTCCCATCCTCAGCCCGGTGAGTGGCGAGCGCTTTGCTGTAGCCTCCCACACCCTGTCTCACCAGCGCGTGCACACCAGTGGCCAGCCCTATGACTGCCAGTACTGCGGTGAGGCGTTTGACAGCTCGCGGGGGCTGCGGCAGCACCGGCGAGCCCACGCCGGCGAACGGCTCTTCCCAAAGCAACAAGCGTTTCAAGAGTGATCCATATCCCTCCATTCCTTCTATATCCATGTGCCTGACTAAAAGCCTCTTAAACACCCAGTGGCGCAGCTGTAGAGTTGCTGCCTCACGGCGCCAGAGACCCGGGTTGCATTCTGACTATGGGTGCTGTCTGTTCCGAGTTTGCACGTTCTCCCCATGACCTGCGTGTTTGCTCTGGGTGCTCCAGTTTCCTCCCACACTCCAAAGACGCCATTTACCACACCAATTAGCCTACACACATGCACGTCTTTGGAGTGTGGAAGGAAACCGAAGATTTCAATGAAAACCCAGACAGGTCACGGGGAGAACGTGCAGACTCCGTACAGACAGCACCCGTAGTCGGGATCGAACTTGGTTCTCCGGCGCTGCATTTGCTGTAAATCAGTAATCTACCGTGCCGAATGTGTATCGCTTTTGCACCATCGTAAGTCGAAGCGCATCTGCATGTATTTTAAAAAAAGAAAATTTCTAGCTGATTTTGCATAATTGTGAAGGCTTGATTTCAAAGCCAGGGCAAGGGCATTCCCTGAGGGGTTCGGGGGGTTGGAAGAGGTTTCTTCTGTGTTTTTTTTCCCCTCAGTTGTTGTCTCGGGATAAATGGTGGCGGCACTCGGCCCGTCGGGGTGGAAGGCTGAGCTGGATATTATGTTAATAATAAAATAGAAGGCATTAGACAAGTCATTAGATCCTCTATGTCAGGCACAAAAAACATGTCACCTGTACACTCTCACATAAGGATCATATAACAACTATGACACTATTTAACACCATCGACTGGCGGCACAGTAGCGCAGCGGTAGAGTTGCTGCTTTACAGCGAATGCAGCGCCGGAGACTCAGGTTCGATCCTGACTACGGGTGCTGCACTGTAAGGAGTTTGTACGTTCTCCCCGTGACCTGCGTGGGTTTTCTCCGAGATCTTCGGTTTCCTCCCACACTCCAAAGACGTACAGGTATGTAGGTTAATTGGCTGGGTAAATGTAAAAAATTGTCCCTAGTGGGTGTAGGATAGTGTTAATGTGCGGGGATCGCTGGGCGGCACGGACTTGGAGGGCCGAAAAGGCCTGTTTCCGGCTGTATATATATGATATGATATGATATGACTACAAGACTCTCAATGAAATCATGTCTCATCTTAAACCATCTACCTGTGCCCTCGATGTTCTACCCACGAGCTTTTTAAAAAACATTTTCAGCTGCTTGGCGAGTGAATTAATATAAATAATCAACAATTCCCTTCTATCGGGAAATTTCCCAGAAACTCTAAAAACTGGATGAGAGGGGATCTTATAGAAACATATAAAATTATAAAAGGACTGGACAAGCTAAATGCAGGAAAAATGTTCCCAATGTTGGGCGAGTCCAGAACCAGGGGCCACAGTCTTAGAATAAAGGGGAGGCCATTTAAAACTGAGGTGAGAAGGAACTTTTCACCCAGAGAGTTGTGAATTTGTAGAATTCTCTGCTACAGAGGGCAGTGGAGGCCAAATCACTGGATGGATTTAAGAGAGTTGGATAGAGCTCTAGGGGCTAGTGGAATCAAGGGATATGGGGAGAAGGCAGGCACGGGTTATTGATTGTGGACGATCAGCCATGATCACAATGAATGGCGGTGCCGGCTTGAAGGGCCGAATGGCCTCCTCCTGCACCTATTTTCTATGTTTCTACTGCCGTTATTAAGCCTCTATTAAAAAAGTGTAGCCTTGACCCATTATTACGCAACAATTAGACACGTATCAAACTTACCCTTTATAGGTAAAATAATCGAAAAAGCTGTCCACCAACACCTTTCAATCAGGCTTTCGCCCCTTACATAGCCTGAAACGGCCCTGATCAAGTTCTTAAATTACATCCGGTTAAAATACCGATTCCGGAAAAAATCAGTTTTAGTACTTGTTGATCTTAGTGCTGCCTTTGACACTGTAGACCACAACATTTTAATAGATGACTAGAAAATTGGATTGGACTTTCAGGTAATGTCTTAAATTGGTTTAGATCCTACCTACAGGACAGAAACTATCATGTCTCCATTGGCAACTTTGTATCCGATCAAGTAAAAATGACATGTGGAGTTCCACAAGGATCAATCCTTGGCCCTCTTTTATTCAATCTCTACATGCTTCCATTAGGATACATATCATATCATATATATACAGCCGGAAACAGGCCTTTTCGGCCCACCAAGTCCGTGCCGCCCAGCGATCCCCGTACATTAACACTATCCTACACCCACTAGGGACAATTTTTACATTTACCCAGCCAATTAACCTACATACCTGTACGTCTTTGGAGTGTGGGAGGAAACCGAAGATCTCGGAGAAAACCCACGCAGGTCACGGGGAGAACGTACAAACTCCTTACAGTGCAGCACCCGTAGTCAGGATCGAACCTGAGTCTCCGGCGCTGCATTCGCTGTAAAGCAGCAACTCTACCGCTGCGCTACCGTGCCGCCCTTAAAAACAAAACAAAATTGCCTACCATAACTATGTGGATTACACTCAAATTTACATAGCCCTCACTCCAAATGACTATAGTCCCATTGATAGTCTCCATCAATGTATTGAACAGATAAACAGCTGGATGAGACACAATTTTCTCCAGCTAAACAAAGTAAAACCGAGATAATTGTCTTCGGTGCACATGACAAAAGATCGATAGTCGGTGCTTACCTATATTCTCTCGCTCTTCAGACTAACAAACCAGGTCAGAAATCTTAGTGTAATTCTAGACTCTGATCTAAACTTCAACAAGTCAAGTCAACTTTATTCAAGATGTGCAGTGAAATGAAAGTGGCAACGCCTGCGGATTGTGTTAAAACTACAAAACAGAATAGAAAAAAAAATTTTAACACAAAAAATAAATTAATACAGTAAATTAAATTAGTCCCTGGTGATATGAGAGTTAACAGTCCTGATGGCCTGTGGGAAGAAACTCCATCTCATCCTCTGTTTTCACAGCGTGACAGCGGAGGTGTTTGCCTGACCGTAGCAGCTGGAACAGTCCGTTGCTGGGGTGGTAGGAGTCCCCCATAATGTTGCTGGTTCTGGATCTGCACCTCCTGGTGTATAGGTCCTGCAGGGGGGCGAGTGTAGTTCCCATAGTGCGTTCAGCCGAACGCACTACTCTCCGCAGAGCCTTCCTGTCCTGGGCAGAGCTACATAAACTCAATAACTAAATCAGACTACTATCATCTGAAAAACATTGCAAGAGTTAGAGGTTTCATGTTTAAACAAGACCTTGAAAAGCTCATCCACGCATTTATTTTGAATAGGCTTGATTATTGTAATGGTCTTCTGACAGGCCTATCTAAAGGGGCTGTTCGCAAGTTGCAGCTCGTCCAAAATGCCGCTGCTAGATTCTTAACAAAGGCTAAAAAATTTGAACACATTACACCAATTCTCAGATCTCTACACTGGCTACCAGCCAGTCAGAGAATCGAATTCAAAGTACTCCTAATTGTCTACAAATCACTAAATGGTCTTGGACCAAAATACATATCAGATCTTCTCTCACTTTACATTCCAGCCCAGGCCCCTTAGGTCAGCTGGGACCAGTCTATTAAACGCCCCAAGAGTAAAAAGGAAACACGGTGATGCAGCTTTTAGTTACTCTGCTTCGTGCATCTGGAATAAACTCCCCAAAGAAAACAAACCGGCCCAAACTCTAAATATATTCAAAACTAGGCTTAAAACCTTAATGTTCTGCAGTGTCTATGACTAGCACTTTGAATTCTTGTTACTCTATATATCTTACTTTTGGTCTATTCTTATTACTTTTTATATTTTATTACTTTTTATCTAATTCTATTACTCTATTGTTCGCTCGTGTGTCAGACAACGTTAGCTCGCTGTTGGCTTCTGTCATCGTCCAACATGTTGGCAGAATTTTCCTATCTTCTCTCCTTGTTCTGTATTTTTAGGCTCTGTGTAAAGCACTTTGAATTGACATTACTGCAGGAAATGTGCTATATAAATAAACTTGCCTTGCCATACCCGTCCTGTGGTAAGTGCTTCACCCGCCTGGATCACCTGCTGGAGCACCGGCAGATCCAAACCGGCGAGCGCCCCTTCACCTGCCCGCTGTGTGGCAAGGCCTTTCCCCGCTCCTCCAGCCTGCTGGCACACCGTGCCGTGGATAGGCGCTGTTTAGGTCGACACAAAATGCTGCATGGAATGGGTAACGTTTCGGGTCGAGACCCTCGTCGGTCTCGACCCAAAACATCACCCATTCTTTCTCTCCGGAGATGCTGCCTGTCCTGCTGAGTTACTCCAGCAATTTGTGTCCATTTTTGTAAATCAGCATCTGCAGTTCCTTGTTTTTAAACCATTCTGGTAAACCCTCTCTGCACTTTCCCCAAAGCATCCACATCTGTCCTGTGATGGGGCCATTCTTAGTCACGTGCGTGACCAAAAATATAAAAAATTGTGGAATACATCTCTTCTAATTCTGAAAACATTACAGGTATATTGTTTTGTCCTGCATATATAACTTATATATGTTGAAGTTTATCAAGTGAAATTTTTATATGTTTTGCTGACAGTATTTGTTTAGGGTCAGAGGTTAAGTATGACTGGTCACGTGTGTGACCTCACACGGAAGCATTTTTTTCATAAGTCAGCCTTACAACTTTTAAAAAGCTAGAATTTTCATATCTTTAGCAGACATGCATTATAGTTCAGTGGGTAGGAAAATGGCAATGAATAAGATTAATCTCTTACAAGAATATATTAATGTATTACTTCATATGACATCTGGTCAAATGTGTGACATTTTGGGTGGTCACGTGTGTGACGTGACATGCATGGGGGAAATATGTACAGATATGGCAGCATTTGGGTAGTGGATACCATGTACTAAACAAGACATAACTATCTTTAGTTATTGCTGTTCATGATTTTAACTAATTAAGACAAAAGAAGATAGGTGTTGTTATTGTTTCAAAGTTTATTCATAACAAGAAAGAAAATGTATGACTTTCATACCGAGTTTGACATGAAGTTTGCAACGACTTTCTTTGCCAGGTTGCTGATTACCTCCTTTTTCCTGGGTGACCTGGGTAGAAGCTTTTCAGTTTTCCTTGGTTGCTCTTCCTAGACTCTGTGGACTCTTGTCGGCTTTCTGTGCAGCGTCTGATCATTCTGTTTTGACTTTGTTTTCACGTGACTTTTGCTTTCTTGCAGCAGCAGCTTTGCGAAATGCAATCTGCCTCTTTGTCGTTTCTTGTAAGCGTTTCTTGCGCAGTGCTTCCACTCGTTGACTCTCCTTGGAAGAAAAGTCAGGATCTTGTTGTTTCCTTTTTACTCGAAGTCTCCTAATTTTCTCTGCTGAAGTCATTGGTCTTTTGGTTGCAGGAGCCTGTTCATCCACGTTGTCTGTAATTCAATCACATTCATGTAAAAGCAGTATTAAAGTAAAACAGTTCCTAAAATACTCCAGATTATATTAACACAACATCATGCAGTCTGATCATAGTAATTTTTGACTACCATGAACATCAAATGATTTATTTTTACGTTTGTTCAATTAATGTGTTGCCCTTAAAAGAAATTAAGGTACCTACATGTACACATACATTCTAAATCTGAGTTAATTACTGAGTAATCTATTTGAACGATGTAAATTAATTTATCTTGACATCTCATGCAAACTCTGACATCTTTAAATATCTCATTCAACAGTTTCTTGTATGAGAATGCTCTCTTATAAAAATACATATTCATCACATTTTACATGATTTACATATTATCATCGAACAAAATCCACATAATTAACTCTATTGACATTTAAAATCAACTGCATGTGTAAAATGCTCACCTTCATTTTTCAGCTCAAAACAGCTCAGAAATGTCCAGCAGCAGTGAAGAGTTTGTACAGGTGCATCCAGTTGTCCAGCAGACACATTACCAGCTCATACAGTGTACTTTGTATGGTATTTTGGTAATGTGTGGTAACCACTTGTGGGCCAAGTACTACACACTGGCATAACGTACAATGACTTCATTGTTTCTAAGATCACATTCCTGCAATGACTGAGTGGACTACACCATTACATTTATGGGTAAATCTGGTCAGGAAGAGGAGCAATGATGGGTATAAACAGAGTGCATTCATGGATTGCCGTGTCACACACGTGACCATGAATATCACACATGTGACCACTTGGTCACGTGTGTGGCCAATTAATTAGTTCTTTATTCATTAAAAATTCCAGTTTAGTGAATTCATATTTGGTGAAAAGCAAGGCACAAATCAGCTAGCTTTTGACATGAAAAATGAATATTATCAAAGCTGTGTTTTTCATATGGCATAAACTTTTCATGTTTTTCGGCCACGTGTGTGACATTTAAAGTTAATTAAACTTCGTTACTTATTTTATTATAATTGAATGAAAGCTATTCTTTTTAAGTGAAATATTTTTAAAATGGGCATGGGCAAGCACATCATTAACATTAAAATACAGAAAAGAGGATATTAGATACAATTTTACAGTTGTCTAATAAAGGGGGAAAATACATGTTATTTTCATTGCAATGCACACTGACGTAAATTTATGCAAATGAGCATGAATGGTGTCTTAATTCGAAAACAAATATTATTCACGTAACTGTGGACAATGCTCTTTATCAACATACAACCAAAAAAATTTGGTTCACTTTCCAAAGAATGGCCCCTCTTCGGAAAAGCTTTTCACTCTACATCACCGTCCATATCTCTCCTTTCACTTTCCTGCGACTCTCAGTCTGAAGAAGAGTCTCGACCTGAAACGTCGCCCATTGCTTCTCTCCAGAGATGCTGCCTGTCCCGCTGAGTTACTCCAGCATCGTGTGATCTGGGCCCCTCAGCTTTTGTCTCAGGGTTGCAGCTCTAGCTCTGCAGCTTCTGGCTCCAGGCCTGGGGGGGGGGGGGGGGGACACACGTGGCCTCTGATTGGATGAATTAATAAGTTTATTGGCCAAGTATGTGCATATACAAGCAATCTGCCTTGGTGCTCCGCTCACAAATGACAACACATACAGTTAACAATTAAGAATAAAACATCGAAACAATAAGGATACAACATTACGGTTTAAACATGTGAGTGAAAATAAACCAGTGCAAAAAAAGAGACTACAGACTTTGGTTATTGAGTAGAACTACTAATCGCGGAAAAAAGCAGTTTTTATGTCTGGCTGTCGCAGCTTTGACAGTCCGGAGTTGCCTTCCAGAGGGAAGTGCTTCAAAGAGTTTGTGACCAGGGTGAGAGGGGTCAGAGATGATCTTGCCCGCTCGCTTCCTGGCCCTTGGCAGTGTGCAGTTCATCAATGGGGGAGAAGGTTGCAGCCAACAACCTTCTCAGCTGATCGAACGATCCATTTTAGCCTCCGGATGTCGT
Organism: Rhinoraja longicauda; assembly: GCF_053455715.1. Lineage (NCBI taxonomy): Eukaryota > Metazoa > Chordata > Chondrichthyes > Rajiformes > Arhynchobatidae > Rhinoraja > Rhinoraja longicauda. The sequence goes on along the minus strand of NC_135968.1, from coordinate 709,502 downwards.
GCTTGGTGGCTGAGCCAAACCAGACCATGATGGAGAAGGGGAGGACGGACTCAATGATAGCAGTATAGAATTGGACCATCATTGCCTGTGGCAGATTGTGTTTCCTCAGTTGCCGCAGGAAGTACATCCTCTGTTGGGCCTTTTTGACTGTGGAGTGGATGGTGGCCCCCCATTTAAGGTTCCCGGAGATGATGGCTGCAAGGAACTTAAATGACTCCACAGATGTGACTGGTGTTGTTGATGGTGAGTAGGGGGAGGGAAGCGGGGTCTCTTCGAAAGTCTACAATTAGTTCCACTGTCTTAAGAGCATTAAGCTCCAGGTTGTTGCGATGGCACCAGGACCCCAGCGGTGTCACTTCCCGTCTGTAGGCAGATTCCTCCCCATCCTGGATCAGTTGACAGGGCCAAGGAGGGCTGATATTGGGAACACTTCTCCATCCGGTTTCCACCACGGATGGCAGAAATACTGAGTTCTACCAGCACTTTGGAGGGGAATGGACAGGCAACGTGTCAGGTCTGGACCCTTCTTTGGACTGATAGAGTCGGGGGAGAAAGCTGGAAAAAAGAGATGGGGGCTGGACAAAGCCTGGCAATTGATAGGTGGACACAAAATGCTGGAGTAATTCAGCGGGACAGGCAGCATCTCCGGAGAGAAGGAATGAGTGAGGTTTAGGGTCGCGACTGAAGAGGGTCTCGACCCGAAAAGTTACTCATTCCATGCATCATTTTGTGTCGACCTAAACAGCGCCTATCCACGGTGCGGTGTGCCAGCAGGCTGGAGGAGCGGGCAAAGGCCTTACCACAGAGCGGGCAGGTGAAGGGACGCTTGCCGGTGTGGACCCGCCGGTGCTCCAGCAGGTGGTCCTGGCGGGTGAAGGCCTTACCACAGGACGGGCAGGGGAAGCGACGCTCACCGCTGTGGGTACGCCGGTGCTGCCACAGGCTTGACATGCGGGTGAAACCCTTGCCACACTCGGCGCACACAAAGGGTCTCTCTGTGTATCCGCTGGTGCTCCCGCAGCCCCCGTGCACTTTAGACTTTAGTGATTCAGTGCAGAAACAGGCCCTTCGACCCACCAAGTCAACGCGGACCAGCGATCCCCGCACACTATCCTACACACACTGGGGACATTTTAGATTTATACCAAGCCAATTAACCTACAAACTTGCACGTTTTTGGAGTGTCAGAGGAAACAGGAGCACCCGGAGAAAACTCATGCAAGTCACGGCGAGACCATGCAAACTCCGTACAGACAGCACAAGTAGTCAGGATGGAACCCGGGTCTCTGGCGCCGTGAGGCAGCAACTATACCGCTGCGCCACTGGGTGTTTAAGAGGCTTTTGGACAGACACATGGATATACAGGGAATGGAGGGATATGGATCACTCTTGAAACGCTTGCTGCGGTGGGAAGAGCCGCTCGCCGGCGTGGGCCCACCGGTGCTGCCGCAGCCCCCGCAAGCTGTCAAATCCCTCACCTCAATACTGGCAGTCGTAGGGCTGGCCTCTGGTGCGCACACGCTGGTGAGGCCAATAGACAATAGGTGCAGGAGTAGGTAATTTGGCTCTTCAAGCCAGCACCGCCATTCAATGTGATCATGGCTGATCATTCACAATCAGTACCCCGTTCCTGCCCTCTCCCCATACCCCCTGACTCCACTTTCATTAAGAGCTCTATCTAACTCTCTTGAAAGCAGCCGGACAATTGGCCTCCACTGCCTTCTGAGGCAGAGAATTCCACAGATTTACAACTCTGAGTGAGATTTTTTTTCTTCATCTCCGTTCTAAATGGCCTACCCCTTATTCTTAAACTGTGGCCCCTGATTCTGGACTCGCCCAACATTGGGAACATGTTTCCTGCCTGTAGCGTGTCCAATCCTTAATAATCATATATGTTTCAATAAGATCCTCTCTCATCCTTCTAAATTTCTATGTATACAAGCCCAGTCACTCCAGTCTTTCAACATACGACAGTCGCGCTATTCCGGAAATTAACCGAGTGGACCTACGCTGCACCCCCCTCAATAGCAAGAATATTCTTCCTCAAATTTTGGAGACCAGAACTGCACACGATACTCCAGGTGCGGTCTCACTAGCGCCCTGTACAACTGCCGAGGCAAAGTGCTCTCCACTCACCGGGCTGGGGATGGGACGGTCGCCGGCGTGCACCCGCTGGTGCCACAGCAACTTGGAGGAGCTGGTGTAGCCCTTGCCGCACTGGGCGCAGGTGAAGGGGCGCTCGCCAGTGTGGATGCGCTGGTGCTCCAGCAGGCTGTTGTTGCGGGTGAAGCCCTTGCCGCAGTCGGAGCAGGTGAAGGGCCGCTCACCGCTGTGCACCTGCTGGTGCTTCAGCAGGGTGGAGGACTGGGTGAAGGCCTTGCCACACTGGGAGCAGGTGAAAGGGCGCTCGCCGGTGTGAATGCGTTGGTGCTCCAGCAGGTTGTTGTTGCGGGTGAAGCCCTTTCCGCAGTCGCTGCAGGTGTACGGCCGCTCCCCAGTGTGCAGGCGCCAGTGCTCCTTCAACTCCGGCATCGACTTGAAGCCCTTGCCGCAGTCAGAGCAGGTGAAGGGCCGCTCGCCGCTGTGCACCCGCTGGTGCTTCAGCAGGGTGGAGGACTGAGTGAAGGCCTTGCCACACTGGGCGCAGGTGAAGGGGCGCTCATCGCTGTGCAGGCGCCAGTGCACCTTCAGTTCCGGCGACGACTTGAAGCCTTTGCCACAGTCGGAACAGGTGAAGGGCCTCTCACCGCTGTGCACCCACTGGTGCTGCCTCAGCCCCGACGACCGGGCAAACCTCTTGCTGCAGGTGGAGCAGCCAAAGGGCTTCTCACCTGTGTGCACCCGCCAGTGCTCCCTCAGCGTCGACGACTGGGCAAAGCTCTTGCCACAGTTGGAGCAGGTGAAGGGCTTCACGCCCGTGTGCACCCGGCGGTGGATTTTCAGCTCCTGCGCCGTCTTGAACGTCTTGCTGCAGTCGGAGCACACGAAGGTGCATTCTCCCGTGTGCGTCCGCCGGTGGGTCTCCAGCAGGTACAGATGCTGCCAGGCCTTGCCACACACGTCGCACCAATAATACCTCTCCTTGTTGGGCCCCGTCATGTGGTCTTACTCCGAAGCTCAGCCCGCACACCAAGCAAATGGGGGGGGGGGGGGCTCACCGGCACCCTGATTGCCCTCAATGGCCGCTCACTTCCCCGTCTCTCTGTCCACAGCAACGACTCCTAAACCCTGCAGGAGGGGAACACAGAGGGTCAACAAGCTGGTAAACAGGACATTACTAACATTACTAACATGTGAACATCACTAGTGCTTGAAGGGAAGGTGAGGCGGTCCAGGGGAGGAGGTGATGAAGGAGGGAGTGAGTGGTCAGGGGTGTCGGGGTGAGGGGAGGAAGGGGAAGTCACGTGGGCGGCGGCATGCATCATGGGAAGAAGGTCACAGGGTGCTGGAGTCACTCAGCGCGTCCGGCAACGTCTGTGGAGAACACGGATAGGGGACGTTTTTTGGGGTCACGGCCCTTCAGCAGAGCAGACCTGAACCGTCTGCTATCCACGTTGACCAGAGATGCTGCCTGACCTGCTATGTTACTCCAGCACTCTGTGTCTTTTTGTGCATGAACCAGCATCTGCAGTTCCTTGTGTCTGCCAAAGATGGGCACAAAGTGCTGGGGGGGACATTACGTCACGGCGCAGGGCGGGGGTACGTCGCGGTGCCCGGATGTCCCTCTTTCACTTGCGTCCTCACTTCCCCCCCCACTTCATCTCTCCCCCCCTCCATCTCTCTCCCCCCCTCCCTCAAGCAGTGCTCGGACAGCAATCGGAGAACCAGAGGCCTCCTTCCCTCCCTCATTCACTCACATCCCACTCCTCGGGTCGCCGGCCGCAGGATCGCCCTCGGGAAGGGGGGGGGGGGAAGGACGCGGCTCTGATTGGTCGGATGCCGGGTGGGGGAGGAAGCTGTTCACATGTGACGTTGGGTGTTGGAGAGGCGGGCCCTGCTCCCATTGGCCGCTGGCGCTGCCCGTCAGTGTGTAGGGGAGGGGGCGGGACCTGGTCGCCGGTCACGTGAGGCGGGACGAGGCCTACGCTCGCTCAGCGCCGAGAGCCGCCACTTGGCCCCACGTCCTTTACCCCAATCCCCCCCTCCCTTTCCGAGGGCGATCCTGCGGCCGACGACGCGAGGAGTGGGATGTGAGTGAATGAGGTCTGGGCCAAAGATCTTTGGTGGCGACAGGTGCAAGTGCGGGTTAGGCGGCTGCGATTGGCGGAGGGCGCTGTCTGTCCGACCTATAGGACGCGCTCACTTGCTCAACAGGCGGGGGGTGGAAGGAGGGGAGAGGTGGTGAGGGAGGAGTGATGGGGGGAGGGAGGGGGGTCGCACCGACCTGGGGGCGCCGAACATCCGGGCACCGCGTAGAGGCGCACATACGCCAGCCAGGCGCCGTGACGTACCCCCGCCCTGCGCCGTGAAGTAACCCCGCCCTGCGCCGTGACGTACCCCCGCCTTACGGCGTGACGTTTATTCCCCAGCGCTTTGTGCCCATCTTTGGCAGACACTAGGAATTGCAGACGCTGGTTCATGCACAACAAGACAATAGACAATAGGTGCAGGAGGAGGCCATTCAGCCCTTCGAGCCAGCACCGCCATTCAATGCGATCATGGCTGATCACTCTCAATCAGTACCCCGTTCCTGCCTTCTCCCCATACCCCCTCACTCCGCTATCCTTAAGAGCTCTATCCAGCTCTCTCTTGAAAGCATCCAACGAACTGGCCTCCACTGCCTTCTGAGGCAGAGAATTCCACACCTTCACCACTCTCTGACTGAAAAAGTTCTTCCTCATCTCCGTTCTAAATGGCCTACCCCTTATTCTTAAACTGTGGCCCCTTGTTCTGGACTCCCCCAACATTGGGAACACGTTTCCTGCCTCTAATGTGTCCAATCCCCTAATTATCTTATATGTTTCAATAAGATCCCCCCTCATCCTTCTAAATTCCAGTGTATACAAGCCCAATCGCTCCAGCCTTTCAACATACGACAGTCCCGCCATTCCGGGAATTAACCTAGTGAACCTACGCTGCACGCCCTCCATAGCAAGAATATCCTTCCTCAAATTTGGAGACCAAAACTGCACACAGTACTCCAGGTGCGGTCTCACCAGGGCCCGGTACAACTGTAGAAGGACCTCTTTGCTATGAAGGCCAACATTCCATTGGCTTTCTTCACTGCCTGCTGTACCTGCATGCTTCCTTTCATTGACTGATGCACTAGGACACCCAGATCTCGTTGAACTCCCCCTCCTCCTAACTTGACACCATTCAGATAATAATCTGCCTTTCTATTCTTACTTCCAAAGTGAATAACCTCACACTTATCTACATTAAACTGCATCTGCCATGTATCCGCCCACTCACACAACCTGTCCAAGTCACCCTGCAGCCTTATTGCATCTTCCTCACAATTCACACTACCCCCCAGCTTAGTATCATCTGCAAATTTACTAATGGTACTTTTAATCCCTTCGTCTAAGTCATTAATGTATATCGTAAATAGCTGGGGTCCCAGCACCGAACCTTGCGGTACCCCACTGGTCACTGCCTGCCATTCCGAAAGGGACCCATTTATCCCCACTCTTTGCTTTCTGTCTGTCAACCAATTTTCTATCCATGTCAGTACCCTACCCCCAATACCATGTGCCCTAATTTTGCCCACTAATCTCCTATGTGGGACCTTGTCGAAGGCTTTCTGAAAGTCGAGGTACACCACATCCACTGACTCTCCCCTGTCAATTTTCCTAGTTACATCCTCAAAAAATTCCAGTAGATTTGTCAAGCATGATTTCCCCTTCGTAAATCCATGCTGACTCGGAATGATCCTGTTACTGCTATCCAAATGCTCAGCAATTTCGTCTTTTATAATTGACTCCAGCATCTTCCCCACCACTGATGTCAGACTAACTGGTCTACAATTACCCGTTTTCTCTCTCCCTCCTTTCTTAAAAAGTGGGATAACATTTGCTATCCTCCAATCCACAGGAACTGATCCTGAATCTATAGAATATTGAAAAATTATCTCCAATGCTTCCACTATTTCTAGAGCCACCTCCTTAAGTACCCTGGGAGGCAGACCATCAGGCCCTGGGGATTTATCAGCCTTCAGTCCCATCAGTCTACCCAAAACCATTTCCTGCCTAATGTGGATTTCCTTCAGTTCCTCCATCACCCTAGGTTCTCCGGCCCCTAGAACATTTGGGAGATTGTGTGTATCTTCCTCAGTGAAGTCAGATCCAAAGTAACGGTTTAACTCGTCTGCCATTTCTTTGTTCCCCATAATAAATTCCCCTGCTTCTGTCTTCAGAGAGCTGGAGTAACATAGTGCACAGAGTAACATAGCAGGTCAGGCAGCATCTCTGGTCAACGTGGATCGGCGACGTTTCAGGTTTGCAGAAGGGTTGTGACCCAAAAAGGTCCCCTATCCGTGTTCTCCACAGATGCTGCCCGACGCGCTGAGTGACTCCAGCACCCTGTGACCTTCTTCCCATGATGCATGCCGCCCCCCACCCCCAGGTGACTCTGCGCAATGCCAGGGGCGGTGACGTCACGGCGCAGGGCGGCTCACGTGAGGTGCCCGGTTGCTCGGCGCCCCCAGGTCGGTGCGACCTTCCCCGTCACCCCCTCCCCCACTTCACCCCTCCCCACCCACACCACTGCTTCTCCCCCCTTCACCCCCAGCCCCTCTCCCCTACTCCCGCCCCCTTCAAGCACTAGTGATGTTCACGTGTTAGTAATGTCCTGTTTGCCATCTTGTTGACCCTATGTGTTCCCCTCCTGCAGGGTTTAGGAGCCATTGCTGTGGACGGAGAGACAGGGACGTGAGCGGCCATTGAGGGTGCGGCTGAGCCCCCCATCTGCTCAGTGTGCGGGCTGGGCTTCGGTGGAGGACCACATGACGGAGCACAACAAGGGGAAGCGTTATGAGTGCGACTTGTGTGGCAAGGCCTGGCATCAGCCGGGCCTGCTGGAGACCCACCAGCGGGTGCACACGGGAGAACGCCCCTTTGACTGCTCCGACTGCGGCAAGGGTTTTTTCAATTTGTCCGGGCTGAGGCGGCACCAGCGGGCGCACAGCGGCGAGCGGCCCTTCACTTGCTCCAACTGCGGCAAGGGATTCAAGTCGATGCCGGAGTTGAAGGAGCACTGGCGCCTGCACACCGGGGTGCGGCCGTACACCTGCAGCGACTGCGGCAAGGGCTTCACCCGCAACAACAGCCTGCTGGAGCACCAGCACACTCACACCGGAGAGCGTCCCTTCAGCTGCCCCGACTGCGGCAAGGGCTTCACCCGCTCCAGCAGCCTGCTGGAGCACCAGCGCATCCACACCGGCGAGCGCCCCTTCACCTGCAGCGACTGCGGCAAGGGCTTCACCCGCTCCGACAGCCTGCTGGAGCACCGCCGCATCCACACCGGCGAGCGCCCCTTCGCCTGCGCCCGGTGTGGCAAAGGCTTCACCCGCTCCTCCAAGCTGCTGAGACACCAGCGGGTGCACGCCGGCGGGCGTTCCATCCGCAACCCGGTGAGTGGCAAGCGCTGTGCCGTGGCCTCCCACGCCCTGTCTCACCAGCGCGTGCACACCAGTGGCCAGCCCTACGACTGCCAGTTCTGCGGTGAGGCGTTTGGGAGCTCGCGGGGGCTGCGGCAACACCGGCGGGCCCACGCCGGCGAGCAGCTCTTCCCACCACGGCAAGTGTTTCAAGAGCGCACGGGGGCTGTGGGAGCACCAGCGGATACACACCAGAGAGAGACCCTTTGAGTGCGCAAGGGTTTTTCCCACTTGTCCAGCCTGTGGCAGCACCGGCTTATACACACCGGCGAGTGCCCCTTCACCTGCCCGGGGCAATACCTTTGCCCGCTCCTCCAGCCTGCTGGCACACCGCGCTATGGATAGGCGCTCTTTGGGTAGATATAAAATGCTGCAAGGAATCGGTAACGTTTCAGGTCGAGACACTCTTCAGTCCTTTTTTGTAAACCAGCATCTGCAGTCCCTTGTTTTTAAACCATTCTGGTAAACCCTCTCTACACCTTCCCCAAAGCCTCCACATCAGTCCTGCAATGGAGTGACCAGAACTGTATGCAATACTCCAAATGCTACCTGACCAATGTCCCTTAAAGCTGCACGTATACATTCCTCTCTCCTTATCTCACACCCTTTTATCTGCTTGTTTTCTCTCGCTGCTATCATTCACTCCACCCATCTGCCGATCACCTCCTCATCTATTAACATAGTATCAATCTGAAGAAGGGTCAGGAACCCAAAACATTACCTATCCATGTTCTCCACAGACGCTGCCTGACCCGCCGAGTTACTCCAGCACCCTGTGAAATTTTTCCATTCTGCAAAGACTGGATCCTTCCCCACCCACTCCACCCCAATCACTACTTCACACCTACTCACAGACTGACTCCAGTCTGCAAAGACTGGGCCCTCGTCCACTACCCACCCCCTTCCTTGCTGCCCAACATCAGTCTGGCCACCCCTTCATCTGCAACAATAGAAGTTGAGAAGTTGGAGAGGCTACTCGGGGGACAGAAAAGTCAGAAATCTCCAGGACCAGACAGTGTTTCCCCCTCTACCGTCAAGCTCTTTTCCGAGCAACTGGCACCGGTCTACACACACATTTTCAACCAGTCCCTGCAAATCTGTACTGTCACTGCTTGCTTCAAAGTCTCCACTATTGTCCCTGTACCCAAAAAGACAAGGATCACTGGTCTTAATGACTACAGGCCTGTCGCACTGACCTCTGTAGTCATGACGACCTTCGAAAAATATGCTGCTGCAGCTGAAAAGCATCACAAACCCCCTGCTGGACCCTCTGCAGTTTGCATACCGGGCCAATATATCAGTGGATGATGCAGTCAACCTAGGCCTGCACTTCATTCTCCAACATCTAGACCGCAAGGGAACCCATGCCAGGATTTTGTTTGTGGACTTTAGCTCTGCATTTAACACCATTGTGCGAGAGATACTTCACTCCAAACTATCCCTGTTGTCTGTGCCTGAACCCCTCTGTCATAGAAACATAAAAAATAGGTGCAGGAGACAATAGACAATAGGTACAGGAGGAGGCCATTCGGCCCTTCGAGCCAGCACCGCCATTCAATGTGATCATGGCTGATCATTCTCAATCAGTACCCCGTTCCTGCCTTCTCCCCATACCCCCTGATTCCGCTATCCTTAAGAGCTCTATCCAGCTCTCTCTTGAATGCATTCAGAGAATTGGCTTCCACTGCCTTCTCCACTGCCACTGACGGTGGACGAGACAAAGTATTTCTACGTCGTCGGCGCCCTGGACCAGGAGACTGCAAGGCGAGTAAAGCCCTACCTGAACGCCCCCCGGCCGCTAACAAATATGCGGGCCTCAAGGACCTGCTTATCAGGAGGCTCGGCCTCAGCGGACCGACGGGCACGGAGGGCCTTGGGGACCGACGGCCGTCGGCCCTCCTGGAGGACATGCTCGCCCTTATGGGCGGCCTCGAGCCCTGTTTTCTATTTAAACATGCCTACCTTCGGCAGCTCCCAGCCGACCTCCGCCTGCTGCTCGCCGGGGATCCGTTCACTGACACGCAGGCGCTGGGCGAGCGCGCCGACCAACTTTGGATGTCCCGTCGGAAGGACCTGGAAGCACTGGCCGTCTTTTCCACGGTGTCGGGAGGTGCACAGCAAGCCGGGGCCTCCGTCGACCGCAAAGATCCAGCGACACGTGCGTGTGCCTCTGCAGGAGTTCGGTGTTCCTAGGCAGCGGTTCGATCAGATTCATGTGGACATTGTGGGGCCGCTACCGCCGTCCCGGGGCATGACCCACCTCTTCACCGTGGTCGATCGCTTCATGAGGTGGCCGGAGGCCATTCCGCTGGCAGACACCTCGACGGCCACCTGCGCTCAGGCCTTGGCGGCGCACTGGATCGCCCGGTTCGGGGTGCCACTGGACATTACATCGGACCGGGGCCCGCAGTTTAATTCGGAACTGTGGTCGGCTATGGCATGCCTCCTGGGAGTCCGCCTACACCACACTACGGCGCACCATCCACAGGCGAACGGTTTGGTGGAACGTTTTCACCGCCAGTTGAAGGCTGCCCTGAAGGCTCGGCTCACGGACCTGCCGTGAGTTTTGCTGGGCATCCGCACTGCACCCAAAGAGGACTTGGCCTCCTCCGCCGAGTTGGTGTACCTTTGACGGTTCCCGGGGAGTTCATCCCACCGGCACAGGGTCGAGTGGAGCAACCTTCGGACACCTGTGCCCACGTCTCGTCATAGGACCTTCCATCCGCACGTCCCTCCTGCTCTGGAGGACTGCCAGTTTGTTTTCCTGCGCAGGGATGCTCATTGGTCACCTCTCCAGCGGCCGTACGAGTGCCCCTTCCGGGTCCTGCGACACGGCTCGGCCACATTTGTTCTGGACATGGGGGGTCGCAGCGAGACTGTTTCGATTGCACTGCTGAAGCCGGCATACGTGGACAGGTCGCCCTCCGTCCATGTTACCCCCGCCAGTGTCTGCTACGTTCCCTCCACCTGTCGGTCGGTCGCCGGTCCCTGCGCTGTGCGTGGTGCGCACCCGGGCTGGTCGCCTCGTGAGCCCTCCTGTCCGCTTTGTACCTCCTGTTCTTGGGGGGGGGGGGGTCCTGTGGGGGTCCCTGGGGATCAGGCCACTCCTTGGGTCAGCCCCCTCGTCACTTGACGGACAGGCTTAAGTGGTTAAAGTTCAGCCCGTTGGGAGGTGTGTTTTATCCCTAGGTGGACTTCGCTGTGAGTAGGAGCTCACAGCCAAATAAAGACCTTTTACTAAACCTGTCTGGCGTCCAGCCTTTTCTCTGGCCTCCGCCAGGCCACTACATACGTTTCGATAAGATCTCTCATCCTTCTAAATTCCAGTTTATACAAGCCTAGTCGCTCCAGTCTTTCAACATATGATAGTCCCGCCATTCCGGGAATTAACCTAGTAAACCTACTCTGCACACCCTCAATAGCAAGAATATCCTTCCTCAAATTTGGAGACCAAAACTGCACACAGTACTCCAGGTGCGGTCTCACTAGGGCCCTGTACAACTGCAGAAGGACCTCTTTGCTCCTATACTCAACTCCTCTTGTTATGAAGGCCAACATTCCATTGGCTTTCTTCACTGCCTGCTATACCTACATGCTTCCTTTCAGTGACTGATGCACTAGGACACCCAGATCTCATTGTACGTCCCCTGTTCCTAACTTGACACCATTCAGATAATACTCTGCTTTCCTATTCTTACCACCAAAGTGGATAACCTTACACTTATCCACATTAAACTGCATCTGCATGCATCCGCCCACTCACACAACCTGTCCAAGTCACCCTGCAACCTCATAGCATCTTCCTCACAGTTCACACTACCACCAGGCTTTGTATCATCTGCAAATTTGCTAATGGTACTTTTAATCCCTTCATCCAAGTCATTAATGTATATTGTAAATAGCTGCGGTCCCAGCACCAAGCCTTGTGGTACCCCACTAGTTACTGCCTGCCATTCTGAAAGGGACCCATTTATCCCCACTCTTTGCTTTCTGTCTGTCAACCAATTTTCTATCCATGTCAGTACCCTACCTCCAATACCATGTGCTCTAATTTTGCCCACTAATCTCCTATGTGGGACCTTGTCGAAGGTTTTCTGTAAGTCAAGGTACACTGCATCCACCGGCTCTCGCCTGTCAATTTTCCTGGTTACATCCTCAAAGAATTCCAGAAGATTAGTCAAGCATGATTTCCCCTTCGTAAATCCATGCTGACTCGGAACAATCCTGTTACTACTATCCAAATGCTCCGCAATTTCGTCTTTTATAATTGACTCCAGCATCTTCCCCACCACTGATGTCAGACTAACTGGTCTATAATTTCCTGTTTTCTCTCTCCCTCCTTTCTTAAAAAGTGGAACAACATTAGCTACCCTCCAATCCACAGGAACTGATCCTGAATCTATAGAACATTGGAAAATGATCACCAATGCATCCACAATTTCTTGCGCCACCTCCTTAAGTACTCAGGGATGCAGACCATCAGGCCCTGGGGATTTATCAGCCTTCAGTGCCATTAGTCTACCCAACACCATTTCCTGCCTAATGTGGATTTCAATAGTCAATAGTCGTTTATTTGTCACATACACATAAATGTGTAGTGAAATGAAACATTACCCGCAGTTGAACAATAAGACCAATAAGAATAACCAATAAAAATGCAATAACACATAAAATCATAAACTAACACCAAACAAAAAGAAACATCCATCACAGTGAGTCTCCTCCAGTCCCTCCTCACTGTGATGGAAGGCCACAATGTCTTTTTCTCTTCCCCTGCCGTCTTCTCCCGTGGTCAGGCTGTTAGAGTTGCCACGTCGGGGCTCCCGACATTGAAGACCCCGCCGGGCGGAGAAAAACCCGCGGCCTATTTCCTTCAGTTCCTCCGTCACCCTAGGATCTCTGGCCACTAGAACATCTGGGAGATTGCTTGTATCTTCCTTAGTGAAGACAGATCCAAAGTACCGGTTCAACTCGTCTGCCATTTCCTTGTTTCCCATAATAAATTCTCCTGCTTCTGTCTTCAAGGGACCCACATTTGCCTTGACTATTTTTTTCCTCTTTACATACCAAAAAAGCTTTTACTATCCTCCTGTATATTATTGGCTAGTTTACCCTCATACCTCATCTTTTCTCCCCGTATTGCCTTCTTAGTCATCTTCTGTTGCTCTTTAAGAGTCCCAATCCTCTGGCTTCCCACTCTACTTTGTTGTACTTCTGCTCTTTTATTTTTATGCTGTCCTTGACTTCCCTTGTCAGCCACGGGTGTCTCTTACTCCCCTTGGAATCTTTCCTCCTCTTTGGGATAAATTGATCCTGCAACTTCTGCATTATTCCCAGGAATACCTGCCATTGCTGTTCCACCATCTTCCCTACGAGGGCCTCCTTCCAGTCAATTCTGGCCAGCCCTGCCTCATGCCTCTGTAATCCCCATTGCTGTACTGTAATACTGGCACTTCCGATTTCCCCTTCTCCCTCTCAATTTGCAGAGTAAAACTTATCATATTGCGATCCCTGCATCCTTATGGCTCTTTTACCTCGAGTCTCCTTATCAGATCAGGTTCATTACACAACACTAAATCCAGAATTGCCTTCTCTCTAGTAGGCTCCAGTACAAGCTGTTCTAGGAATCCATCTCGGAGACACTCCACAAACTCTCTTTCCTGGGGTCCATTACCAACCTGATTTTCCCAGTCTACCTGCATGTTGGAATCTCCCATAACCACCGTAGCATTACATTTGCGACATGCCGATTTTAGCTCCTCGTTCAACTTGCACCCTATGTCGAGGCTACTGTTTGGGGAGGACGCCATTCCGCCCTTCAAGCCAGCACCGCCATTCTTTATGATCATGGCTGATCACCAACAATCAGTAACCTGGGCCTGCCTTCTCCTGATATCTCTCGATTCTAGTAGCCCCTAGAGCTGTCTGTTTGTCTTTTTTTCTTTTTTTTTGTTTGTGTCGGTGTTGGGATGGTTTTTGTTTCTGTTTTTGGCTGTGTATGTGTGGTGGGGGGGTGGGGCGGGGGGAACCTTTCTTTTGTTGGGTCTCTTCCCCGGGGCGCAGCTCGCCCGCGGGGCCTTCCATCGCCGGCGCGGCTCGGCTGCGGGACTTAACATCGCCAGCGCGGCTCGGCCGCGGGACGTTTCGGTGCCCGGCGCGGCTTGGCCGCTGGACTTAACATCGCCAGCGCGGCTCGGCCGCGGGACGTTTCAGTGCCCGGTGCGGCTCGGCCGCTGGACTTAACATCGCCCGGTGCGGCTCGGCCGCGGGACGTTTCGGTGCCCGGTGCAGCTCGGCCGCGGGACGTTTCGGTGCCCGGTGCGGCTCGGCCGCGGGACGTTTCAGTGCCCGGTGCGGCTCGGCCGCTGGACTTGGCATCGCCCGGTACGGCTCGGCCGCGGGACGTTTCGGTGCCCGGTGCGGCTCGGCCGCGGGACGTTTCAGTGCCCGGTGCGGCTCGGCCGCTGGACTTGGCATCGCCCGGTACGGCTCGGCCGCGGGACGTTTCGGTGCCCAGTGCGGCTCGGCCGCGGGACGTTTCAGTGCCCGGTGCGGCTCGGCCGCTGGACTTGGCATCGCCCGGTGCGGCTCGGCCGCGGGACGTTTCGGTGCCCGGTGCGGCTCGGCCGCTGGACTTAACATCGCCCGGTGCGGCCGCGGGACGTTTCGGTGCCCAGGGCGGCTCGGCCGCGGGGCCTTGCGGGGGCTGTGCGTGTCGTTTGCCTCGGTAGGGGTCGAGCTGCCTGTCCGTGGGTGCGGGGGGAAGAGAGGGGAAGTTTTGTTGCCTCCATCGCAGTGGGGGGGTGTTTGGAGTCACTGTGATCGATGTTTGTGTTGGGGTCGGGTGTCCTGTGTTCTTTTCTTCTTTGCTGTGTTTTGTGTGACTGCTGAAATTTCGTTCGGTGTAAAGGGCCGAGTGACAATAAAGTGTTGTTATGTTATGTTATGTTATCTAACTCTCTTAAATTCATCCAGTGACTTGGCCTCCACTGCCCTCTGTGGCAGAGAATTCCTCAAATTCACAACTCTGGGTGAAAAAGTTCCTTCTCACCTCAGTTTTAAATGGCCTCCCCTTTATTCTGAGACTGTTGCCCCTGGTTCTGGACTCCCCCAACATTGGGAACATTTTTCCTGCATCTCTTCTCATCCTTCTAAAATCCAGTGAATACAAGCTTAGTCTTTGCAATCTTTCCTCATATGACAGTCCCAGCATCCCAGGGATCAATCTTGTGAACCTACGCTGCACTGCCTCAATTACAAGGATGTCCTTCCTCAAATTAGGTGACCAAAACTGTACACAATACTCCAGATGCGGTCTCACCAGGGCCCTTTACAACTGCAGAAGACCCTCTTTACTCCTATACTAAAATCCTCTCGTTATGAAGGCCAACATGCCATTAGCTTTCTTCACTGCCTGCTGTAACTGCACGCCAACTTTCAGTGACTGGTGTACAAGGACACCCAGGTCTCGCTGCACATTCCCCTTACCTAATCTGACACCATTGAGATAATAATCTGCCTCCTTGTTTTTGCTGCCAAAGTGGATAACCTCACATTTATCTACGTTATACTGCATCTGCCAGGCATCTGCCCACTCGCTCAACCTGTCCAGGTCACCCAGCAACCTCCTAACATCCTCTTCACAGTTCACACTGCCACCCAGATTTGTGTCATCTGCAAACTTGCTAGTGTTACTTCTAAATCCTTCATCCAAATCATTAATATATATGGTAAATATTTGCGGCCCCAACACCGAGCCTTGCGGCACTCCACTCGCCAGTGCCTGCCATTCTGAAAAGGACCCATTTACTCCTACTCTTTGTTTCCTGTCGGCCAACCAATTCTCTATCCATGTCAACACTCTACCCCCAATACCATGTGCTCTAATTTTGCTCACCAATCTCCCGTGTGGGACCTTATCAAAGGCTTTCTGAAAGTCTAGATACACCACATCCACTGGCTCCCCTTCATCCATTTTACTTGTCACATCCTCAAAAAATTCCAGAAGATTAGTCAAACAGGATTTCCCTTTCATAAATCCATGCTTACTTAAGCTTATCCTTTTACTGCTATCCAAATGCACCGTTATTACCTCTTTAATAATTGACTCCAGCATCTTCCCCACCACCGATGTCAGGCTAACTGGTCTGTAATTCCCCGTTTTCTCTCTCGCTCCTTTCTTGAAAAGTGGGATAACATTAGCTATCCTCCAATCCACAGGAACTGATCCTGAATCGATTGAACATTGGAAAATGATCACCAATGCATCCACTATTTCTAGAGCCACCTCCCTGAGTACCCTGGAATGCAGACCATCAGGCCCTGGGGATTTATCAACCTTCAGTCCCGTCAATCTACCCCATACTATTTCTTACCTAATGCAAATTTCTTTCAGTTCCTCTATCCCCCTAGGTCCTCTGTCCTCTAGTACATCTGGAGGATTGTTTGTGTTTTCCTTAGTGAAGACAGATCCAAAGTACCTGTTCAACTCTTCTGCCATTTCCTTGTTACCTATAATAATTTCACCTGTGTTTGCCTTCAAGGGACCCACATTTGTCTTTGCTAATCTTTTTCTCTTAACATATCTAAAGAAGCTTTTACTGTCCTTCTTTATATTCTTGGCTAGCTTCCCCTCGTACTCCATCTTTTCAGCCCATATTGCCCGTTTTGTTACCTTCTGTTGTCCTTTGATAGTTTCCCGATCCTCTGGCTTCCTGCCACCCTTTGCTGTGTTATGCATCTTTTCTTTTCAGTCAGTGGATCAGCAACTTCCTGACAGACAGGAAGCAGCATGTGAGGCTGGGAAAGCACATCTCGGACCCGCAGACCCTCAGCATAGGAGCACCGCAAGGCTGCGTACTCTCCCCTCTCTTTTACTCTCTCTCCGCCAACGACTACACCTCCGCAGATTCCTCTGTCAAGCTTCTCAAGTTTGCAGACGACACAACCCTGTTTGGACTGATCCAGGATGGGGACAAATCTGCCTACAGATGGGAAGTGACACAGCTGGCGTCCTAGTGCCATCGCAACAAACTGGAGCTCAATGCTCTTAAGACAGTGGAACTGATTGTAGACTTTAGGAGAGCTTCCCCTCCCCTCCCCCCATTCACCATCAAGAACACCACAATCGCATCTGTGGAATCATTTAAGTTCCATGGAACCATCATCTCCAAGGACCTTAAATGGGGGGGCGACCATCGACTCCACAGTCACATCCTACAGAGGATGTACTTCCTGCGGCAGCTGTGGAAACACAATCTGCCACAGGCAATGATGGTCCAATTCTATACTGCCATCTTGGAGTTCGTCCTCACCTTCTCCATCATGGTCTGATTTGGCTCAGCCACCAAGCACGACATCCGGTGGCTGCAACGAATCGTTCGATCAACTGAGAAGGTTGTTGGCTGCAACCTTCCCCCCATTGACAAACTGTACACTGCAAGGGCCAGGAAGCGAGCAGGTAAGATCATCTCTGACCTCTCTCACCCCGGCCACAAACTCTTTGAAGCACTTCCCTCTGGAAGGCGACTCCGGACTGTCAAAGCAGCCACACCCAGACATCAAAACAGCTTTTTTTTCCGCGAGTAGTAGCTCTACTCAAATAACTAAAAGTCTCTTTTTGCTCTGGTTTATTTCACTCATATGTTTAAACCGTAATGTTGTATTCTTAATGTTTTAATGTTTTATGCTTTATTCTTATCTTAATTGTTTACTGTATGTTCGTGTTGTTACTTGCGAGTGGAGCACCAAGGCATATTCCTTGTATGTGTACATACTTGACCAATAAACTTATTAATTCATTCATTCCATTAAACAAATAAAATACAACAGCGGCCAAACGATATTCCCAACTGCAGGAACTATCTTGGAAGTAGTGGGGAGGTGTCCGACTGCCCTACAGCTACATATGCATGGAGGCGAGAATCATTTCTGGAGATGGCTGGCATCTTCTTTCATTATTGATAGCACAACATGAATTCTGAAGAATTCCGAAGAACACAGTGAGGTCAGGAGAAACTTGCTTTATTTGTTACGTAAGGCACAAATGCATCAAGACTTTCTTTAAAAAAACACTTATAAATGATTTTAAGTTTTAGGGCCATTCGCAGCCAGCAGGTACTGTGAGCAGTCGGCTGTGGGCAGCCTGGCCCACTTTTGGAATTTTCACTTGGGTACAGTATGAATGAGAAGATGCCGGTACTGTTGATTGTCTGCTCCTCGACAGGGCCAAGGAGGGCTGATATTAGGAACACTTCTCCATCCATCTCCCACCACGGATGGCTGACCTGCTGAGTTCTACTGGAACTTTGGAGGGGAATGGGCAGGTCGGAACCCTTCTTTAGACTGATGGAGTCGGGGGAGAAAGCTGGAACAAAGAGATGGAGTCGGGAGAAAGTTGGGAAGGAGAGATGGGAGTGGTCGCCTTAGATTCCCTTCTCTCTACAGATGCGGTCTGACCCACTGAGTTCCTCCACCGCTTTAGAGGGAATGGACAGACATTTTGTGTGGGGACCCTTCTTCAGACTGATTGGAGAGGGGGGGGGAGGAAGCTGGAAAAGAGAGATGGGGGCTGGACAAAGCCTGGCAGGTGATCGATGGACACAAAATGCTGGAGTAACTCAGCGGGACAGGCAGCATCTCGAGAGAAGGAATGGGTGACGTTTCTGGTTGAGACCATTCAGAAGTGATAGTGGCTTTAGGTGAGGGAAACACAAGAAACTGCAGATGCTGGAATCATGCAGAGGACACTATTTAGTTAGATGCACAGAATCTCTTGGCCAGAGTGGGGGAATCGAGGACCAGAGGACATAGGTTCAAGGCAAAGAGGAAAAGATTTAATAGGAATCTGAGGGGTAACTTTTTCACACAAAGGGTGGTGGGTATATGGAATGAGCTGCCAGGGGAGGTAGTTGAGGCTGGGACGAACCCAACATTTAAGAAACAGTTATAGACAGGTAGATGGATAGGAAAGTTTGGAGGGATATGGACCAAATGCGGGCAGGTGAGACAAATATAGCTGGGATATGTTGGACAGTGTGGGCAAGGTGGGCCGAAGGCCAGTTTCCACGTTGTATCACTTTGACTCTAACACAAAGTGCTGCAGTAACTCGGCGGGATCAGCAGCATCTGTGGAGAACATGGATAGGTAACGTTTCAGAGTGCTGGAGTAATTCAGCGGGACAGGCAGCATCTCTGGAGAGAAGGAATGGTAACGTTTTGGGTCGAGACTGAAGAGGGTCCCGAACCGAAACGTTACCCATTCCAGCATTTTGTGTCTACCTATCCACGGAGCGCTGTGCCAGCAGGCTGGACGAGCGGGCAAAGGCCTTGCCACACCAGTCCAGAACCAGCATCTAACCTGTCCAATCCCTTAATAATTTTATATGTTTCTGCAACATCCCCTCTCATCCTAAATTCCAATGAATACAAGACCAGTCAATATCATATGTCAGTCCCACCATCCCAGGAATTAATCTGGTGAACCTACGCTGCACTGCCTCAATAGCAAGAATGTCCTACCTAAAATTAGAACAAAACTGCACACAATTGTATTGATTGTATTTATGAATGTATTTTTTAACAGCGACCCGCTAGCCTAATACGGAGCAAGGGCCGTTCCGAACGGGACAAACCAATATAGCCCATAGTACGGGATGACCCGGCTAATATGGACAGTTGGTAACCTTATTCCCAATATTGGGGGAGTCCAGAACCAGGGGTCACAGTTTAAGAATAAGGGGTCAGTCATTTAGGAATGAAATGAGGAAAAACGTCTTCACCCAGAGAGTTGTGAATCTGTGGAATTCTCTGCCGTAGAAGGCAGTGGAGGCCAATTCACTGGATGTTTCCAAAGGGTTTGATTTAGCTTTTAGGGCTAACGGAATCAAGGGATATGGGGAGAAAGCAGGAACGGGGGTATTGACTGTGGATGTACAATAAGATCAGCCATGGGCGTGGCTGTGTTCTGCAGCTGCGGCTCACCGGCAGTCTCTCCGTTTTTTGTGTGTGTTTTTTTTGTCATTGTTGATGTTAAATGTACGTTTTGTTTTATTTTTAATTCTGTGTATGTAGGGGGGTGGTGGGGGGATTGGGGGAAACCTTTTTTTAAATCTCCTCCTCAACGGAGATGCGACCTTTACCGTGTCGTATCTCCGTTCGCGCAACGGCCTAACATCGTGGAGTCGGCGGCCTCCAGCTGGGATCGACCTTGAAGACTCCGGTCGCAGGGCCTGGACTTACCAGCTCGGAGGCTTCGGCCGTGGGCCCTGCAGACCGCAACATCGGGAGTTCGCAGGTCCCTGGCTGGCGACCGGCTTTTGGGAGCTCCAGCCGTAGCAGCTTCGACCGCCCCGAAGCACGAGGCACGATCAACCTGCCCGCAGGCCCTTCATCGCCCTGCGTGGCCTGGCCGCGGCACTTTACATCGCCCGGTGGGGGCTCAGGACTCTCATCGCCCTGCGTGGCTCGGCCGCGGCATTTTCCATCGCCCGGTGGGGGC
This sequence comes from Rhinoraja longicauda, assembly GCF_053455715.1. Lineage (NCBI taxonomy): Eukaryota > Metazoa > Chordata > Chondrichthyes > Rajiformes > Arhynchobatidae > Rhinoraja > Rhinoraja longicauda. Next base: position 689,406 of record NC_135968.1, on the reverse strand, counting down.
TCAGGACTTTCTTCGGCCTGCTCGGCTCGACCCTGGGACTTTCCATCGCCCGGTGGGGGCTTCAAGGGGTTGGGAGCCTCGATCGCCTCGTGGCGCCACGGGAGAAGAACGAGGAGGAGATAAGACTTTGCCTTCCATCACAGTGAGGGTATGCCTAGAGCAATCACTGTGATGGCTGTTTTGTGTAAAAAATTGTATCTGTGTGTCTTGTGTTCTTTAATGTCTACTGCTGGACCCTGACGTGAGAGGACGCTGGCGTTGATTATTCGCCGCTTTTCCGTCAGGATAGTTTGTCTGTTTGTCTGTTTGTTTCTATGTTAATTGTATTTGTAAAGCGCTTTGTGCATGTGTTAAGGCGCTATATAAAATAAATATATTATTATTATATTGAATGGCGGTGCTGGTTCGAAGGTCCGAATGTCTGACTCCTGCACCTGTTTCTCCTAAGTAAAAGCTTTTCACTCCACGTCACCGTCTATATCTCTCGTTTCCCTTTCTAGCGACTCTCAGTGTGAGGGAGGGTCTCAACCCGAAATGTCGCCCATTGCTTCTCTCCAGAGATGCTGCCTTTCCCTCTGCAGCTTCTGGGGGCCCGGGGGCGGGACGTGGCCCCTTGGCCGGCCGCGCCCAGGCAAATATTGCTAAGGAGGGATGGGCGGCTCCGATTGGCGGAGGGCGCTGTCTGACCGAGGGGTGGGGCTGCGGCTAGATCCATAGGCCGCGTTCACCTGCGCCGTGGGGGGGCACGCGGTTCTGATTGGTCGGACGCCAGGGGCGGTACCAGGCGCTTTGTGACGTGGCAGGCGGGACACGCTGCCATTGGACGCAGGCGGTGCCCGTCAGTGGGGAGGAGGTGGGGCTTGATCCCATTGGCCGATGGCGCTGCCCGTCAGTGAGGAGGGGCGTTACCTGGCCTCAAGTGGGAAACAGCCACTGCCTTCGCGTCCTTTCCCCCACACCTTCCTTCCTTCCCGACGACGCTCTTGCGGCCGCCGACCAGTGGAGCCGGAGCCCGAGGCGTGCGGTGGGGGTGGAGATGTGAGGGAGTAAGGGAGGGAGGGAAGGAGGTCTGGACGCTCTGGTCCTCCGACTGCAGCGCCGCCTTGCGGTGGGAGGTCGCGGTTCAGCGCCTCTGGCCCTTCGATTGCAGCGACCGCTGTCGGGAGGGAGGTAAGGAGAGATGGTGAGGAGGCAAGGGGGGGGAAGTGGTGAAGGGGGATGAGGGCGGTGGAAGTGAGTGAGAGGGGGGTAGTGGGGGGCACACGGACCTGGCAGCGCCGAGCATCCGGGCACCGCGTCGAGCCGCCCACACGTCCGCCAGCCAGCCGCCCAGTACCATGACAGGGGGCGGTGACGTCATGACGCCATACGTGTGGATGACGTCACGGCACAGGGCGGCAGGGGCTACTGCGGCACCGGCGGGTGCACAGCGTGAGAGTCACTTAACCTGCTCCGACTGCGGCAAGGACTTCACACGCTACAAGTTTTCGTCTTTTTTGTTATTTGTTAGTGTGTTTTAAAGTTTACGTTAATGTTATCGTGTTTGTTTTATGAGGGGTTTGGGGGATATGTTTGTTCAATGTCTCACCTTCCCGGAGATTCAATTGTTTTCCGGATCGTATTTCCGGTGGCTCTGCGGCCTAACATCATGGAGCTGGTGGCCTTGCTCGAGACTGACTTGGAGCCCCACTGTGGGGCCATGGACTTTCTATTGGAGCCTGTGATCCCTTGCCTGGGATCCATGCTACAACTGCGCCCTGTAGATTTCCACACTGAGGGGCTCAGTCTCGGGTAGAGACTGATGTTGGGAAGCTCCAAGTCGCAGGAGGTTCGACTAGCCCCGACCCAGGATCCGATCTCCCGGCGCAGAGCGCTGAGATCCCCCAATGCGAGAACTTGATCTCCCCTACGCAAAGGGCCAGATCACCAACTACAAGAACCAAGATCGCCCCGTCAAGTAGGATGGGAGGATAATGCGGGAGCTTGATCGCCCCGTTGCGAAGGGCTGCGGGAACCAAGGTGGCCCGAAAAACGGAAGGATCAAGTGCCCCGACCGATGGAGGACAAAGAAGGGAAGAAATTGAACTTTTTTTTTGTCTTCCATCACAGCGAGGAATGTGGAGGAATCAATCTGGAGGATGTTTATGTTAAAATGTATTTTGTGTGTCTTGTTTTTTATTGGTATGACTATATGTACGTATGTAGGTTAATTTGACTGGGTAAATGTAAAAAATTGTCCCTAGTGTGTGTAGGATAGTGTTGATGTGCGGGGATCGCTAGGCGGAGCGGACTTGGTGGGCCGAAAAGGCCTGTTTCCGCGCTGTATATATATGATATGATATGGCAAATCAAATTCCTCGTATGTTGCAAAACATACTTGGCTAATAAAGTATGATTATTATTAATATGATGATTAGGCCATTCGACCTATTGAGTCCGCTCCACCATTCAATCATGACTGATCTATCTTTCCCTTCCCCAAACCGAGCTCAGCCTTCCTCCCGCGCATCCTAGCCCCGACGGGTCGAGTGCCGCCGCCATTCCTGCATAAACAACTGGAGAAAAAACACAGAAGAAACCTCGTCCAACCCCCCGAAGCCCCTGACCTACCTTTGAATCAAGCCTTCACAATTGTGCACGATCAGTTAGCATTTTTCTTTTTTTTAATATATACAGATGCGCCTTGACTTACGATGCTTCGACTTACGATATTTCGACTTTACGATGGTGCAAAAGCGATATACATTCGGCACGGTAGAGTTGCTGCCTTACAGCGAATGCAGAGCCAGAGACCCAGGCTCGAACCCGACTACGGGTGCTGTCCGTACGGAGTCTGCACGTTCTCCCCATGACCTCCGTGGGTTTTCTCCGAAATCTTCAGTTTCCTCGCACACTCCAAAAACGTACAGGTTTGTAGGTTAATTGGCTTAGTAAATGTAAAAAGAATTGTCCCTAGTAGGTGTTAATAATAATAATAATAATGCATTACATTTATATAGCGCTTTTCTAAACACTCAAAGACGCTTTACAGGGTTTACTAAAACAGAAAAGAAAATAAATAGATAAATAAGTAAACGAACAGAAAAGGAAAAAGAAGGTGAGGTGACGGTCAGTGGTTGAAGGCAGTGCTGAACAGGTGAGACTTCAGTGATGTTTTGAATGTGGTGAGTGAGGAGGAGTCTCTGACGGTTTGGGGTAGTGAGTTCCAGAGTGTGGGAGCAGCGATGGAGAAAGCCCTGTCCCCCCAGGATCTGGATGGGGGGACGGGACAGGAGGTTAGCAGCAGCAGAGCGGAGGGTACGGGTTGGAGTGTGTCTGTGGAGGTCAGTCAGGTAGGATGGGGCCAGGTTATGGAGGGCTTTGTAGGTCATGAGGAGGATTTTGTACTGGATTCTCTGGGGGATGGGGAGCCAGTGGAGCTTGTAAAGGACGGGGGTGATATGGTCACGGATCGGGGAGTGGGTGCGGGGATCGTTGGTTGGCGCGGACCCGGTGGGCCAAAAGGGCCTGTTTCCGTGCTGCATCTCTAAACTAAACATTCAGTAGAAACCGTAGTGTTGTGGCAACTTCAGTCCTTACAATAAAGTCCTCTCCGCTTGAAGTAGTGATACAAACAGATTTGTATTTATCCAAGCTTTTCTCTCGTCATGGGTTTGGTAAGAACTGTATCTCTCGCCATAGCTTCTCTGCGTCTGACACATCCCATCTCTGCATTCCCAGACTACCCAGTTCTGGCTCCTCCCAGTATGTTATGCCCATATATGTATTCATCTCATGACAACCCCCTAGTGTCCAAGAATGATACAGCAAGATACAAAATAATATAATATGCTAAGACAACTAATAAACACAAATGGCTCCTACACATAGGCTGGGTGGCTCTGATGCTTGGTAGGTTAGGTGTATTAAATGAATTTTCGACTTACGATATTTTCGATTTACGATGGGTTTATCGGAATGTAACCCCCTCCTAAGTCGAGGAGCATCTATATATAGAAGAAAGCTCATCACGGGATAACAGTGATTATTTGGGAGCCCATCTACATTTTTCTCTTGCTCAAAAAAAGACATTTATTTCATTGGAATACAACGTGGCTCCAACGGGTTAACGAGCAAAAGTCCTTGTTTAAGCGGTGACTCCAGATTAATCCCGACGCCTTTCAGCGGTGACTCCGGATTAATCCCGATAGAGGAATGACGAAAAGATGGCGCTCGGGGAGAGGCTGACAATGACTGGTCAGCTCTGACTTTGCATCCCATCCCAAGAATGGACACGGCATTGTCGACAGGGCCAAGGAGGGCTGATATTAGGAACACTTCTCCATCCGGTTCCCACCACGGATGGCTAACCAGCTGAGTTCTACTGGCACTTTGGAGGGGAATAGACAGGCGACATGTCGGGTCGGGACCCTTCTTTGGACTGATGGAGTCGGGGGAGAATGGGGGCTGGACAAAGCCTGGCAAGTGACGCGGGACATACAATGCTGCAGTAACTCAGCGGGACAGGCAGCATCTCCATAGAGAAGGTGACATTTCGGGTAGAGACTGAAGAGGGTCTCGATTCTAAATGTTACCCATTCCGTGTCTACCTAAACAGTGCCTATCCATGGTGCGGTGTGCCAGCAGGCTGGATGAGCGGGCAAAGGCCTTGCCACACAGTGATTTAGATTTAGAGATACAGCGCGGAACAGGCCCTTTGAGTGTGGGAGGAAACCGAAGATCTCGGAGAAAACCCACACAGGTCACGGGGAGAACGTACAACTCCGTACAGACAGCGCCCGTAGTCAGGATCGAACCCGAGTCTCCGGCGCTGCATTCGCTGTAAGGCAACGACTCTACCGCTGCACCACCGTGCCGCTGTGAAGGGGCGCTCGCAGGTGTGGACCCGCCGGTGCTCCAGCAGGTGGTCCAGGCGGGTGAAGCCCTTACCACAGGACGGGCAGGGGAAGGGATGTCACCGGTGTGGGTACGCCAGTGCTGCCACAGGCTGGACATGCGGGTGAAACCCTTGCCACTCGGCGCACACAAAGGGTCTCTCTCCGGTGTGTATCCGTTAGAGCTCCCACAGCCCCCGTGCGCTTTAGACATTAGTGATTCAGTGCGGAAACAGGCTGTTCGGCCCACCAAATCCTCGCCGACCAGTGATCCCCGCACACTAACATTATTCTACACTCACTGGGGACAATTTCCATTAGTACCAAGCCAATTAACCTATAACCCGCATGTCTTTGGAGTGTGGGAGTTAACCCGAGCACCTGTACAAAACCCATGCAGGTCACGCGGAGAACGTGCAAACTACATACAGACAGCAACTGTAGTCAGGATGGAACCTGGGTCTCTGGCGCCGTGAGGCAGCAAATCTACCGCTGCACGACTGGGTGTTTAAGTGGCCTTTAGATAGGCACATGGATATACGGGGAATGGAGAGATATGGATCATTCTTGAAATGCTTGCCGCGGTGGGAAGAGCCGCTCACAGGTGTGGGCCCGCCGGTGCTGCCGCAGCCCCCGCGAGCTGTCAAACGCCTCACCGCAATACTGGCAGTCGTAGGGCTGGCCACTGGTGTGCAGGCGCTGGTGAGACAGAGTGTGGGAGGCCACGGCAAAGCTCTCTCCACTGGGGATGGGACAGTCGCCGGCGTGGACCCGCTGGTGCCTCAGCAGGTTGGAGGAGTAAGTGTAGCCCTTGCCACATTGGGCACAGGTGAAGGGGCGCTCGCCGGTGTGGGTGTGCTGGTGCACCAGCAGGTTTTTGGAACATGTGAAGCCCTTGCCACAGTCGCTGCAGGTGTATGGCCGCTGGTGCTTCAGCAGGTTGGAGGAGTGGGCAAAGGCCTTGCCACACTGGGCACAGGTGTATGGCCTCTCCCCAGTGTGCTGCCGTTGGTGCACTTTCAGTTCCGCCGATGACTTGAAGCCTTTGCCGCAGTCGGAGCAGGCGAAGGGCCGCTCACCGCTGTGCACGCGCTGGTGCGTCCGCACCCCCGACGACTGGGTAAAGCTCTTGCCGCAGGTGGAGCAAACAAAGGGCTTCTCGCCCGTGTGCACCCGCCGGTGGATCTTCAGGTCATTCATCCTCTTGAAGCACTTGCTGCAGTCGGAGCAGCCAAAGGGCCTCTCGTCGGAGTGCACGCGGTTGTGCCGCAGCAGGGTCCTGTAGCAGATGAAGCTCTTGCCGCACTCCGAGCAGTCGAAGGGTCGTTCTCCCGTGTGTACCCGCTGGTGGATCTCCAACAGGCACGGATGCTGCCAGGCCTTGCCACATACGTCGCACACATAACGCTTCTTCTTTTTGTGCCCCGTCATGTGGCCCTCCACCGAAGCTCAGCCCGCACACCGAGCAGATGCGGGGTGGGGGGGGGGCTCACCGGCACCCTGGCCGCCCTCAATGGCCGCTCGCGTCCCCGTCTCTCCGTCCACAGCAACGGCTCCTAACCCCTGCAGAAGGGGAACACAGAGGGTCAACAAGCTGGCAAACAGGACATTACTAACATGTGAACATTAGTGCTTGAAGAGGGGGTGAGGGGGAAGTGAGCGGGGGGAGAAGGGGGTAGTGAGGGGGGAGAAAAGGGAGGGGGGGAAGGGGGAGAAAGGGGAGGGGGTGGTATTGTTTCCAACTTCCTCCTTCTAAATACGGGACAAGGTGACGTCATCGCCCCGCGCCCTCAACCAGCGGCCACGTGCTCCTGCTCCACCAATGGCGGGTCTTTGGGCCGACACTATCCGGAACAGGTAGGCACAGATTTTAACCAGTATCTGCAGGGTTTTTTTCCCGTCAACGGCCGAGCCCACAGCGCCCCCCCCCGGCCCAATACAGGACAAGGGCGGTCCCTTCTGGAGGTGAGGAGGAAAGTGGGGGTCGAAGGGTTTGGTGTTCGAGGGTGAGGGAGTGGGGAAAGAGGGGGGAGGTGGAGTGGCGGAGGGAGGGAAGGGTGAGGGTTGTGGGGATGTGTGAGGGTGGAGGACCGCACGGACCTGGGGGCGCCGAGCATCCGGGCATCCCGCCGAACTGCCGCTTCCGGGGCCGGGTGCGCGGCCGTGCCGTAGCGACCGGTGCAGTGCGGTTTAGGCGGCGGCGATTGACGGAGGGCGCTGTCTGTCTGAGGGGCGGCGCTGCGGCTCGACCTATAAGACGCGCTCACCTGTGCAGGGAGGCGGGGACGCGGCTTTGATTGGTCGGACGCCGGGAAGGGGCGGTATCTCATCCTTTGTGACATCGGAGGCGGGGCGCACTTCGATTGGCCGCTGGCACTGCCCGTCAGTGGGGGTGGACCTGGTGTCGGTCACGTGACACCTCCGCTCGCATAGCGCCGGAATCGGGGGGAGGGGGGGGGTCGGGAGCGAAGAGGTGGCGAGGAGGGAGGGGGAGGGTGACGTCGAGCCGTCTCCCCGGCAGCTGCTCGAAGGTGATGTGTATTCCCCCCCCCCCCAGCACTTTGTGCCCATCTTCGGCAGACTCAAGGAACTGCAGATGCTTTTCATGCACAAAAAGATACAGAGTGCTGGAGTAACACGGGTCAGGCAGCATCTCTGGTCAACGTGGATAGGCGACGTTTCAGGTCTGCAGAAGGGTCATGACCCAAAAAACGTCCCCTATCCGTGTTCTCCACAGATGCTGCCCGACCCGCTGAGTGACTCCAGCAATCCGTGACCTTCTTCCCATGATGCATGCCGCCAGCGCCCCCATGTCACTTCCCCCTCCCCCACTTCTCCCCACTCCCTCATCCTCCCCCCTTATACTCCCTCCTCTCCCACCCTCCCCTGACCCCTTACGCCCCCTTCAAGCACTAGTGATGTTCATGTGTTAGTAATGTCCTGTTTGCCAGCTTGTTGACTCTCTGTTCCCCTCCTGCAGGGTTTAGGAGCCGTTGCTGTGGATGGAGAGACAGGGTCGTGAGTGGCCAGGGTGCAGGTGAGCCCCCCCCCCCCCCCTCCGGTGTGCGGGCTTCGCTTCGCTGGAGGACCACATGACGGGACACGTCAAAGAGAAGCGTTATGTGTGCGACATGTGTGGCAAAGCCTGGCAGCAGCCAGGCCTGCTGGAGATCCACCTGCGGACGCACACTGGAGAACGCCCCTTTGACTGCTCAGAATGCGGCAAGAATTTCACCTGCTACAGGGCCCTGCTGCGGCACAACCGCGTACACACGGGGGAGAAGCCCTTTGGCTGCTCCACCTGCAGCAAGAGCTTTGCCCGCTCGTCGGGGCTGCGGATGCATCAGCGGGTGCACAGCACTGAGCGGCCCTTCACCTGCTCCGACTGCGGCAGAGGGTTCAAGGCGTCATCGGAGTTGAAGGTGCACCGGCGCCTGCACACCGGGGAGCGGCCCTACACGTGCAGCGACTGCGGCAAGGGCTTCACCCGTTCCAGCAACCTTCTGGAGCACCGGCACACCCACACCGGCGAGCGCCCCTTCACCTGCGCCCAGTGCGGCAAGGGCTTCCACCAGTCCTCCACGCTGCGGGAGCACCAACGCACCCACACTGGCGAGCGCCCTTTCACCTGCATCCAGTGTGGCAAGGACTTCACCAGCTCCTCCAACCTGCTGAGGCACCAGCGGGTGCACGCCGGCGTCCCATCCCCAGCCCAGTGAGTGGCGAGCGCTTTGCCGTGGCCTCCCACGGCCTGTCTCACCAGCGCGTGCACACCAGTGGCCAGCCCTACGATTGCCAGTACTGCGGTGAGGCGTTTGACAGCTCACAGGGTGAGTGATCCATATCCCTCCATTCCATGTATATCCATGTGCATGTCTAAAAGCTTCTTAAATGCCCAGTGGCTCAGCGGTAGAGTAGCTGCCTCACGGCGCCAGAGATCCGGGTTCCATCTTGACTACGGGTGCTGTCTTTATAGAGTTTGCACGTTCTCCCCGTGATCTGCGTGGGTTTTCTCCGGGTGTTCTGGTTTCCTTCCACACTCCAAAGATATGCAGGTTTGTAGGCTAATTGGCTTGGTATAAATGTAAATTGTCCCCAGTGTGTGTAGGATAGTGTTAGTGTGCGGAGATCGCTGGTCTGCGTGGACCCGGTGGGCCGAAGTGCCTGTTTCCGCGCTGTATCACTAAAGTCTAAAACGTACAGGGGTTGCGGGAGCGCCAGCGGATACACACCGGAGAGAGACCCTTTTTGTGCGCCAAGTGTGGCAAGGGTTTCACCCGCATGTCCAGCCTGTGGCAGCACCAGCATACCCACAGCGGTAAACGTCCCTTCCCCTGCCCGTCCTGTGGTAAGGGCTTCACCCGCCTGGACCATCTGCTAGGCTTTGTCCAGCCCCCATCTCTTTGATCCAGCTTTCTCCCCCGACTCCATCAGTCCAAAGAAGGGTCCCGACCCGACACATCGCCTGTCCATTGCCCTCCAACGTGCCGGTAGAACTCAGCAGGTCAGCCAAGTGTTCCTAATAACAGCCCTCCTTGGCCCTGTTGACAATGCGGTGTCCATTGTTGGGATGGGATGCAAGGTCTGAGGAAGGAGTGAGGACGTTGACAACCCTAATTGACAGAGGGGTTCAAGCACAGTCAACTGGGAGAATTTGGAGTGTAGTAGCTCTGGCACAATGGTGTTAAATGCAGACCTAAAGTCTACAAACAAAATCCTTGCATAGTCCCCTTGCGGTCTAGGTGCTGGAGGATGAAGTGCAGGCCGAGGTTGATTGCATCATCCACCGATCTATTCGCCTGGTAAACGGTAGAGGGTCCAGCAGGGGGTTTGTGATGTTTTACAGCTGGGCCAGCTCAATTCTTTCAAAAGTCTTCATGACTACAGAGGTCTGTGCGACAGGCCTGTAGTCATTAAGACCAGTAATCCTTGTCTTTTTGGATACAGGGACAATAGTGGAGACTTTGAAGCAGGCAGGGACAGTACAGGTTTGCAGGGATGGGTTGAAAATGTCTGTGTAGACCAGTGCCAGTTGCTCGGCACAGAGCTTAAGGGTGGAGGGGGAAACATGGTCTGGTCCTGGAGATTTCCGGCATTTAGTAATGTCCTGTTTGCCAGCTTGTTGACCCTCTGTGTTCCCTTCCTGCAGGGTTTAGGAGCCGTTGCTGTGGATGGAGAGACGGGGATGTGAGCGGCCATTGAGGGCGGCCAGGGTGCCGGTGAGCCCCCTCATCTGCTCGGTGTGCGGGCCGAACTTTGGTAGAGGACCACATGACGGGGCTCAAAAAGGAAAAGCATTATAAGTGCGACGTGTGTGGCAAGGCCTGGCAGCACCCGTGCCTGCTGGAGACCCACCGGCGGGTGCGCACGGGAGAACTGTACCGACTGCATCCAGACCTTCAAGACGACACGGGACCTGAAGATCCACCGGCGGGCGCACACAGGCGAGAAGCCCTTTGGCTGTTCCACCTGCGGCAAGAGCTTTGCCCAGTTGTTGTGGCTACAACGGCACCGTCAGGTGCACACGGGCGAGAAGCCCTTTGGTTGCTCCACCTGCCACAAGAGATTTGCCCAGTCATCGGGGCTGAGGCGGCACCAGCTGGTGCACAGCAGTGAACGGCCCTTCACCTGCTCCGACTGCGGCAAAGACTTCAAGCTGTCGTCAGAACTGAAAGTGCACCGACGCCTGCACACCGGGGAGCGGCGCTACACCTGCAGTGACTGCGGTAAGGGCTTCAGCCCCCCACGAGCGCCATCTCTTTGTCATTCCTCTGTCTTCTACTCGCTGGCGAAAGGATTAATCCGGAAACACTGCTTCCTGTCCCCTGGCCGTTCCCCCTCAACTCCAAACGGTGGCATCTCGCTCTCCGCCCTTGGAGGGCCACAAGACTCTGACGTCGGTAAACAAGGACTTTTGCTCGTTAACCCTTTGAAGCCAAGTTGTATTCTAATGAAATGTCTTTTTTTTAAGCAAAAAAAACTGTAGATAGGCCCCCAAATACTCAGTGTTATCCCGTGATAAGCTTTCTTCTATATATAGATGCTCCTCGACTTACGATGGGGTTACGTTCCGGTAATCCCATCGTAAATCAAAAATATCGTATGTCGAAAATGCATTTAATACACCAAACCTACTAAACATCATAGCCATCCAATCTATGGTTTCTACTGAATGTTTAGTTTAGTTTAGTTTAGAGATACAGCGCAAAAACAGGCCCTTTTGGCCCACCAGCGATCAGCCCGCACATTAACACTATCCTATATGCACTAGGGTCAATTTTTAATTTACCAAGCCAATTAACCTACAATTAACCTACCTGTACTTCTTTGGAGGGAGGAAACCGAAGATCTCGGAGAAAACCCACGCAAGTCACGGGGAGAACGTGCAAACTCCGTACAGACAGCACCCGTAGTCGGGATTGAACCCCAGTCTCCAGCGCTGCATTCGCTGTAAGGCAACAACTCTACCGTGCCGAATGTGTATCGCTTTTGCACCATCGTAATGTTGAAATATAGTAAGTCGAAGCATCGTAAGTCAAGGAGCATCTATTTATATTAAAAAAAATTAAAATGCTAACTGATCGTACACAATTGTGAAGGCTTGATTTCAAAGGCAGGGCAGGGGCATTCCCTGAGGGGTTCGGGATGTTGGAAGAGGTTTCTTCTGTGTTTTTCCCCTCAGTTGTCTGGGGAGGAATGGCGGCAGCATTCGGCCCGTCAGGGCTAGGATGTGCAAAAGGCTGAGCTTGGATTGAGGCTTGGAAGGCTGAGCTTGCCTCCCCTGTCCCAACCCGCATCCAGTCCAACACGGGGGGGGGGGTGCCTGCAAACTCCACACGGACTGCATTGGTGGTCACCCTGGCTGGAGACAGGCCCTTTGGCCCCTCTCGTCCGTGCTACTCTGGGCTTTGTGCAACACAATCTTGCACTGTTCTGCACTGGATATTGCATTTGTCACCGTATGTACACTGTTTGCTCTGGTGGCTGCGTGTGAACGGGCGATTTCATCGCCTCCCGGTCGGTGTGCAGGACAACAAACTAATGAAGCATCTGGAGCGCAGTTCTCCTGGGTCGCTGCAGGCTGAAGCATCAAACTACTACCCTGTTGAGCCCCGTCAGTCCCACAGCACAGAAACACACAGCCATGCCTATCGAAGCTAGTCCCACATGCCCGCATCTGGGCCGAACCCTCTGCCTTTCCCACCCATGCCTTTAGAAAGATGAGGAGGAATTTCTTTAGTCGGAGGGCGGTGAATCTGTGGAATTCATTGCCACAGACAGCGGTGGATCCAAGTCATCGGGTATTTAGATTTTAGAGCTGCTGCGCGGAAACAGACCCTTCGGCCCACCTAGTCCTTGCCAACCAGTGATCACTCGCGCCATCCTACACACATTAGGGACGATTTCAGAATTTTGCAGATTAACCTACAAACCAGCACATCTTTGTAGTGTGGGAGGAAACTAGAGCACCCGGAGAAAAAATCAGTCATGATTGAATGGTGGAGCAGATTCGATGGGCCGCACAGCCTAATCATAATAATAATAATCATAATCATACTTTATTAGCCAAGTATGTGTTGCAACATATGAGGAATTTGATTTGCCATACAGTCATACCAATAAAAAGCAACAAGATACATTTTAACATAAACATTCACCAGTGACTCCTTCACATTCCTCACTGTGATGGAAGGCAAAAAAAAAGTTCAATCTCTTCCCTTCTTTCTGCTCCCACTGCCGGGGCACTTGATCCTTCCGTTGTTGGGGCAATCTTGGCTCCCGTAGCTGCCGGTCGGGGCCTCCGCGTCGGGGCGATCAAGCTCCCGCATCGGGGGATCTGAGTTCCCTGCGCTTGCCGATCGGACCCCGGGTCGGGGCTCGTCGAACCTCCTGCGGCTTGGAGCTTCCCGGCATTAGTATCTACCCGGGACTGCGAGCTCCTCAGGTTGCTGTTGGAGCTTTGATCCCAGGCAAGCGATCGCAGGCTCCGACGGTAAGTTCATGGCGCCACGGTGGGGCTCCAAGTCAGTCCCAATCAAGGCCACCAACTCCATGATGTTAGGCCGCAGAGCGACCGGCAATATGATCCGGAAAACAATCATATCTCCGGCAAGGTAAGAGATTGAAAAAACGTTTCCCCCGACAGCACATAAAACAAACCAGAGAACATTAAGACAAATTTTTAGAAAAGCACAACAAAAATAACAAAAAAGACGAAAAGTTGCGGCGGGTGAAGCCTTTGCCGCAGTCGGAGCAGGTGAAGGGCCTCTCACCGCTGTGCACCCACCGGTGCCACTGTAGTCCCGACGACCGGGCACAGCCCTTGCCGCAGGTGGTGCAGCCAAAGGGGATTTCCTGTCCGTGTGCAACCGCTAGTGCTGCCTCAGCCCCGACGAATTCAAAAAGCTCTTGCCGCAGTCGGAGTGGTCGAAGGGCCGTTCTCCCGTGTGCGCCCGCCGGTGAACCACCAGCAGGCACAGCTGATGCCAGGCTTTGCCACACGTCGCACTCATAACGTTTCTCCTTGTTGTGCCCCGTCACTCACCGTGTTGGGGAAGGGACGGTCGCAACCGTGCACCTGCTGGTGCTTCAGCAGGTTGGAGGACTGGGTGAAGCCCTTGCCGCATTGGGCGCAGGTGACCAGTGCTCGCCGTTGTGGATGCGCTGGTGCTTCCGCACACTGTAGGAGCGGGTGAAGCCCTTGCCGCACTTGGCGCAGGTGTAGGGGCGTTCGCCGGTGTGGGTGCGCTGGTGCTCCAGCAGCTTGGAGGAGCAGGTGAAGCCTTTGCCGCAGTCACAGGTGAAGGGCCGCTCAGTGCTGTGAAATCGTTGGTGCTGCTTCAGCCCCGACAACTGGGCAAAGGTCTTGCCGCAGGTGGAGCAGCCAAAGGGCTTCTCGCCCGTGTGCACCTGCCGGTGGATCGTCAGTTCCTTCGTTGTCTTGAAGCGCTTGCTGCAGTCGGGGCAGCCAAAGGGCCTCTCGTCGGAGTGCACGCGGTTGTGCCGCAGCAGGGACTTGTAGCAGGTGAAGTTCTTGCCGCACTCCGAGCAGTCAAAGGGGCGTTCTCCCGTGTGCTCCCGCCGGTGGATCTCCAGCAGGCACGGGTACAGCAAGGCCTTGCCACACACGTCGCACTCATAACGTTTCTCCTTGTTGCGCCCTGTCATGAGGTCCTCCACCGAAGCTCAGCCCACACACCGAGCAGATGGAGGGGGGGCTCACCGGCACCCTGGCCGCCCTCGTCCCCGTCTCTCCGTCCACAGCAATGGCTCCTAAACCCTGCAGGAGGGGAACACAGAGGGTCAACACGCTGGCAAACAGGACATTACTAACACGTGAACATCACATCTGCTGGAAGGGGGTGGGGAGGGCAGGGGGGTGGGGGGAGGGGGAGTAGAGTGGGGGGAGGAGGGTGTGAAGGGGGAGTGACGGGGGAGGAGGGGGTGAGGGGGAGGGTGAGGGGGTGGAGTGAGGGGGGAGAGGACGCGGTGAGGTGGGGGACGAACTCCCCCAACATCGGGAACATTTTCCATTCCTTTCATAATTTTATATGTTTCTATAAGGTCCACTCTCATCCTTCTAAATTCCAGCGAATACAAGCCCAGAGCTTGTATTCTGCAGTTGTACAGGGCCCTAGTGAGACCTCACCTGGAGTACTGTGTGCAATTTTGGTTTCCAAATTTGAGGAAGGATATTCTTGCTATTGAGGGCGTGCAACGTAGGTTTACTAGGTTAATTCCCGGAATGGCGGGACTGTCATATGTTGAAAGACTGGAGCGACTAGGCTTGTATACACTGGAATTTAGAAGGATGAGAGGAGATCTTATCGAAAAGTATAAGATTATTAAGGGGTTGGACACGTTAGAGGCAGGAAACATGTTCCCAATGTTGGGGGAGTCCAGAACAAGGGGCCACAGTTTAGGAATAAGGGGTAGGCCATTTAGAACTGAGATGAGGAAAAACGTTTTCAGTCAGAGTTGTGAATCTGTGGAATTCTCTGCCTCAGAAGGCAGTGGAGGCCTATTCTCTGAAAGCATTCAAGAGAGAGCTAGATAGAGATCTTAAGGATAGCGGAGTCAGAGGGTATGGGGAGAAGGCAGGAACGGGGTACTGATTGAGAATGATCAGCCATGATCACATTGAATGGCGGTGCTGGCTCGAAGGGCCGAATGGCCTCCTCCTGCACCTATTATCTAACATGATTGCAAAAACTCTGGCAGTTATGCTGTCTGGGCCACAGGCTTTAGAAGGGGTTTGGGAGTGGGGGAAGGTGTAGGGGAAGGGGGGAGGGTGGTGGGAGATGGGATGTGTGAGGGGGGGGCGCACCGACCTGGGGGCGCCAAGCATCCGGGTACGGCGCCGGGTTCCCGCTTCTGGGCCCGCGGGGTGGGGGGGGGGGGGCGCCGTCGCGCCGTGGCGATCGGTGCAAGTCCGGGATGGGCGACTGCGATTGGCACAGGGCGCTGTCTGTCCGAGGGGCAGGGCTGCGGCTAGACCTATAGGACGCGCTCAACTGCGCTGAGAGGCGGGGACACGGCTCTGATTGGTCGGACGCTGGGAAGGAGCGGTACCTAGTCCTTTGTGAGTTCGACGGCGGGCAGGCGGGTACTGCTCCCATTGGTCGCTGGCGCTGCCCGTCAGTGGGGGGGACGGGACGAGACGAGGCCTCCGCTCGCTCAGCGCCGGGAGCTCAGGTGGGGAACAGCCGCCGCGTCCCATCCCTCCTCCCTTCCCGAGGGCGATCCTGCGGCCGGCGACCGGAGCAGTGGTATGTGAGTGAATGAGGGATGGAAGGAGGTCTGGGCACCCTCTGGTCCTCCGTCGGCAGCGCCCCCTGGCGGCGGGAGACCGCAGTGCAGCGTCTCTGGTCGGCCGACCGCAGCGTCCCCTGGCTGCGGGAGAGTTGAATTTAATTTATTAAAATGTGTGCCGAGGTGCAGTGAATTTTTTGTTGCATGCTAACCAGTCATTGGAAAGGCAACACACGATAACAATCGATCCGTCCGCAGTATATGAATACGGGATAAAGAGAATTACGCTGAGTAGAAGACGTGTGTGACTCCAGCGTGGAGACAAGGTTTCTCCCTGTACAAGGTCATAAGAGACAGGAGCAGAATTATGCCATTCGGCCCATCAAGATTATTCCGCCATTCAATCATGGACAATCTATCCCTCCTAACCCCATTTTCCTGCCTTCTCCCCATAATCCCTGACACCTGTATCTCGCTTCATGGAATGGTAATGAGACACATTTAGGGGAAAGGGGAGGTGCAATGAGACCTGGGTGTGCTTGTACATCAGTCACTGAAAGTAAGCATGCAGGTACAGCGGGCAGTGAAGAAAGCTAATGGCATGTTGGCCTTCCATTGCGAGAAGATTTGAGTTTAGGAGCAAGGAGGTCCTACTGCAGTTGTACAGGGCCCTGGTGAGACTGCACTTGGAATATTGTGTGCAATTTTGGTCTCCGAATTTGAGGAAGGACATTCTTGCTATTGAGGGAGTGCAGCGCAGGTTCATCAGGTTAATTCCCGGGATGGCGGGACTGACATGAAAGAATGGGTCGACTTGGCTTCGCTAGAATTTAGAAGGATGAAAGGATTTTGAAAGGATTGAACAGGGTAGATGCAAGAAAAATGTTCCCGATGTTGGGGGAGTCCAGAACCAGGGGTCACAGTTTAAGAATAGGGTCTGCCATTTAGGACTGAGATGAGGAAAAACATCACCCAGAGAGTTGTGAATCTGTGGAATTCTCTGCCACAGAAGGCAGTGGAGGCCTATTCACTGGACGTTTTCAAGAGAGAGTTAGATTTAGCCCGAAGGACTAATAGAATCAAGGAATATGGGGAGAAAGCAGGAACAGGGTACTGATTGTGGATGATCAGCCATGATCGTATTGAATGGCGGTGCTAACACGTGAACATCACTAGTGCTTGAAGGGGGGTGGGAGGGCAGAGGGGTGAGAATGGGGGGAGGGGGAGGGGAGCTGGGGGGTAAGGGGAGGGGAGTGGGGATAGGAGGGGGTGAAGGCAGGAGTGAGGGGAGGGAAGCGGGGGGGGGAGGGGGCACTGCGTCGAGCCGCACGTGCGCCAGCCAGCCGATCTGCGCCGTGACGTATTTTTTTATCAGCGCTTTGTGCCCATCTTTGGCAGACAGAAGGAATTGCAGATACTGGGTCATGCACAAAAAGTGCCGGAGTAACATAGCAGGTCAGGCAGCATCTCTGGTCAATGTGGATAGGCCACGTTTCAGGTCTGCAGAAGGGTTGTGATCCAAAAAAAGTCCCCTATCCGTGTTCTCCAAAGACGCTGCCCGACCCGCTGAGTGACTCCAACACTCTGTGATCTTCTTCCCATGATGCATGCCACCCCACACATGACTTCCCCCCTCCCCCACTTCCCCCCATCTCCCCCTCACCCCCACACGCCTGACTCCCCACTCCCTCATGCCCTCCTCACTTACCCCCTCATCCCCCCCACTCCTTTACCCTCTCCTTCAAGCACTGGTGATATGGTTCATATGTGAGTAATGTCCTGTTTGCCAGTTTGTTGACCCTCTGTGTTCCCCTCCTGCAGGGTTTAGGAGCCGTTGCTGTGGACAGAGAGACGGGGACGTGAGCGGCCATTGAGGGCGGCCAGGGTGCCAGTGAGTTCGCCCTCCCCATCTGCTCGGTGTGCGGCCTGAGCTTCGGTGGAGGACCTCATGACGGGGCCCAACAAGGAGAAGCGTTATAAGTGTGACGTGTGTGGCAAGGCCTGGCAGCACCTGTACATGCTGGAGACCCACCAGCGTTTGCACACGGGAGAACGCCCCTTCGACTGCTCTGACTGCGGCAAGAGCTTCAAAACGTCGCATTACCTGAATATCCACCGGAGGGTGCACACGGGCGAGAAGCCCTTCACCTGCTCCACCTGCGGCAAGAGCTTTGCCCAGTTTTCAGGGCTGTGGCAGCACCGGCAGGTGCACAGCGGTGAGCGGCCCTTCACCTGCTCTGACTGCGGCAAGGGCTTCAAGTCGGCGGCGACGCTGTTGATACACCAGCGCCTGCACACCGGGGAGCGGCCATTCACCTGCAGCGACTGCGGCAAGGGCTTCACCTGCTCCAGCCACCTGCATGAGCACCAGCACACCCACACCGGGGAGCGCCCCTTCACCTGCGCCCAGTGCGGCAAGGGCTACACCCGCTATGCCTCCCTGCTGCAGCACCAACGTGTGCACTCCAGCGAGAGGCCCTTCGGCTGCTCCGACTGCGGCAAGAGCTTTGCCTGGTTGTCAGGGCTGAAGCAGCACCAGCGGGTGCACAGCGATGAACGGCCCTTCACCTGCTCCGACTGCGGCAAGGGCTTCAAGTCGATGCCGGAGTTGAAGGTGCACCGGCGCCTGCACACTGGGGAGCGGCCGTACACCTGCAGCGACTGCGGCAAGGGCTTCATCCACTACAACAGCCTACTAAATCACCGGCACACCCACACCGGCGAGCGACCCTTCACCTGCGCCCAGTGTGGCAAGACCTTCACCTGCTCCTCCAAGCTGCTGAGCCACCAGCGGGTGCACGCTGGCGACCGTCCCTTCACCTGCTCCGACTGCGGCAAGGGCTTTAAGTGGTCGCGGGACCTGTTGATGCACCAGCGTATGCACACCGGGGAGCGGCCGTATACCTGCAGCGTCTGCGGCAAGGGCTTCACCCGCTCCTACAACCTGCTGGAGCACCGGCGCACCCACACCAGCGAGCGCCCCTTCTCCTGCGCCCAGTGCGGCAAGGGCTTCACCTGCTCCACGAGGCTGCTAAGCCACCAGCGGGTGCACGCCGACGACCGTCCCATCCCCAGCCCGGTGAGTAGCGAGCACTTTGCCGTGGCCTCCCACGCCCTGTCTCACCAGCCCGTGCACACCAGTGGCCAGCCCTACGACTGCCAGTACTGCGGTGAGGCGTTTGACAGCTCGCGGGGGCTGCGGCAGCACCGGCGGGCCCATGCTGCCGAGCGGCTCGTCCCACCGCAGCAAGTGTTTCAAGAGTGATTCATTTCCTCCATATCCATGTGCCTGTCTAAAAGCCTCTCAAACACCCAGTGGCGCAGCGGTAAAGTTGCTGCCTCACGGCGCCAGAGACCCGGGTTCCATCCTGACTACGGGTGCTGTCTGTACGGAGTTTGCACGTTCTCCCCATGGCATGCGTGGGTTTTCTCCGGGTACTCCGGTTTCCTCCCACACTCCAAAGACGTGCAGGTTTGTAGGTTAATTGGCTTGGAAAAATGTAAATTGTCCCCAGTGTGTGTAGGACAGTGTTAGTGTGCGGGGATCATTGGTCGGTGTGGACTCGGTGGGCCGAAGGGCCTGTTTCTGCGCTGTATCACTAAAATCTAAAGCGTACGGGGCTGCGGGAGCATCAGCGGATACACACCGAAGAGAGGCCCTTTGTGTGCGCTGAGTGTGGCAAGGGTTTCACCCGCATGTCCAGCCTGTGGCTGCACCGGCGTACCCACAGCGGTGAGCGTCCCTTCCCCTGCCCGTCCTGTGGTAAGGGCTTCACCCGCCTGGACCACCTGCTAGAGCACCAGCGGGTGCTCTCCGGCGAGTGCCCCTTCACCTGCTCGCTCTGTGGCAAGGCCTTTGCCCGCTCCTCCAGCCTGCTGGCACACCACGCTGTGGATAGGCGCTGTGTTGGTAGACACAAAATGCTGGAAGCAATGGGTAACGTTACGGGTGGAGACCCTCATCAGTCTTGACCGGAAACCTCACCCATTCCTTAACTCCAGAGATGCTGCCTGTCCCGCTGAGTTATTCCAACATTTTGTGTCCACCTATCACTTGCCAGGCTTTGTCCAGCCCCCATCTCTTTTTTCCAGCTTTCTCCCCCGACTCCATCAGTCCAATGAAGGGTCCTCACCCAACAAGTCGCCTGTCCATTCCCTTCCAAAGTGCCGGTAGAACTCAGCAGGTCAGCCATCCGTGGTGGGAAAAAGATGGAGAAGTGTTCCCAATATCAGCCCTCCTTGGCCTTATCGGCAATGCGGTGTCCATTCTTGTGATGGGATGTAAGGTCCGAGCTGACCAGTCATCGACAGCCTCCCCCCTCAAGTGCCATCTCTTCGTCATTCCTCTGTCTTCTTCTCGCTGGCAAAAGGCGTCAGGATTAATCCAGAGTCACCGCTTCCCGTCCCCCGGCCGTTCCCCCTCAACTCCGAATGGTGGCATCTGCTCTCCGCCCTTGGACGGCCGCAAGACTCCGGCGGCGATAAACAAGGACTTTTGCTCGTTAACCACTTGGAGCCAAGTTGTATTCCAATGAAATAAATGTCTTTTTTTACACAAAAAAAATGTAGATAGGCCCCCAAATAATCAGTGTTATCCTGTGATAAGCTTTCTTCTATATACAGATGCTCCTCAACTTACGATGGGGTGATGTTGTGATAAACCCATCGTAAATTGAAAGTATCATAAGTTGAAAATGCATTTAATACACCTAACCTACCAAACATCAGAGCCACTAACCTACGTTTTCTACTGAATGTTTAGTTTAGAGATGCAGATACTGTCTTGGGGGAACAGTATGTGTGATGAAACCATTAAAATGCATTAAAATCTCAATACAATACAATACAATATATCTTTATTGTCATTGTACAGGGGTAGAACGAGATTGGGAATGCGCCTTCCATACAATGCAATAAATTAATTAGCTAATTAGTATACATTTCTACAACCCAGTGAAACAAAATTAGAAAGAGCTTAAAACAGTATAAAGTTCAAGTAGGTCTGTGCCGGTTCACTGTGCGATGTGACCATCCGGCTCAGCAGGACTGGTTCATAGCAGCTATGGCCCTGGGGATGAAGCTGTTCCTGAGTCTGGAGGTGAGGGTGTAGAAGGCCTTGTAGCGTTTGCCCGATGGTAGAATCTATCAATTCAGATTTTTGTTATTTTTCTTTTAAAATGTTTCTGCAAGTTTCTGCCTACTAAAATGGCATCATGACACACTATAGTTTTTAGGGTCGATTGCTCTACCGTATATCAATGACATTCCAAATGCAGTTTCGTCCAGAGTTCGACTCTTCGCAGATGATGCCATAATTTATAGAGAGATTAAAACACCAGAAGACAGCTTGTCCTTACAGAAGGATCTGGATGCCCTCTGTGAGTGGGGGAAACACCTGGCAGATGTCATTCAATACAACCAAATGTCACACCATGCATGTCTCACACAAGACTAAACCACTTTTATTGGAATACAACATGGGTAGCCATACATTGCTTGCTGTCGACCTACACCCATATCTAGGAGTCGAATTAATCAAAGATTTAAATTAGGCGGCGCATATTAGTCAAGTAACTTACAAAGCAAATAGAACTCTCGGCCTTCTTAAAAGAAATTTCCACGCATGTAATACATCCGTCAAAGAGAACGCCTACAAGTCTTTGGTCAGGCCCAAACTGGAGTATTGTGGAGCTGTATGGGATCCTTTCAAGAACAACAACAAGATCACCCTGGAGAAAGTCAAGTCAAGTTTATTTGTCACATACACATACACGATGTGCAGTGAAATGAAAGTGGCAATGCCTGCGGATTGTGCACAAAAAAGAATTACAGTTACAGCATATAAATAAAGTTAATATAGAGAAGACAAAATTTAGTCCCTGGAGTTATAAAAGTTAACAGTCCTGATGGCCTGTGGGAAGAAACTCCGTCTCATCCTCTCCGTTTTCACAGCGTGACAGCGGAGGCGTTTGCCTGACCGTAGCATCTGGAACAGTCCGTTGCTGGGGTGGCAGGGGTCCCTCATGATCTTGCTTGCTCTGGATCTGCACCTCCTGATGTATAGTTGCTGCAGGGGGACGAGTGTAGTTCCCATGGTGCGTTCTGCCGAATGCACTACTCTCTGCAGGGCCATCCTGTCCTGGCTGTTCCCAAACCAGACTGTAATGTTGCCGGACAATCGCTATTGTTGGCTGCAACCTTCCCCCCATTAACGAACTGTGCACTGCAAGGGCCAGGAAGCGAGCGGGCAAGATCATCTGACCTCTCTCACCCTGGCCACAAACTCTTTGAAGCACTTCCCTCTGGAAGGCGCCTCCGGAATGACAAAGAAGCCACAGCCAGACATAAAAACAGCTTTTTTTCCGCGAGTAGTAGCTCTACTCAATAACCAAAAGTCTGGAGTCTCTTTTTGCTCTGGTTTATTTCACTCACATGTTTAAACCACAAGGTATTCTTAATGTTTTATGCTTTATTCTTAATTCTTTACTGTATGTTTGTGTTGTTACTTGCGAGCAGAGCACCAAGGCACATTCCTTGTTTGTTTACATACTTGGCCAATACACTTATTCATTATATTGTTACGTTTACCAAGGTATGGTGAAAAGCTTTTTTGTTGCATGCTAATCAGTCAGGAGAATGTGGTTGAGAGGGAAAGATAGATCAGTCATGATTGAATGGTGGAGCAGACTCCATGGGCCGAATGGCCAACTCACGATCATAATCATACTTTATTAGGCAAGTATGTTTTGCAACATATTTAGAATTTGATTTGCCATACAGCTATACCAATAAAAAGCAACAAGACACACAAAATACATTTTAACATAAACATCCACCACAGTGATTCCCCCACATTCCTCAGTGATGGAAGACAAAAAAAAAGTTAAATTTCTTCCTTTCTTTGTCCTCCCGCTGTTGGGGCACTTGAACCTTCCGTTGTCGGGGCGATCTTGGCTCCCTTAGCTGGCAGTCAGGCCCTCTGCGTCGGGGGATCTCAGCTCCCTGCGCCGGGCGATCGGACCCTGGGTCGAACCTCCTGCTACTTGAAGCTTCCCGACATCAGTCTCTACCCGAGACTGCGAGCTCCTCGGTGTTGAAATCCACAGGCTGGAATTGGAGCGTCGATCCCAGGCATGGTAAGTCCACGGCCCCACGGTGAGGCTCCAAGTCACTCAAGCAAGGCCACGAGAATGAAGGGATACGGATCACTCTTGAAACACTTGCTGCGGTGGGAAGAGCCGCTCGCCGGCGTGGGCCCGCCGGTGCTGCCGCAGCCCCCGCGAGCTGTCAAACGCCTCACCGCAGTACTGGCAGTCATAGGGCTGGCCACTGGTGTGCATGCGCTGGTGAGACAGGGCGCGGGAGGCCACAGCAAAGCACTCGCCACTCACCGGGCTGGGGATGGGACGGTCGCCGGCGTGCACACGCTGGTGCCTCAGCAGGTTGGAGGAGTGGGCGAAGTCCTTGCCGCACTGGGCGCAGGTGAAGGGGCGCACACTGGTGTGGGTGCGCTGGTGTTCCAGCAGGTTTTTGGAGTGGGTGAAGCCCTTGCCGCAGTCGCTGCAGGTGTAAGGGCGCTCACAGGTGTGCAGGCGCCGGTGTATGTTCAACTCCGGCATCGATTTGAAGGCCTTGCTGCAGTTGGAGCAGGTGAAGGGACGGTCGCTGTCGTGCACCCGCTGGTGCTCCAACAGCTTGGAGGAGCAGGTGAAGCCCTTGCCACACTGGGTGCAGGTGAATGGACGCTCCCCGGTGTGGGTGTGGCGGTGCTCCAGCAGCTTGGAAGAGCGGGTGAAGCCCTTGCCGCACTGGGCGCAGGTGAATGGGCGCTCCCCGGTGTGGGTGTGGCGGTGCTCCAGCAGGCTGTAGGCGTGGGTGAATGCCTTGCCGCAGTCACTGCAGGTGTACGGCCGCTCCCCGGTGTGCAGGCGCCGGTGCACCTTCAGTTCCGGTGATGACTTGAAGCCTTTGCCGCAGTCTGAGCAGGTGAAGGGCCGCTCACCGCTGTGCACCCGCTGGTGCGCCCGCAGCCCCGACGACTGGGCAAATCTCTTGCCGCAGGTGGAACAGCCAAAGGGCCTCTCGCCCGTGTGCACCCGCCGATGATCCCTCAGCGCCGACAACTGGGCAAAGCACTTGCCGCAGGTGGAGCAGGTGAAGGGCCTCTCGCCCGTGTGCACCCGCCGGTGGTTCTTCAAGTCATTTGTCGTCTTGAAGCACTTGCTGCAGTCGGAGCAGCCAAAGGGCCTCTCGTCGGAGTGCACAAGGTTGTGCCGTAGCAGGGTCTCGTAGCGAGTGAAGTTCTTGCCACACTCCGAGCAGTCGAAGGGGCGTTCTCCCGTGTGCGCCCGCCGGTGGATCTTCAGCAGGCACGGGTGCTGCCAGGCCTTGCCACACTCGCCGCACACATAGCGCTTCTCCCTGTTGAGCCCCATCATGTGTTCCTGCACCGAAGCTCAGCCGCACACCAAGCAGATGAGGGAGGGCTCACTGGCCCCCTGGCCGCCTACAATGGCCGCTCGTCCCCATCTCTCCGTCCATGGCAACAGCTCCTAAACCCTGCAGGAGAGGAGCACAGAGGGTCAACAAGCTGGCAAACAGGACATTATTAACACGTGAACATCACTAGTGCTTGAAGGGGGAGGTAAGGGGTGGAAGTGGGTGAGGGGATCAGGGGGGGTGGGGGAAGGAGCGGGTGAAGGGGAGAGTAAGGGAGTAGGGAGGGGAAAAGTGAGGGGTCAGGGTGAGGGGGGAAGTGGGAGAGGGGGGAAGTGGGGGAGGGGGCGCCGAGCATCCGGGCACCGCACCGAGCCTCCCTCCTGCTCCGACTTCACCCGCTATGACTTTTTGTCTTTTTTGTTATTTTTAGTGTGTTTTTTAAAGTTCGTGTTAATGTTCTCTGGTTTCTTTTATGTAGGGAGTGGGGTTGAGGGAATCTTTTTTTCAATCACTTACCTTGTCAGAGATGTGATTGTTTTCTGGATCGTATCTCCGGTCGCACTGTGGCCTAACATCATGGGGCTAGTGGCCCTGCTCGAGACTGACTTGGAGCCCCACCGTGGTGCTGTGGACTTACCATCGGACCCTGCGATCCCTTGCCTGGGATCGACGCTCCAACTGCGGCCTGTGGATTTCAACACCGAGGAGCTCGCAGTCTCAGGTTGACTGATGTAGGAGGCTCGCATTCTGGGGGAGAGACTGATGTCGGGAAGCTCCAAGTCGCAGGAGGTTCGACCAGCCCAGACCCGGGGTCCGATCGCCCGGCGCAGGGAGCTGAGATCTACCCTGTCCATTTCCTGCATCTACCATGTCCAATCCTTTCATAATTTTATATGTTTCTATAAGGTCCCCTCTCATCCTTCTAAATTCCAGCGAATACAAGCCCAGTCGACCCATTCTTTCATCATATGTCAGTCCCGCCATCCCGGGAATTAACCTGGTGAACCAATGCTGCACTCCCTCAAGAGCAAGAATGTTCTTCCTCAAATTAGGAGACCAAAACTGCACACACTATTCCAAGTGCAGTCTCACCAGGGCCCTGTACAACTGCAGTAGGACCTCCTTGCTCCTAAACTCAAATCCTCTCGCAATGAAGGCCAACATGCCATTAGCTTTCTTAACTGCCTGCTGAACCTGCATGCTTACTTTCAGTGACTGATGTACAAGCACAACCAGGATTTGTTGCACCTCCCCTTCTCCTAATATTGGCTCATTACCGTTCCGTGAACCAAGATAGGGGTGCAGGGGTTATGAGAAGGCAGGAGAATGGGGTTAGGAGGGAGAGATAGATCATCCATGATTGAATGGCGGAGTAGACTTGATGGACTGAATGGCCTAATTCAACTCAATAGTCAATAGTCGTTTATTTGTCACATACACATAAATGTGTAGTGAAATGAAACATTACCCGCAGTTGAACAATAAGACCAATAAGAATAATCAATAAAAATGCAATAACACATATAATCACAAACTAACACCAAACAAAAAGAAACATCCATCACAGTGAGTCTCCTCCAGTCCCCCCTCACTGTGATGGAAGGCCAGAATGTCTTTTCTCTTCCCCTGCCGTCTTCTCCCGCAATCAGGCTGTTGGAGTTGCCACGTTAGGGTTAGGGTTAGCTCCTGTCACTTATGTCCTTATACAGGGACAAACCTTGTCTCCGCGCTGGAGTCACACAGGTCTTGCACTCAGCGTAATTCCCTTTATCCCGTATCCGTACACTGCGGACGGATCGATTGTAATCGTGCGTTGCCTTTCTGCTGATGGTTCGCATGTACCTCAGACGTGTACCTCAGACGTGTACCTCAGCCTCCCGCCGCCAGGGGCGCTGCAGTCGAAGGACCAGAAGACGCCCAGCCTTCTTCCCATCTTCATTCACATCACATGCCACTCCTCGGGTCTGCGACCGCAGGATCGCCCTCGGGAAGGGAGGAGGGGGACGGGGAAAGGACGCAGGGCCAAACGACGTCGGCAGTTGTTCCCCACCTGAGCTCCCGGCGCTGAGCGAGCGGAGGCCTCGTCCCGCTTCACGTGACTGGCGAACAGGTGCCGCCCATCCCCGCTGACGGGCAGCGCCAACGGCCAATGGGATCGAGTCCCGCCTACAACGTCATATAGGATGAGGTTCCGCCCCCTTTCTGCGGCTGACCAATCATATCCCCGTCCCCCGGCGCAGGTAAGTGTATCCTATAGGTCGAGCCGCAGCCCCGCTCCTCAGACAGACTGCGCCTCCGCCAATCGGAGCCGCCTATCCCGCCCGACAACGATTGGCGCAGCCGGCCAATCAGGGGCCACGTCCCGCTCCCGGCCCCCCAGATGCTCGGGACCCCCAGGTGCCCGGATGCTCGGCGGCCCCTGGTCGATGCCTCCCCCCTTCTCCCAATTGCCTCCTCACCACCTCTCCCCTCCCATCTTTCCTTCCCCCCACTTCCACTGACTCCATCCCCCTTCCCAACCCCCCCTTCCCTCCTCACCGCTCCCTTCCTCCCCCCCTCCCTCACCCCTCTCACTCTCCCCTTCAAGCACTAGTGATGTTCATGTGTTGGTAATGTCCTGTTTGCCAACTCGTTGACGCTCTGTGTTCCCCTCCTGCAGGGTTTAGGAGCCGTTGCTGTGGACGAACACCCCCCATCTGCTGAGTGCGCGGGCTGAGCTTCGGTGCAGGACCACATGATGGGCCCCGACAAGGAGAAGCGTTATAAGTGCGACATGTGTGGCAAGGCCTGGCAGCACCCCTGCCTGCTGGAGACCCACCGGCGGGCGCACACGGGAGAACGCCCCTTTGACTGCTCCGACTGCAGCAAGACCTTCAAGACGGCGTGGGACCTGAAGATCCACCGGCGGGCGCACACGGGCGAGAAGCCCTTCACCTGCTCCACCTGCGGCAAGAGCTTCGCACAGTTGTTGGGGATACAGCGGCACCAGCAGGTGCACACGGGCGAGAAGCCCTTTGGCTGCTCCACCTGCGGCAAGAGCTTTGCCCGGTTGTCGGTGCTGAGGCGGCACCAGCGGGTGCACAGCGATGAGCGGCCCTTCACCTGCTCCGACTGCGGCAAGGGCTTCAAGTCGATGCCAGAGCAGCTGATGCACGGGCTGGTACACATCGGGGAGCGCCCCAACACCTGCAGCGACTGCGGCAAGGGCTTCACCCAGTCCTCCAGCCTGCTGGCACACCGGCACACCCACACCGGTGAGCTTCCCTTCAACTGCGCCCAGTGTGGCAAAGGCTTCACTCTGTCCTCAAAGCTGCTGAGGCACCAGCGCACCCATACCGGCGAGCGCCCCTTCACCTGCACCCAGTGCGGCAAGAGCTTCACCCGCTCCGACAGCCTGCTGCAGCATCAGCGTATCCACACCGGCAAGCTCCCCTGCATCTGCGCCCAGTGCGGCAGGGGCTTCACCCAGTCCGCCAACCTGCTGAGGCACCAACGGGTGCACGCCGGCGACCGGGCCATCCCCAGCCCAGTGAGTGGCGAGCACTTTGCCGTGTCCTCCCACGCCCTGTCTCACCAGCTCGTGCACACCAGTGGGCAGCCCTATGATTGCCAGTACTGCGGTGAGACGTTTGACAGCTCGCGGGGACTGCGGCAGCACCGGCGGGCCCACACCGCCGAGTGGCTCTTCCCACCACGGCAAGAGTTTCAAGAGTGATCCATATCCCTCCATTCCCTGTATATCCATGTACCTGTCTTAAAGCCTCCTAAACACCCAGTGGCGCAGCGGTAGAGTTGCTGCCTCACAGTGCCAGAGACCCAGGTTCCATCCTGACTGCGGGTGCTGTCTGTATGGAGTTTGCACGTTCTCCCCGTGACCTGTGTGGGTCTTCGCTGGGTGCTCCGGTTTCCTCCCAAACATCAAAGACGTGCAGGTTAGTAGCCTAATTGGCTTGGTATAAATGTAAATTGTTCCCGATGTGTGTAGGATAGTGTTAGTGTGCGGGAATCGCTAGTCGGCACAGGCTCGGTGGGGCCAAAGGGCCTGTTTCGTGCTGTATCACTAAAGTCTAAAGTGCACGGTAGGTGGGAGCATCAGCAGATGCACACCGTGTGCACTGAGTGTGGCAAGGGTTTCACCCGCATGTCCAGCCTGTGGCAGCACCGGCATACCCACTGCGGTGAGCATCCCTTCCCCTGTCCGTCCTGTGGTAAGGGCTTCACCAGTCACATCTATGGAGTCATTTAAGTTCCTTGGAACCATCATCCCCAAGGACCTTAAATGGGGGGCTGAGAATCTATGCTATTAGTTGATATAGTTAATTAGAGATATTGATATTTTGTTGTCCTCTGTAATACTCCTCTGTCTACTCCCTATCATTCATAAAAGGACAAACACATTCCATCCCAATGATAACATTTCTGCCACAAGCATCCATCTTACTGCTTTCTACTGAAAATAAGCATTCATTTTATATTAGCTAAGACAACAAAATATCAATATCTCTAATTAACTATATCAACTAATAGCATAGATTCTCAGAGCCACCATCGACTCCACAGTCAAAAAGGCCCAACAGAAAATGTAGGAGCCATTTATGCTTTAATTTAATTGCTGTCGTTGTATTATGGCTTTGTTTAATATTTCTAGTTTCTGTCTTTTTTGCATGCTTGTGGGTGTGGTTTGATACGTAACGGGATGTGTCCACATGGGAGGAGGCTAGCGTAGCAACAGAGATTGTGGGTCAGTTTAGTCTCGGAGGATGGAGAGAATACAGTTTTTTACCATACTCACGACTGTCACACTCGCGCCAGCTACTCACAAGAACCACACGGTAACGACTACACGGTTTTTACTGTGTTTGAAGAAGAAACAGTTGATAAGAACAAAAAGTTATGAATTACTCTTTTGATTTGTGCTACTTTAATAAAGACCAATTAATCAAGAAACAGCATTTGGAAGATTCGTTTTTGTTATCTCAGAGTGCGGTGTGTGTGTAAGCTATACCTCCATTCCATCCCCGAGCAGTATTGGCTATCGAAGTTGGACTTTGAGAAGGTATAGAAACTGCCATTACATTAGAGTAAAAAACTTCTCTGAATGGATTAGGGTAAAAAACTTTTCTCTGAATGGAGCTAGTGTAAAAAACCTTTCTCCGAATGGAATATTGAGCAACAAAAAAAAATTCGAACAGAAGAATCTAAGAAAGACTTGTTCTACGAGCAAAATCCGATTCAACAGTGGAATTGAAAGAGAAGCTGAATCGCTGCCAGAGATTAGAGCTGAAATCAAAGGAACAAAAATCTGCCGGTCGAAGGCAAATTGACACGGTCTACACTTGGATCATTAGAAGATTGAAGACTTCATTGACCGGGTACCATGAGTAGACAACTGTTTAGTCGTAATTTTAAGTTAAGAAGTCTAAAAACTTAAAAGCCTGTGGGAAATATCTGCACAGGTACTATTTGATACAAGAAGCTTGTTTATGCTACGAGGAGATAAAACCAAACTCGCAGAGCACCAACTTGAAAATTAACAATGTTCTGAACTTCTACAAGATAAGGTGCTCAGCTAGCGATTGTTTACCATAGGTACTGGCCGAAGACTCTCAGCCTTGGAAATTAACGATGTGTTTTGAAAAAATACTCATTCTGTTTTGAGTTCTTCTGGTGTTTCTGGAACGTAGCGATAAGCACCAATTCATCATGGATCTTCCATCAGGTAAGTATGAAGAACCGCCACAGGAGGGAGATGCGGAGCAAAAATCAAGAAGATATGAGAAAAGAGATGTTCAACTTTTGGAAAAAGGAGAGGCAGCCTATCTGGAAAGATGCCAGAAGGAGAGAGACAAGTTGTGGAAGCAGGTCATCAAATTAATTGAATATCAGAAGGAACTAATGGAATCAGATGAGAATGCGAACATTGTACAATCCAATCTTGATCGACTACTTAACCTTTGCATGATTTATTCACAAAATGCTGGAGTAATTCAGCAGGTCAGGCAGCATCTCGGGAGAGAAGGAATGGGTGACGTTTCGGGTCGATACCCTTCTTCAGACTGATGTCGGGGGTGGGACAAAGGAAGGATATAGGTGGAGACAGGAAGATAGAGGGAGATCTGGGAAGGAGGAGGGGAAGGGAGGGACAGAGGAGCGATCTGAAGTTGGAAAAGTCGACGTTCATACCACCGGGCTGCAAACTGCCCAGGCGAAATATGAGGTGCTGCTCCTCCAATTTCCGGCGGGCCTCACTATGGCACTGGAGGAGGCCCATGACAGAGAGGTCAGACTTGGAATGGGAGGGGGAGTTAAAGTGCTGGGCACCGGGAGATCAGTTGCGTTAATGCGGACCGAGCGCAGGTGTTCAGCGAAGCGATCGCCGAGCCTGCGCTTGGTTTCGCCGATATAAATAAGTTGACATCTAGAGCAGCGGATGCAATAGATGAGGTTGGAGGAGGTGCAGGTGAACCTCTGTCTCACCTGGAAAGACTGTTTGGGTCCTTTGATGGAGTTGAGGGGGGAGGTAAAGGGACAGGTGTTGCATCTCGTGCGGTTGCAAGGGAAAGTGCCCGGGGTTGGGGTGGTTTGGGTAGGAAGGGACGAGTGGACCTGGGAGTTATGGAGGGAACGGTCTCTGCGGAACGCAGAGAGGGGAGGGGATGGGAAGATATGGCCAGTGGTGGGGTCCCGTTGTAGGTGACGGAAATGTTGGTGGATGATATGTTGGATCCGCTGGCTGGTGGGGTGGAAGGTGAGAACGAGGGGGATCCTGTCCTTGTTGCGAGTGGGGGGAGGGGGAGCAAGAGCGGAGCTGCGGGATGTAGAAGAGACCCTAGTGAGAGCCTCATCTATAATGGAGGAGGGGAAGCCCCATTTTCTGAAGAACGAGGACATCTCGGAAGCCCTAGTCTGAAACACCTCATCCCGGGCGCAGATGCGGCGTAGACGGAGGAATTGGGAGTAGGGGATAGACTTTTTGCAGGGGACCGGGTGGGAAGAAGTGTAGTCCAGATAGCTGTGCGAGTCGGTGGGCTTGTAGTAAGGTTGCATGAGGTTGGAGAAAAACAACACTTAACACTGTGTTTACAACTACCAAAGCAGCAACTCGAATGGCACACTCAGTGGTTGAAAAAGAGGGCAGAATTTTTTGATGGTTTCATGGCTAATGCGGAAAAGTGGTTGTCAGAAACCATAGCTCAAACATTGCACTCTGCAGTAGAAGGTGCGATGCAACAAGGTGTTGAAGTGGAAGAAGAAATTACACCTCAGGATAGTGTCTCAAACGTTTTAACGTGCAGATCCAGACGTAAATCTGATTCTGTAGCCAGTTCAACTACGAGGGACTCTGCTCAAATGGAAGCTGAAGCTGAGATGGCTGCTCTCTCGCTAGAAGCTGCCGCCTTAGAGAAAAAATATGAGATTGAGGAACAAGAAGCCAAGCTGAAGAGAGAGAAGGAACGGTTGGAAATAGCCACAAAGCTGGCAGCTGCTGGGGCAAGGAGGGACATACTGGAAGGCCAAAGATCAAAATGCGGCTCGAGAGTATCTCAGAAGAAGAGTTCCTTAATCCAAGAAGGAGCTACTAAGATGAAAACAACAGCTAAAGTCAACCCACAGCCAGAGCCAGTCTGGTCTCGTGACGCCAACCTGGCACTGAGTAAGTGGATGGCCGACAAAACTTCACCAAAGCAACCAGGTGCTAGACCGAAGCAACCTACCTTTGGGATGTCTGTTATGGCTCGAAATGAGCCAACATCTGCACTAAGCCAGAGATCTCAAAATGAATTCTATGAATTGGTAAGGAATCAAACGAGACTCAGCGAGCTCATTGTTCAACAAAATCTTTCTGCCACCTTACCCCCAATGGAAATTCCTAAATATGATGGTGATCCTTTACAATATGAAACTTTCATAGTAGCGTTTGAAGAAGGAGTGGAAATGAAAACTACAAGTCACAGAGATCGCTTACGATTTCTGGAGCAATACACAAGCGGATATTCAAACCAGCTTGTTAAAAGTTGTCGACATTTGCCTGCAGATGAGGGCTATCAAATGGCAAGAGCGTTGCTTGAAGAGCATTTTGGTAACAAACAGAAGATTGCTAACACATACATGAAAAAGGGCTTTGCTTGGTCAGTGTGAGAGACAGGATGATTAAACCACCAGGGACAGGAGGATTAAATTACTACCGTTCTTGTTAAGGCACTGATAACATGGTACAAGGACAGAGATAAGCTACACAAACAGCTGTAATCTTAATAAAATGCCTAGGCAGCAGGAAATAGGGGAAAGGGTTAGGATGAGTCATGTGGATAACTACTGCGCTTGCTTAATGAGGTAAATGAATATTACATATACGCCCCTGATCGGGAAACTGCTAATTACCATGCACATGCGATGTATGATCTGGGAGGTACCCGAGGCGGTACCGAAGATTGTGCACCTCAGCGCTCTGATTGGAAGGAGCCCGAAGGGGAGGGGGATTCAACGAAATTGTATTGTATAAAGAGAAGGCACTGTCTTTATCTCGCTGTGTCTTGGTTTGGAGAGGCACCCGGCTCTGCAGACTCGTGAATAAACAGATTTCTTGTTTCCACGACTTTGTCTCTGGCATCGTGATTGTGGGCACCAAATTACATCTCACAAGCTTGGGGGCTCGTCCGGGATCGCCACTTCGACCGCTTGGCGGAGGCGCGGAAGGATGGGAAGGCGCACCCTGCTGATTTCAGCAGTCTCTGATCTCCTTTATTTACATCAGCGGTTTGAGCGAGTGATATCCGGACAAGAGACTCGTGGAAACAAGAGGGAATCCGGAGTAAGGAAGGGATCAATCGAGCAATTTCTGTGCACAGGACCCGGGTAAGAAAAGTGACTATTAAGTATTACTCGGGCGATTGGGTTCTGTCGGACGGGAGAGGTCGGACAGGGAGGATGGGTAATCAATGTGTTAAGAATAATGACCCAGGAGATACACAATGTGCCAAGGAAAAGGGACCAAGGGAAGAGGGTCCTCACATTCCGCCCGATAGTCCGTTGGGGCGAATGTTGCAACTCTGGGGAGAAGGTGGCACTGGGGGTAAAAATAAGGAGACTATGATTAAGTTCTGTTATTTTGATTGGCCAAAGGAACCAATAAAAGGGAGTTCAGTCTGGTGGCCAGGGGGTATGGGGAGAAAGCAGGAACGGGGTACTGATTGAGAATGATCAGCCATGATCACATTGAATGGCGGTGCTGGCTCGAAGGGCCAAATGGCCTACTCCTGCACCTATTGTCTATTGTCTATTGCCACGACTGGGCTCCGATGAGGATTGGGTATGGCAGGCATTAAATGTGTTTGTTAATTCAAAAGCTTCCCCTAATCTGGAGGAAAGTTGTTATGCTTGTAAGGGGAAAGCGAAGAATAAATCCTGAAAGAATCGCAGGAATCACAAGCTTGCCGATGCCTCGGAATAAATATTAAAGGAATATAGTAGAACTATAGAAGATAGAAATAGCGTAATAGGTAGCATAGTGACTATAGGGACGGAACGGAGTGAGAACAAGGACTGCATTTAAACTGACTGACCAAGTGCACTAACATAAGACGAATACAATGAATAAAATAACTGCAGTTGAACTACTATAGACAATAGACAATAGACAATAGGTGCAGGAGTAGGCCATTCAGCCCTTCGAGCCAGCACCGCCATTCAATGCGATCATGGCTGATCACTCTCAATCAGTACCCCGTTCCTGCCTTCTCCCCATACCCCCTCACTCCGCTATCCTTAAGATCTCTATCCAGCTCTCTCTTGAAAGCATCCAACGAACTGGCCTCCACTGCCTTCTGAGGCAGAGAATTCCACACCTTCACCACTCTCTGATTGAAAAAGTTCTTCCTCATCTCCGTTCTAAATGACCTACCCCTTATTCTTAAACTGTGGCCCCTTGTTCTGGACTCCCCCAACATTGGGAACATGTTTCCTGCCTCTAATGTGTCCAATCCCCTAATTATCTTATATGTTTCAATAAGATCCCCCCTCATCCTTCTAAATTCCAGTGTATACAAGCCCAATCGCTCCAGCCTTTCAACATACGACAGTCCCGCCATTCCGGGAATTAACCTAGTGAACCTACGCTGCACGCCCTCCATAGCAAGAATATCCTTCCTCAAATTTGGAGACCAAAACTGCACACAGTACTCCAGGTGCGGTCTCACCAGGGCCCGGTACAACTGTAGAAGGACCTCTTTGCTCCTATACTCAACTCCTCTTGTTACGAAGGCCAACATTCCATTGGCTTTCTTCACTGCCTGCTGTACCTGCATGCTTCCTTTCATTGACTGATGCACTAGGACACCCAGATCTCGTTGAACTCCCCCTCCTCCTAACTTGACACCATTCAGATAATAATCTGCCTTTCTATTCTTACTTCCAAAGTGAATAACCTCACACTTATCTACATTAAACTGCATCTGCCATGTATCCGCCCACTCACACAACCTGTCCAAGTCACCCTGCAGCCTTATTGCATCTTTCTCACAATTCACACTACCCCCCAACTTAGTATCATCTGCAAATTTGCTAATGGTACTTTTAATCCCTTCGTCTAAGTCATTAATGTATATCGTAAATAGCTGGGGTCCCAGCACCGAACCTTGCGGTACCCCACTGGTCACTGCCTGCCATTCCGAAAGGGACCCATTTATCCCCACTCTTTGCTTTCTGTCTGTCAACCAATTTTCTATCCATGTCAGTACCCTACCCCCAATACCATGTGCCCTAATTTTGCCCACTAATCTCCTATGTGGGACTTTGTTGAAGGCTTTGTGAAGTAGGAAGTTCCCCGTATCCAAAGCGGATATTAAAAAACACTGAGAAATGGAAAAAAAGGACGAAAAAATTGGTTACGAAATGGCCCACGGAATGATATAAATATGATATAAATTTTGATATAAATTTTGATATAAATTTTGATATATTTATATTTTGATATAAATATGTGTGATGAAATGGGAGTGTTAATTAAGAACTATAAGCCTAAGGATAAATCAGAAACCCGAGTAACGAAAAAGGAAAAAGAACTAGACGTACATAAATTGTTTAGAATAGAAGGAGAAAGGCTGAGGAAAGCATACCAGGAAAAGAATACCACCCTAAACAAGGGTGAAAACCCCCCAAAACAGCATGAAGGTCAGGAGCTTCAGGAGAAAAAATCAACTCTGTACCCCAGCCTATGGGACCCTGGGTATCCCCCTCCCTATTCCGGCCAGGACGGAACAAAGCAGTGCCCTTTGGTAAAAGGGAATAGTGGAGATAGAGGGAGAAGTCACAACTTGGAACGATGAGCAAGACATAAAGGAATATAGACAGAGAAGGGGGCAGCGAGAAAAGGAAAGGATGAAGCAAGAAGCACGGGAACTGGAAGCAGACATCAAAAGGCTGCAGGGCCTCAGGGACCTCAGGGACAGAAAGATTTATGAGACCCATCAGGCAGCAAATGAGGAGTATGAGGGAGGCAGCAACGCAGAATCACAGGCAAGTAATCAACAGGCATCAGAGAGAGGGCAAAACTGAGAATGAAGCAGAATTAGAAAGTGATGAGGGCAACGCCGGGAGGTCAACAGTTAGCCGTCAGACCATTCCAGAGAGTACAGGTAGATTTTACTGAACTCCCCAGGATACAGAAATGGAAATACCTCCTAGTGGTGGTGGATCACTTTACCCGTTGGGTGGAAGCATTTCCCACAGTAAATGCCACTTCTCAGGTGGTAGCCAAAATTCTATTGGAACAAATAATCCCGCGTTATGGAATCATCGAATCTCTCGATTCAGATCGAGGAACCCATTTCGCATCAAAGGCACATTCGCTCATCTGTGATGCCCTAGGGATAAAATGGAAGTTGTATACTCCCTGGCACCCGCAAAGTTCGGGAATGGTGGAGAGGATGAATGACACCCTAAAGACACAAATTACCAAACTAATGGCGGAGACTAGACTACCTTGGACTAAGTGCTTGCCAATAGCCTTGCTTAGAATTCGAACCGCCCCACGAAAGGATATAGCAGTATCTCCCTACGAAATGTTGTTTGGGTTACCTTATTTGGGAAAGATAGAAGGAATACCCACCCTAGAGGGTAGTGATGTTTTCTTAAGGAACTATCTACTGGCAGTATCTCGTTCTATTTCAGAATTAAAAACCAAGGGGCTGCTGGAACAGAGTCCCCCTCTCGACTTTCCAATCCATTCTGTGAAGGCGGGAGACTGGGTTCTTGTGAAATCGTGGAAGGAAGAAAAGTTGCAACCCCGTTGGACTGGTCCGTATTTGGTACTGTTGACCACGGAGACGGCAGTGCGGACGGAAGAGAAAGGGTGGACACACGCAGCGCGAATAAAGGGACCAGTGGAACCTCCGGCTGAGGAGGACTGGACAGTAAGGCAAGGGAAGAAACCACTGACTCTGATCTTTGAGAAAGAACGATTGAACTAGAAGATTACAATGCAGTGCGTGGCACTGGTGCTTATGATGGTCGCCACTGTAAGTAAATGCATGGACGGCTGTGTTAAATGTTACCACCCCATCAGGTATGGCGGACAAATCATAAGGTCTTTTACCTATAATTCCTATGCGCATGACTCATGTTATACCCTAAGGACGTTTAGGAGCAAAAGTCCTTGTTTACCGCCACCGGAGTCTTGCGGCCGTCTAAGGGCAGGGAGCGAGATGCCACCGTTCGGAGTTGAGGGGGAACAGCCGGGGGACGGGAAGCGGTGACTCCGGATTAATCTTGATTAGGGTGATGCTGCCCTTCCTCATAGAGTCTGACATGCTACCAGCTAGAAGTATGTCATTGTACACTTCCAGCAGGTCCGGGCCCACCCAGTCCCACAGAGCCGAGTACAACTCTGCCGGTAAGCCATCGCCTCCGGGAGTCTTACTCGAGTCAAAGGAACGGATGGAGCCAGTCAGCTTCTCCAGGGTCAGTGGTTGGTCCAGACTCTCCCGCTTGCTGTCGTCCAAGACTTCCGTGATGGAGGACAGGAAGTTCTGGGAGGCGGTGCTGTCTGTGGTCTTTTTATCGTACAGATCAACTGATCTCCCGGTGGCCGAGCACTTCAACTCCCCCTCCCATTCCCAGTCTGACCTTTCTGTCATGGGCCTCCTCCAGTGCCATAGTGAGGCCCACCGGAAATTGGAGGAACAGCACCTCATATTTCGCCTGGGCAGTTTGCAGCCCAGTGGCATGAACATCGACTTCTCCAACTTTAGATAGTTCCTCTGTCCCTCCCTTCCCCTCCTCCTTCCCAGATCTCCCTCTATCTTCCTGTCTCCACCTATATCCTTCCTTTGTCCTGCCCCCCTGACATCAGTCTGAAGAAGGGTCTCGACCCAAAACGTCACCCATTCCTTCTCTCCCGAGATGCTGCCTGACCTGCTGAGTTACTCCAGCATTTTGTGAATAAATCGATTTGTACCAGCATCTGCAGTTATTTTCTTAACAAACGAACGATGTCAGCGACTCCAGTCCTACCTAAATCCTGGACTGGATTACAAACAGGAATGTGTACCCTGCATAGGATATGTGGTGAAGGTTATATAGACAGAGATAAATATGATTGATCTACACCCCCATCCCACTTCCTCACCGCTCGACCCCCAACCCTCCCCCCCCCCCCCCCCATTTCCCTCCTCACCCCCCACACCCCTCGACTCCCATAAGAGACCGCCCTTGTCCTGTATTAGGTCCGGGGGGAGGTGGGCGTGGTGGGCCCGGAGACTGACAAAAAAACCTGCAGACCCAAAGGCCCAGGCGCCGCTTAGCGGAGGTTGCATAGCAACCCGCCTCCCGGCCCGGGCGGCCGCCATTGGAGACTGGGCAGAGTTCATAAATCTGCGATTTCTTTGTATGTAAAATGTTTGCAAACAATTTTTTTTGTTCATTTTCTTGGATGAGTTGATAGTTGACATTTATAACTTTCTTGAAGAGTTGCTGCTATGTGATCTTTAAACTTTGGATGCTACTGATTGAATATTTGCACTAGAGATCCACTCTGTATCTGGCCAATTGATCATATTTAATGAACTGTTCTTTGCTCTCTCTGTTAATTTTAATTTCACCTCCACGAGCTGTATCCCTTTTTGTTTTATTTTAAAAAGTCATGGAAGCAGAGATTAGGCATTTGCAAATAAAACTCTCCTTTATCCACAATATAATTGAAAAGACATTTAAATTAATACTTGGAGCCAAGAAAAGAGCTGGTATAAATCAGGACCTCATCTTTTCATTGGTTAGCTCATATGCAAAACAGTGCAACCCTGTATATCTTGCACACAAAATGATGTAAATCTTACCATGACAGAAATAAAGTTTTCTCCTTGTTTAATGAAGTTCATTTTTGAATAATGTAAAATTGAAGGGGATTGGTTCAATATACTGCTTACCCACAAATGTGTCGTTATGAAATGTTCACATTTGAAATATCTATAAATCACAAAAAAACAAGAAGGTGCCTACGTTATTTGACCAACTTATCAGTTGAATTTAAATATGAAATTTTTACAGGTTGTAGCGTTGTGGATAAGTATCGTGTTAATGCATGTAACTAATTTTTCACAAAAGTGAGGGTTAGCACTATATTGCACCAATTATATGTTAAATTCAAAACTACACTACGGCAGTAATGTACATTATTCATGTCTAAAGGTAGCACCTCTGTATCAGTGTGGGTATGTATGCATTACATTTTATTACACTAATATAGAATGAAAAAATATCTTGACATGTCAGTTATTTTATTCACAATATTTAGATTTCTGGAAATAAGGTTGATGTCACTGATTGCGAATGTGTATGGGGGGGAGGCTCTAATGAAATGTATGTGAGAGAACAATGATCATGATAGGGAGAACCATGTGCTGAGAAGTGTGTGCATGACTGATTTTTTATATATATATATATATATAATTGCCTTTATGGTTTATGTAAATCATGTGAAAAATAAGACAAAGAGAGAAATAGAGCGTTGCTTTACATCAAAGTTGCTTCTGATCCATGAGAAGGAACATTGAGATCTATTTATCTCTGTCTTGCCTCACACACACATATGCAGTGTGTGTTTCAGCAATACAAGGGAAACTGACAAATCCATATACATATAAACACACATATATGTATGTGTGTATATATATGTATATGAATTTGTGCAGTTTCCCTTGTATTGCTCAAACACACACGCTGCACAAATGTAACACACACACATATATATATGAATGTGTGTGTGTGAATGTGTGTGTGTTAAATTTGTGCAGAGTGTGTGTTTGAGCAATACAAGGGAAACTGTACAAATGAGGGGGTTGGGGAGGAAGGATGGGAGGGAAATGGGCAGAAACAGTAAGAAATAATAAATTCAGAGAAATTAGGCAGGGGGAAAACATTTATAAATAAAAATAACGACAAAATGAGTTGATAGATGAGTTATATTCTGCATTTTAATGGTTTCATCACACATACTGTACCCACACATCACTGATTACACTGCGAGGCATGGTGAACGTCGGGTTCTGCCTACTAAAATGGCAGCTGTTTCGCTTCTTTGCGTACCACACTTCAGGATAGGCGATATCAATGGAGTGGGCCATCTTGTTCCTCTAGTATCTTTAATTGTGCGCCCTGCACTTTGACGTCACCACCAATCCGTGGAAAGAAAGCTGAGTTTAACAAAGATACAAGACGTGGCCCCTGATTGATTGGCCAGCCATGCCCAGGCAACCGTTGCTTGGGCGGGATGGGCGGAGTCTGATCGAGGGACGGGGCTGGGGTTCAA
Organism: Rhinoraja longicauda; assembly: GCF_053455715.1. Taxonomy (NCBI): domain Eukaryota; kingdom Metazoa; phylum Chordata; class Chondrichthyes; order Rajiformes; family Arhynchobatidae; genus Rhinoraja; species Rhinoraja longicauda. The sequence goes on along the minus strand of NC_135968.1, from coordinate 649,539 downwards.
CCCATATCAGCGCAGAGAGAGAAAAAACGGCCTGTCTCCGGGCAGGGCAACCACCGACTCTGTCCATGTGGAGTTTGCACGCTCGCCCGATGGTGGACCGGATGCAGGTCGGGGCAGAGGAGGCAAGCTCAGCCTTCCAAGCCTCAATCCGAGCTCAGCCTTCCTCCCGCGCATCCTAGCCCCAACGGGCCGAGTGCTGCCGCCATTCCTCCCCAGGCAACAACTGAGGGGAAAAACGCTTCTCCATCCATTTTCAACCCAAGGATGGCTGACCTGCTGAGTTCTCTACCGGCACTTTGGAGGGGAATGGACAGGCAACGTGTCAGGTCTGGATTCTTCTTTGGACTGATGGAGGTGGGGGAGAAAGCTGGAACAAAGCGATGGGGGCTGGACAAAGTCTGGCAAGTGATAGTGGACACAAAATGCTGGAATAACTCAGTGGGATAGGCAGCACCTCTAGAGAAGGAATGGGTGAGGTTTCCGGTTGAGATTGAAGACGGTCACGACCCGAAATGTTACCCTTGTAGCATTTTGTGTCTACCTAAACCGCCTATCCACGAGTGCGCAGACCAGCGATCCCCACACACTAATATGATCCGACAACACACTGGGGACAGCTTACATTTTTCCAAGCCAATTAACCTACAAACCCACACGTCTTTGGAGTGTGGGAAGAAACTGAAGCACCTGGAGAAAACACAGGCAGGTCACGGTGAGAACATGCAAACTCCGAACTGACAGCACCAGTAGTCAGGATGTAACCCAGCTTCCGGCGCCGTGAGGCAGCAACTCTACAGCTGTGCCATTGGGTGTTTAAGAGGCTTTTAGACAGGCACACGGATATACAGGGAATGGAGGGATATGGATTACTCTTGAAACGCTTGCTGCGGTGGGAAGAGCCGCTCGCCGGCGTGGGCACGCCGGTGTTGCCGCAGCCTCCATGAGCTGTCAAATGTCTCACCGTAGTACTGGCAGTCGTAGGGCTGGCCCCTGGTGTGCACGCGCTGGTGAGACAGGGCGTGGGAGGCCACAGCAATGAGCTCTCTACTCACTGGGCTGGGGATGGGACGGTCGCCGGCGTGCACCCGCTGGAGGAGCTGGTGAAGCCCTTGCCCCACTTGGCGCAGATGAAGGGGCGCTCGCCAGTGTGGATGCGCTGGTGCTCCCACAGCTGGGAGGAGCAGGTGAAGCCCTTGCTGCAGGTGTGGGGCGCTCCCCAGTGTGCAGGCTCTGGTGCGCCTTTAACTTCAGCATCGACTTGAAGCCCTCGCCGCAGTCGGAGCAGGTGAAGGGCCGCTCATCACTGTGCACCTGCCGGTGTCGCTTCAGCCCCAACGGCTGGGCAAAGCTCTTGCCGCAGGTGGAGCAGCCGAAGGGCCTTTCGCCCGTGTGCACCTGCTGGTGCCGCCTCAGCCCTGATGGCTGGGAAAAGCCCTTGCCGCAGGTGGAGCAAGTGTAGGGCTTCTCATCTGTGTGCACCAGCCGGTGCAGCTGTAGCCCATACATCCGGGAAAAGGTCTTGCCGCAAGTGGAGCAGCTAAAGGGCTTTTCGCTCATGTGCACCTGCTGGTGCCGCCGCAGCCCCGTCCCCTGGGCAAAGGTCTTGCCGCAGGTGGAGCAAGTGAAGGGCCTCTCGCCCGTGTGCACCGCCCAGTGGTTCTTCAGCAACTCCACCGTCCTGAAGCTCTTGTCGCATTCATAGCAGCTGAAGGGGCGTTCTCCCGTGTGCACCCGCCGGTGGGTCTCCAGCTTGTACGGCTTATGCCAGGCCATGCCACATATGTCGCACTTATAACGCTTCTCCTTTTTGTGCCCCGTCATGTCGTCCTCCACCAAAGCTCAGCCCGCACACCGAGCAGATGGGGGGGGCTCACCTGGCCGCGTCTCTCCTTCCACAGCAACCTGCAGGAGGGGAACACAGAGGGTCAACAAGGTGGCAAACAGGACATTACTAACACCTGAACATCACTCATGCTTGAAGGGGGTGATGAGAGAGTGGGGACGTCACGTGGGGGGGGGGCAGCATGCATCATGGGAAGGAGGTCACAGAGTGCTGGAGTCACTCAGCGGGTCGGGCAGCGTCTGTGGAGAACACAGATAGGGGACGTTTTTTGGGTCACGACCCTTCTGCAGACCTGAAACGTCGCAGATCCACGTTGACCAGAAATGCTGCCTGACCTGCTATGTTACTCCAGCACGTTGTGTCTTTTTATGTATGAACCAGCACCTGCAGTTTCCTGTGTGAGAGGACGCTGGCGCTATTTGTTCGCCGCTTCTCCGTTAGGGGTACGTCACGGCGCAGGGCGGCTGGCAGACGTGCGGCTCGACGCGGTGCCCGGATGCTTAGCGCCCCCAGGTGAGTGCAGTCCCACCCCCCACCCCTTCTCCCACTTGCCTCCTCCTCGCCCCCTCGCCCCCTCCCCCACCCCCACCCCCCTTCAAGTACTGGTTCCGGCTTGTTGACCTCGGCTCTGCGTTCCGCTCCTGCAGGGTTTCGGAGCCGCGGACGGTGCGCCGCGGCCTTCAACAGTCAGCGGTCGCTGCAGGCAGAGGATCAAAGACTGTGCGTCGCGACCTCCTTCCCTCACATCCCCCTCCTCCCGCACGCCTCGGGCTCCGGCCCCCTCGGGTCGGCGGCCGCAAACGCGCCCTCAGAAAGGAGGGGGTGGGGGAAAGGACGCGTGGCGGAGCGGCGACGGCAGAGGTTCCCCACCTGAGCTCCCGGCGCTGAACGAGCGGAGACCTCGGCCCGCCTCACGTGACCGGCGACCAGGTCCCCCCTCCCCGCTGACGGGCAGCGCCATAAACGTCGAGGTACCGCCCCCTCCCGGCGTCCGGCCAATCAGAGCCACCCCCCCACAGAAGCGGGAGCTCGGCGCGGTGCCCGGATACTATGTATGTATCAAATACACTTGGTCTGAAGAAGGGGATGTTGCCTGACCCGCTCGGTTACTCCAGCATTGTGTGATACCTTCGATTTGTACCAGCATCCGCAGTTATTTTGTGAACTACACTCGCCCCTGCAGAAACTTTACATCAGGAGGTGCAGATCCAGAGCCAGCAACATTATGGGGTACCCCTACCACCCCAGCAACGGACTGTTCCAACTGGTACGGTCAGGCAAACGCCTCAGCTGTCACGATGTGAAAACAGAGAGGACGAGACGGAGTTTCTTCCCACAGGCCATCAGGACTGTTAACTCTCATATCACCAGGGACTAATTTAATTTACTGTTTTAATTTATTTTTTGTGTTTTAGCACAATCCGCAGGCGTGGCCACTTTCATTTCACTGCACATCTTGTATATGTATGTGACAAATAAAGTTGACTTGACTTGATACATCTGAACATAGAAAATAGGTGCAGGAGTAGGCTATTCGGCCCTTCGAGCCTGCACCGCCATTCAATATGATCATGGCTGATCATCCAACTCAGTATCCTGTACCTGCCTTCTCTCCATATCCCCTGATCCCTTTACCCACAAGGGCCACATCTAACCCTTAAATATAGCCAGTGAACTGGCCTCAACTACCTTCTGTGGCAGAGAATTCCACAGATTCACCACTCTCTGTGTGAAAAAAAACTTTCTCATCTCGGTCCCAAAAGACTTCCCCCTTATCCTTAAACTGTGACCCCTTGTTCTGGACTTCCCCAACATCGGGAACAATCTTCCTGCATCTAGCCTGTCCAACCCCTTAAGAATTTTGTACGTTTCTATAAGATCCCCCCTCAATCTTCTAAATTCCAGCGAGTTCAAGCCGAGTCTATCCAGTCTTTCTTCATATGAAAGTCCTGCCATCCCAGGAATCAATCTGGTGAACCTTCTCTGTACTCCCTATATGGCAAGAATGTCTTTCCTCAGATTAGGAGACCAAAGCTGTACGCAATACTCCAGGTGTGGTCTCACCAATGCCCTGTACAACTGCAGCAGAACCTCCCTGCTCCTATACTCAAATCCCCTCGCTATGAACGCCAACATACCATTCGCTTTCTTCACTGCCTGCTGCACCTGCATGCCTACTTTCAATGACTGGTGTACCACGACACCCAGGTCTCGTTGCATCTCCCCTTTTCCTAATCGGCCACCATTCAGATAATAGTCTGCTTTCCTGTTCTTGCCACCAAAGTGGATAACCTCACATTTATCCACATTATACTGCATCTGCCATGCATTTGCCCACTCACCTAACCTATCCAAGTCACCTTGCAGCCCGGGGTAGCACGGACGAGAGGGGCCGAAGGGCCTGTCTCAGGCGAGGGTGACCACCAATGCAGTCTGTGTGGAGTTTGCACGCTTCCCCCCCCCCCCCCCATGTTGGACTGGATGCGGGTCGGGGCAGGGATGGCAAGCTCAGCCTTCCAAGCCACAATCCAAGCTCAGCCTTCCTCCCGCGTATCCTAGCCCCGACGGGCCGAGTGCCGCCGCCATTCCTCCCCAGACAACAACTAAGGGGAAAAACACAGAAGAAACCTTTTCCAACCTCCCGAACCCCTCAGGGAATGCCCCTGCCCTGCCTTTCAAATCAAGCCTTCACAATTGTGCACAATCAGTTAGCATTTTTATTTGCCCGACCCACTCCAGCACTCTGTGAAACATCACCTACCCACGCTCTCCAGGGAGGCTGCCTGACCCGCTGAGTTACTCCAGCACTCTGTGAAACTAAGTAGTGGGGGGGAGAGGTTGACAAACTGGGAATATGAAGATGGAGTTAAAGGGGAAGCGAATAGAGGAGAAATTGCAAAGGACTCTCGAATGAATGGGAAGGGAAGTTCTAGAAGGGATAAGAGAGTAAGGTCAGGTCCAATTGTGACAGGTGTGAGAGGGGAGGTGAATACGGAAATTAAAGTGTTGTATTTAAATGCGCGAAGTATAACAAATAAAGTGGATGAGCTTGAAGCTCAGTTAGACATTGGCAAGTATGATGTTGTGGGAATCACTGAGACGTGGCTACAAGAGGACCAGGGCTGGGAACTGAATATTCAGGGGTACACAACATATAGAAAAGACAGACAGGTGGGAAGAGGGGGTGGGGTCGCTCTGTTGGTGAGGAATGATATTCACTCCCTTGCAAGGGGTGACATAGAATCAGGAGATATAGAATCAGTATGGATAGAAATGAGGAATTGTAAGGGTAAAAAGACCCTAATGGGAGTTATCTACAGGCCCCCGAACAGTAGCCTCGACATAGGGTGCAAGTTGAATCAGGAGCTAAAATTGGCATGTCGCAAATGTAATACTACGGTGGTTATGGGAGATTTCAACATGCAGGTAGACTGGGAAAATCAGGTTGGTAATGGACCCCAGGAAAGAGAGTTTGTGGAGTATCTCCGAGATGGATTCTTAGAACAGCTTGTACTGGAGCCTAAGAAAATAACTGCAGATGCTGGTACAAATCGATTTATTCACAAAATGCTGGAGTAACTCAGCAGGTCAGGCAGCATCTCGGGAGAGAAGGAATGGGTGACGTTTCGGGTCGAGACCCTTCTTCACACTGAGCGACTGTACTGGAGCCTACTAGGGAGAAGGCAATTCTGGATTTAGTGTGGTGTAATGAACCAGATCTGATAAGGGGACTCGAGGTAAAAGAGCCATTAGGAGTTAGTGATCACAATATGATACGTTTTACTCTACAAATTGAGAGGGAGAAGGGAAAATCGGAAGTGTCAGTATTACAGTATAGCAAAGGGGATTACAGAGGCATGAGCTGGCCAGAATTGACTGGAAGGAGGCCCTAGCAGGGAAGACGGTGGAACAGCAATGGCAGGTATTCCTGGGAATAATGCAGAAGTTGCAGGATCAATTTATCCCAAAGAGGAGGAAAGATTCTAAGGGGAGTAAGAGGCACCCGTGGCTGACAAGGGAAGTCAAGGACAGCATAAAAATAAAAGAAAAGAAGTACAACAAAGCAAAGAAGAGTGGGAAGCCAGAGGAATGGGACTCTTTTAAAGAGCAACAGAAGATGACTAAGAAGGCAATACGGGGAGAAAAGATGAGGTACGAGGGTAAACTAGCCAATAATATAAAGGAGGATAGTAAAAGTTTTTTTAGGTTTGTAAAGAGGAAAAAAATAGTCAAGGCAAATGTGGGTCCCTTGAAGACAGAAGCAGGGGAATTTATTATGGGGAACAAGGAAATGGCAGACGAGTTGAACCAGTACTTTGGATCTGTCTTCACTAAGGAAGATACAAGCAATCTCCGAGATGTTCTAGTGGCAAGAGATCCTAGGGTGACGGAGGAACTGAAGGAAATCCACATTAGGCAGGAAATGGTGTTGGGTAGACTGATGGGACTGAAAGCTGATAAATCCCCAGGGCCTGATGGTCTGCATCCCAGAGTACTTAAGGAGGTGGCGCTAGAAATTGTGGACGCATTGGTGATCATTTTCCAATGTTCTATAGATTCAGGATCAGTTCCTGTGGATTGGAGGGTAGCTAATGTTGTTCCACTTTTTAAGAAAGGAGGGAGAGAAAACGGGAAATTATAGTCCAGTTAGTCTTACATCATCGGTGGGGAAGTTGCTGGAGTCAATTATAAAAGACGAAATTGCGGAGCATTTGGATAGTAGTAACAGGATCGTTCCGAGTCAGCATGGATTTACGAAGGGGAAATCATGCTTGACTAATCTTCTGGAATTCTTTGAGGATGTAACTAGGAAAATTGATGGGAGAGCCGGTGAACGTGGTGTACCTTGACTTTCAGAAAGCCTTCGACAAGGTTCCACATAGATTAGTGGGAAAAATTAGAGCACATGGTATTGGAGGTAGGGTACTGACATGAATAGAAAATTGGTTGACAGACAGAAAGCAAAGAGTGGGGATAAATGGGTCCCTTTCAGAATGGTAGGCAGTAACTAGTGGGGTACCACAAGGCTTGGTGCTGGGACCGCAGCTATTTACAATATGCCTTAATGACTTGGATGAAGGGATTAAAAGTACCATTAGCAAATTTGCAGATGATACAAAGCTGGGTGGTAGTGTGAACTGTGAGGAAGATGTTATGAGGTTGCTGGGTGACTTGGACAGGTTGTGTGAGTGGGCGGATGCATGGCAGATGCAGTTTAATGTGGATAAGTGAGAGGTTATCCACTTTGGTGGTAAGAATAGGAAGGCAGAGTATTATCTGAATGGTGTCAAGTTAGGAAAAGGGGACATACAACGAGATCTGGGTGTCCTAGTGCATCAGTCACTGAAAGGAAGCATGCAGGTACAGCAGGCAGTGAAGAAAGCCAATGGAATGTTGGCCTTCATAACAAGTGAAGTTGAGTATAGGAGCAAAGAGGTCCTTCTGCAGTTGTACAGGGCCCTTGTGAGATCGCACCTGGAGTACTGTGTGCAGTTTTGGTCTCCAAATTTGAGGAAGGATATTCTTGCTATTGAGGGCATGCAGCGTAGGTTTACTAGGTTAATTCCCGGAATGGCGGGACTGTCATATGTTGAAAGACTGGAGCGACTAGGCTTGTATACACTGGAATTTAGAAGGATGAGAGGGGATCTTATCGAAACGTATAAGATTATTAAGGGGTTGGACACGTTAGAGACAGGAAACATGTTCCCAATGTTGGGGGAGTCCAGAACAAGGGGCCACAGTTTAAGAATAAGGGGTAGGCCATTTAAAACTGAGATGAGGAAAAACATTTTCAGTCAGAGAGTTGTGAATCTTTGGAATTCTCTGCCTCAGAAGGCAGTGGAGGCCAATTCTCTGAATGCATTCAAGAGAGAGCTAGATAGAGCTCTTAAGGATAGCGGAGTCAGGGGGTGTGGGGAGAAGGCAGGAACGGGATACTGATTGAGAATGATCAGCCATGATCATTGAATGGTGGTGCTGGCTCGTAGGGCCAAATGGCCTCCTCCTGCACCTATTGTCTATAAACATCACCTATCCATGTCTCCAGAGATGATGCCTGACCCACTGAGTTACTCCAGCACTCTGTGAAACGTCATCTATCCATGTTGATACATGGTCCCCCCATTTCAGGGCACTATAATGTTTGGGACACATGATTTCACAGGCATTTGTAATTGCTCAGGTGTGTTTAATTGCCTCCTTAATGCAGGTATTAGAGAGCGCTCAGCACCTAGTCTTTCCTCCAGTCTTTCCATCACCTTTGGAAACTTTTATTGCTGTTTAACAACATGAGGACCAAAGTTGTGCCAATGAAATTTGCCTTTACTTACAAACGAAGCCAAAGATACAATGAATTGCAACATATGTTTTTCTTACGTAATGCATGTCGCCGTGGCTACTCGGATTCAGTATTCCACTACATGATCAGGTGAAAGTGGAAACGGTGTTTGCAATTTTATTGTTCCATGTGGTATTCATAAACATAGAAAGGAATAAGAAATACGTGCACTTACTGTGCCAACCAGGTCACTGATGGACACCACTCCACAACTGTTACACAAAATGTATTTGTGTACTTTGATGCAATTTTCTGAAATGTGCCATCAAGATGCTATCTTTTCTTATATTTTTTGTTGATACTATGCTAGTCATGAACCCAATAAAGTGCTTGTTAACTTTGTTGAAGGAATTTGATATTTGACTCCCTATGTCATATTATTGTAAAAATACACATATACAGATGCTAGGGTATTTAGCGGCCCTGGGGACTGGAGAATGGTCTCGACCCGAAACGTCAGTCTGAAGAAGGGTCTCGACCCGAAACGTCACCCATTCCTTCTCTCCTGAGATGCTGCCTGACCTGCTGAGTTACTCCAGCATTTTGTGATACCATATACCGATGCTCCATGACTTACAATGGGGTTATGATCCGATAAACCCATCGTAAATCAAAAGTATCGTAAGTCGAAAATGCATTTAATACACCTAACCTACCAAACATCATAGCCACCAAACCTACGGTTTCCACTGAATGTTTAATTTAGTTTAGTGCTACAGCACGGAATCAGGCCCTTTCGGCCCACCGGATCTGCGCCAACTAGCGATCATCCCTGCACACAACACTATCCTATACCCACTAGGGACAATTTTTTCATTTACCAAGCCAATTAACCTACAAACATGCACGTCTTTGGAGTGTGGGAAGAAACCGAAGATCTCGTTGGTCATGAGGGGAACGTGCAGACTCCATACAGAGAGCACCCTTTGTCGGGATCCAACCCGGGTCTCCGGCACTGCTTTCGCTTTAAGGCAGCAACTCTACCGTGCGGAATGTGTATCGCTTTTGCACCATCGTAAAGATGAAATATCGTACGCCGAGGAGCATCTGTATATATTTAAAAAAATAAAAATGCTAACTGATCGTGCACAATTGTGAAGGGCGTGATTTCAAAGGCAGGGCAGGGGCCTGCCTTTAAATTCTATTTTTTTAAATTATATTTATATATTCTATTATAATATTTATATAAATTCTATTTATTAAATTTAAATTCTATAATTCCCCGTTTTCTATCTCGCTCCTTGAAAAGTGGGATAACATTAGCTACCCTCCAATCCACAGGAACTGATCCTGAACCTATTGAACATTGAAAAATCGAAGGTATTTATTCACAAAATGCTGGAGTAACTCAGCAGGTCAGGCAGCATCTCAGGAGAAAAGGAATGGGTGACGTTTCGGGTCGAGACCCTTCTTCAGACTGAAGAAGAGATCCAAAGTGAAGAGAGATCCAAAGTACTCGTTCGACTCTTCCGCCATTTCCTTGTTACCCATAATAATTTCACCCGTTTCCGCCTTCAAGGTACCCACATTTGTCTTTACTAATCTTTTTGTCTTAACATATGTAAAGAAGCTTTTACTGTCCTTTATATTCTTCGTTTCGTACCTCATCTTTTCAGCCCGTATTGCCCTTTTTGCTACCTTCTGTTGTCCTTTGAAAGTTGCCCAATCCACTGGCTTCCCGCTACTCTTTGCTATGTTATACATCTTTTCTTTTAGTTTTATTCCATCTCTAACTTCACTTGTCAGCCATGGTTGCCTTTTACTCCCTTTAGAATCTTTAACTCCTGCTGCAACTTGCACCCCATATCCAGGCTACTGTTTGGGGGTCTGTAGATAACTCCCATTAGTGTCTTCTTACCTTTACAATTCCTCAACTCCATGCACAGTGACTCTACATCAGTCCCTATGTCAACCCTCACAAGGGACTGAATTTCATCCCTCACCAACAGAGCTGCCCCAGCTCCTCTGCCCACCTGCCTGTCCTTTTTCATAGGACGTATAACCCTGAATATTCAGTTCCCAGTCCTGATCCTTATGCAGCCACATCTCTGTAATCCCCACAATATCACATCTTCTCGCCTGTGTGCACCCAAGGGTGCTGCCTCAGCCCCGACGAATTAAAAAGGCAAAACACTTGCCGCAGGTGGAACTGACAAAGGGCTTCTCGCCCGTGTGCACCTGCTGGTGGTTCATCAGGGCATTTGTCCTCTTGAAGCACTTGCTGCAGTCAGAGCAGCCAGAGGGTCTCTCGTCGGAGTGCACGCGGTTGTGCCGCAGAAGGTTCCCGTGGCAGGTGAAGTTCTTGCCGCACTCTGAGCAGTCGAAGGGGCGTTCTCCCTTGTGCGCCCGCCGGTGGGTCTCCAGCAGGCACAGGTGCTGACAGGCCTTGCCACACACGTCACACTCATAACGCTACTTGTTGGGCCCCGTCATGTCGTCCTCCACCGAAGCTCAGCCCGCACACCGAGCAGATGAGGGGGGCTCACAGGCACTCTGGCCGCCCTTAAAGGCCCCTCACGTCCCCACCTCCCCGTCCACAGCAACGGCTCCTAAACCCTGCAGGAGGGGAACACAGAGGGTCAACAAGCCAGCAAACAGGACATTACTAACACGTGAACATCACTCGTGCTTGAAGGGGGGGGGGGGGGGTAGGAGATGGAGGGGGTCAGGGGGAGAGTGGGGGAATTCCACAGGTTCACAACTCTCTGGGTGAAAGTTTTTTCCTCATTTCAGTCCTAAATGGCAGATCCCTTTTTCTTAAATTGTAACCACTCGTTCTGGACTTCCCAAAAATTGGGAAATTTTTTACTGCATCTATCCTGTCCAATCCTTTCATACTTTTATGTTTCTATACGGTCCCCTCTCATCCTACTAAATTCTAGCGACATATGTCAGTCCTGCCATCCTGGGAATTAACCTGGTGAACTTATGCTGCACTCCCTCAAGAACAAGAATGTCCTTCCTCAAATTAGGAGACCAAAATTGCACACAATATCCCAAGTGCAGTCTCACCAAGGCCCTGTACAACTGCAGTAGGACCTCCTTGCTCCTAAACTTCAATCCTCTCGCAATGAAGGCCAACATGCCAATAGCTTTCTTCACTGCCCGCTGTACCTGCATGCTTACTTTTGGTGACCGATGTACAAGCACACCCAGGTCTCATTGCACCTCCTCTTCTCCTAATATTGGCTCATTACCATTCCGTGAACCGAGATACAAGTGTCAGGGGTTATTGGGAGAAAGCAGGAGAATGGGGTTAGGAGGGAGAGATAGATCGTCCATGATTGAATGGCAGAGTAGACTTGATGGGCTGAATGGCCTAATTCTGCTCCTGTCACTTATGACCTTATACAGCAGGGATGTCAAACTCATTTCAGGTCACGGGCCAGAATGGGCAAAATGCGGCATCATGCGGGCTGGATCAGTTGTGCGCGCGCAAACGCACACGCGTGTGCTTCCACAGCTTTCGTTGCCTTCGCTTTTTCAACCTGCTCTCATGTGTCCCAGTCTCTGCTATAACTACAAAGTGTTTCACTTTACGAAAATCGTTTCTTATGAAGGTGATTGCCTAGCAAGCATTACTTTTATGATTAGTACTTAGGCCCTAGAGAGAGTGGATGTGGAAATAATATTTCCAGTAATAGGAGAGTCTCGGACCAGAGGTCACAGCATCAGAATAAAAGGTCATACGTTCAAAATGGAGATGAGGAGGAATGGGTGGTGAATCTGTGGAATTCATTGCTACAGACAGCGGTGGAGGCCGACATTGGATATTTTTGAGTCAGAGATTGATAGGTCTTGATTTGGTTACAGGGAGAAAGACAATAGAATGTAGTTGAGAGAGAAAATAGATCAGCCATGGTTGAATGACAAAGTAGACTTGATGGGTTAAATGGCCTAATTCTGTTCCCTTGTCTTATTGTCGTAGTTCGTGACCTATTAACAGAATAGTCAGACAACCAAAATCGTTTAACCTCTATTCTACTCACCCAGGTGGGAGAGAGCCTAGATACCGGAGCGTTCTCGGAAACGCTCAGGCAGCCAGTGTAGCCTCTCTCTCTGAAAGCTTACATTTACACACTTTTTATACCCTAAATACACGTGCCAGTATTTTTCCATCACTGCCTTATATGGCAAGTTTACAAATAAATCTTTATGTGTCTTTCGGGACCTCCATGTCCGTCGTGTCCATCGTGACCTCTTCTTTCTTGGGAACAAAGGGCAGTCCATGTGGCAAGATGTTCTTCTTAACACTTCAAAGCTTTGAGGCCGGTTGCTGATATCAGAAGATGGATCAGCCATAAACCGCACTTCCATGCTGACAACAGGATGCCCCAGGAATAATCCGAGCTGGAGCTTTTACACTCCTGCAATAAAACCCACATAGCTGCATTCGTAATGTTAGCCCTCACATTATACTCTTCCTACAGTGTTTATGTTTTGCCCACAATGGGCTGGCTGGGTGGTGAACAGCCAAACAACACCTACCTGGCATGGTGAAAGATGGTCTGTCCATCATCTCACCTGAAGATCCCGCTCCCCATCCTTCTCCTTATGTCTTTCTTCCTTCCCCTCACATCCTCTCCCCTCGCCTCATGTCCTTCTCTACCCTTACCTTCTCCCTCACCTGTCCTCTCCTTTAGAAGCTATCCCATCTCTCATCCCACTTCCTTCCTTCCAACTACCCCACTCCCCTCCCTTCATCCTCTTTCCTCACCTCGTCCCTCAATCCTCTCCCTTCCCTCATCCCTAAACATCATTCCTTCTCTCATCTGCTCCCTTCCTCACCGCCTCCCTACTTCCTTTCCTTACCACCTATTCCCCTACTCCCTCCCTCATCCTTAAAAACCCTCCCTTCCCTCATCTGCTTCCCCTCCCCTTCCTTTACCACCACGTTCTCCCTTCTCTTCCCTATTCCCGCTTAACTACCAGCACGTCTTCACATCCAACCTAACAAACCAAACCCAGAGCCCCCACCCTGGAGAGCAGTGCAGATTTTGGATCGCTGGCTGAGGGCCCGCTCACAGCGCGGTGACATCTCACAAGCCTCGATCCACCGCACTCACCTGGGTCGCAGTACATGGTGGCGGTCTCTGTGGCAGCAGCCCAGGCACTGGTGTCCACAACAACGAGAATTTAGAAGGATGAGGGGGGATCTTATTGAAACATATAAGATAATTAGGGGATTGGACACATTAGAGGCAGATAACATGTTCCCAATGTTGGGGGAGTCCAGAACAAGGGGCCACAGTTTGAGAATAAGGGGTAGGCCATTTAGAACGGAGATGAGGAAGAACTTTTTCAGTCAGAGGGTGGTGAAGGTGTGGAATTCTCTGCCTCAGAAGGCAGTGGAGGCCAGTTCGTTGGATGCTTTCAAGAGAGAGCTGGATAGAGCTCTTAAGGATAGCGGAGTGAGGGGGTATGGGGAGAAGGCAGGAACGGGGTACTGATTGATAGTGATCAGCCATGATCGCATTGAATGGCGGTGCTGGCTCGAAGGGCTGAATGGCCTACTCCTGCACCTATTGTCTATTGTCTATTGTCTATTGAGACTCCCCACCTTCCCCAGCGCCGGGCCCTTCCCGTCCGCGACACCACATGCCCGGATTCATCAGTGACTTAAAGTTAGCATGCAGGTGCAGCAGACAGTGAAGAAAGCTTATGGCATGTTGGCCTTTATGACAAGAGGAGTTGAGTACGGGAGAAAAGAGGACCTTCTGCAGTTGTGCAGGGTCCTAGAGAGACTGCACCTGGAGTACTTTGTGCAGTTTTGGTCTCCAAATTTGAGGAAGGATATTCTTGCTATTGAGGGCGTGCAGCGTAGGTTCACTTGGTTAATTCCCGGAATAGCAGGACTGTCGTATGTTGAAAGACTGGAGCGACTAGGCTTGTATACCCTGGAATTCAGAAGGATGAAGGGGGTTCTTATTGAAACATATAAGATTATTAAGGGATTGGACACATTAGAGTGTTAAAGTTAGGGTTAGCCCATCAAGCCTACTCCGCCATTCAATCATGGACGATCTATCTCTAACCCTAACCTTGTAATAAATAGACAACCACGCTAATCAATTAAAAACACGATAAGCTTACCCACTAATGCCCAGGCGGGAAGTGGCAGAGCCGGCTACAAATACGTTGCTACACTTGCCAGATCTGACCACCCACCAGCAATAGTAGGATGCAGCTTCTTTTTATTATGGAGGTGACATGCAAAATCCACAAACAGATGGCTTTACCATATATAGAATAAACCTGCTCCAAGTTAGCTATCTGAGCTAAACTTTCTGCACAAGTTCCAGTGCTCAAGGTACATAATAGAGGTGCACAATAAAGACAATTATCACATTGGGGTAACCAGACATGAAGGTAGTTTCGGCCATTAACATTTTCCACACAGTCTGAAGAAGGGTCTCGACCCGAAACGTCACCCATTCCTTCTCTCCCGAGATGCTGCCTGACCTGCTGAGTTACTCCAGCATTTTGTGAATAAATCGATTTGTACCAGCATCTGCAGTTATTTTCTTAAACATCTTCCACACAACTGACCATATACACAATAGTTAAGTATCTCTGCAGCCAAATTAGCTGTCTGGGCATGACTTCTGCAGTACACACATTTTTTTTAAGCATCCCATCAACCTCTGCAAGGCAAGGCTAATTAGCCAACTTTATCAAGAGGCAGGAAACATGTTCCCAATGTTGGGGGAGTCCTGAACCAGGGGGCACAGTTTAGGAATAAGGGGTAGGCCATTTAGAACAGAGATGAGGAAACCCTTTTCAGTCAGAGAGTTGTAAATCTGTGGAATTCTCTGCCTCAGAAGGCAGTGGAGGCCAATTCTCTGGATGCTTTTATGAGAGAGCTAGATAGAGCTCTTAAAGATTGCGGAGTCCCAGAAAACTGCAGGTCTGCTGAAACTCTCAGTTCTTTTAAATCGAGGCTGAAAGACTTTTCTGTTTGACGCTGCCTTTTATTAAATCAAACAATTATTAATTTCTTAAACTGCATTATAACTTTTAATCTCGTATTTTATACCTGTCTTATTCTATTTTAGCTTGTTTTTATTTTCTATTCTCTTTAATGACTGTTTTTAATTGCTCTTTAATGTTTTATGTGAAGCACCTTGAATTACCTTGTTGCTGAAATGTGTGAAATAAATAAACTTGCCTTGCCTTGCCTTTAACGCCGTTGTGGATGCGCTGGTGCTCCAGCAGGTTGTTGGAGCGGGTGAAGCCTTTGCCGCAGTCGCTGCAGGTGTACGGGCGCTCCCCCGTGTGCAGACGCCGGTGCACCTTCAACTGCTGCATCAACTTAAAGCCCTTGCCACAGTCGGAGCAGGTGAAGGGCCTCTCCTCAATGTGCACCCA
The DNA here is from genome assembly GCF_053455715.1 of Rhinoraja longicauda. NCBI lineage: Eukaryota > Metazoa > Chordata > Chondrichthyes > Rajiformes > Arhynchobatidae > Rhinoraja > Rhinoraja longicauda. Next base: position 633,988 of record NC_135968.1, on the reverse strand, counting down.
CTGATGGCTCAGCAGCTTGGAGGAGTGGGTGAAGCCCTTGCCGCACTGGGCGCAGGTGAAGGGGCGCTCGCCAGTGTGGGTGAGTTGGTGCTCCCACAGGCTGTTGCAGCGGGTGAACCCCTTGCCACACTGGGCACAGGTGAAGGGGCGCTCACCACTGTGGACCCGCTGGTGCCTCAGCAGCTGGGAGGAGCTGGTGTAGCCCTTGCCGCACTGGGTGCAGGGAAAGGGGCGCTCACCCGTGTGGGTGCGCTGGTGCTCCAGCATGCTGTTGTTGCGGGTGAAGCCTTTGCCGCAGTCGCTGCAGGTGTACGGCCGCTCCCCAGTGTGCAGGCGCCAGTGCACCTTCAACTCCGGCATCGACTTGAAGCACTTTTCGCAGTCGGAGCAGGTGAAGGGCCGCTCGCCGCTGTGCATCCGCTGGTGCCGCCTCAGCCCCGACAAATTCAAAAAGCTCTTGCCGCAGTGGGAGCAGCCGAAGCTCTTCTCACCCATGTGCGCCTGCTGGTGGATCTTCAGGTCATGCGCCATCTTGAAGGTCTGGCTGTAGTCTGAGCAGTCAAAGGGGCGTTCTCCCTTGTGCGCCCGCTGGTGGGTCTCCAGCTGGCCCGGCTGATGACTGGCCTTGTCACACACTTCGCACTTATAATTCTTCTCCTTATTATTGTGCCCCTTCATGGGTTCCTCCACCGTAGCTCAGCCCACACTCTGGCCGCCCTCAACGGCCGCTCACGTCCCCGTCTCTCCGTCTACATCAACGGCTCCTAAGCCCTGCAGGAGGGGAACACAGAGGGTCAACAAGCTGGCAAACGGACATTACTAACACGTGAACATCACTAGTGCTTGAAGGGTGGGGTAGTGGGGGTGAGGGTTGGGGAGGAGGGTGGGGGTGAGGGTTGCCAACTTCCTCACTCACAAATACGGGACAAGGTGACGTCACCGCCCCGCGCCCCACGTGACCTCGCCCAGCCAGTGGCCACCTGCTCCCGCTCCTCCACTCGCGGCGGCGCCCGGGCCTTTGCACCGACACGGTCCGGAACAGGTAGCCACTTGTTTTAACCAGCATTTGCCGGGTTTTTTCCGTCAGCGTCCGGGCCCACAGCCCCCGGACCTAATACGGGTCAAGGGCGGTCCCTTCTGAGGGTGGAGGGGTGAGGAGGGAAGTGGGGGTCGAGCGGTGAGGGAGTGGGAAGGGGGTGTGAGGAGGGGGTGAGGGGATGGGGGCGCCCCGACCTGGGGGCGCCGAGCATCCGGGCACCGCACCGAGCTCCCGCTTCTGGGGCCGGGGGGGGGGGGGATGGGGACGCGGTCGCGCCGTGGCGACCGGTGCAAGTGCGAGTTGGGCGGCTGCAATTGGCAGAGGGTGCTGTCTGTCCGAGAGGCGGGGCTGCGAGTCGACCTATAGGCCGCGCTCACATGCGCCGGGGGGGAGGGGAGGCATCTCTGATTGGTCGGACGCCGGTAGGGAGCGTATTGGGTTCTTTGTGACGTTGGGGTCGGGGAGGCGGGACACGCTCCCATTGGCCGCTGACGCTGTCCGTTAACGGGAAGGGGGCCGACGGGACGAGGCCGCCGCTCGCTCAGCGCCGGCACCTCAGGTGGGGAACAACCTACGTCGTCGCCGCCGCCGATTGGCCCCGCGATCTTTCCCCCACCCCCTCCTCCCTCCCCGAGGGCGATCCTGCGGCCGGCGACCCGAGGAGTGGGATGTGAATGAATGAGGGAAGGAGGTCTGGGCATCTCTGGTCCTCCGATGGCAAAGCCCACTGGCGGCGAGATGTCGCGGTGCAGCGTCAGCGCCCCTGGTGGCTGGAGGGTTGGGTTTAATTTATTGTCACGTGTACCGGGTTGCAGTGCAAAGCTTTTTTTGTTGCGTGCTAACCAGTCAGCAGAAAGGCAACACACGATTACAATCGATCTGTCTGCAGTGTACGGATACGGGATAAAGGGAATCACGCTGAGTGCAAGACTTGTGTGACTCCACCGCGGAGACAAGGTTTCTCCCTGTACAAGGTCATAAGTGACAGGAGCAGAATTAGGCCATTTGGCCCATCAAGACTACTTCGCCATTCAATCATGGACGATCTATCTCCCCCTCCTAACCCCATTCTCCTGCCTTCTCCCCATAACCCCTGACACCCGTATCTCGGTTCACAGAACGGGAATGAGCCTACTCATAATCATACTTTATTAGCCAAGTATGTTTTGCAACATACGAGGAATTTGATTTGCCATACAGTCACACCAATAAAAAGCAACAAGACACCAAAATACATTTTAACATAAACATCCACCACAGTGACTCCTCCATATTTCTCACTGTGATGGAAGACGAAAAAGAAAGTTCGATCTCTTCCCTTCTTTGTCCTCCGGTGGTCGGGGCACTTGAACCTTCTGTTCTCGGGGCGATCTTGGCCTCCGTAGCTGGCAGTCGTGTCGGGGCGATCAAGCTCCCGCATTGGGGGATCTCAGCGCCCAGTGGCGGGCGATCGGACCCCAAGTCGGGGCTAGTCGAAGACTACCACTAGTGATTTTCACATGTTAGTAATGTACTGTTTGCCAGCTTGTTGACCCTCTGTGTTCCCCCTCCTGCAGGATTTAGAAGCCGGTGCTGTGGACGGAGATACGGGGACGTGAGCGGCCATTGAGGGCGGCCAGGGTGCCGGTGAGCCACCCCCATCTGCTCGGTGTGTGAGCTTCGGTGGAGGACCACATGACGGGGCACAAGAAGAAGCGTTATGAGTGCGACGTGTGTGGCAAGGCCTGGCTGTACCCGAGCCTGCTGAAGATCCACCAACGGGCGCACACTGGAGAATGCCCCTTTGCCTGCTCGGAGTGTGGCAAAGGCTTCACTCGCTACGACAGCCTGCTGCGGCACTACCGCGTGCACTCCGGCGAAAGGCCCTTCACCTGCCCCACCTGCGGCAACAGCTTTGCCTGGTCGTCGGGGCTGAGGAGGCACCGGCAGGTGCACAGCGGTGTGTGCCCCTTCACCTGATTCGACCGCAGCAAAGATTTCAAGACGTCGCCGGAATTGAAGGTGCACCGGCGCTTGCACACCGGCGTGCGCCCCTTCACCTGCACCCAGTGCGGCAAGGGCTTCACCCGCTCCTCCAAGCTGTGGGAGCACCAGCGGGTGACCGTCCCATCCGCAGCCGGGGAGTGGCGAGCACTTTGCCGTGGCTTCCCACGCCTTGTCTCACCAGTGCGTGCACACCAGTGGCCAGCCCTACGACTGCCAGTACTGTGGTGAGGCGTTTGACAGCTCGCGGGGGCTGCTGTAGCACCGGCGGGCCCACGCCGGCGAGCAGCTCTTCCTTACCGCGGCATGCGTTTCAAGAGCGCAAGGCAGCTGTGGGAGCACCAGCGGTTCCACACCGGTGAGAGACCCTTTGTGTGCGCCGAGTGTGGCAAGGGTTTCACCCGTATGTCCAGCCCGTGGCAGCACCGGCGTACCCACAGCAGTGAGCATCCCTTCTCCGGCCGTCCTGTGGTAAGGGCTTCACCCGCCTGGACCACCTGCTGGAGCACCGGCAGATCCTCACCGGTGAGCGCCCCTTCCCCTGCCCGCTCTGTGACAAGGCCTTTGCTCGATCCTCCAGCCTGCTGGCACACCATGCCGTGGATAGGTGCTGTTTAGGTAGACACAAAATGCTGGAAGGAATGGGTATCATTTCAGGTCGAGACCCTCTTCAGTCTGGACCCGAAACGTCACCCATTCCTTCTCTCCAGAGATGCTGCTTGTCCTGCTGAGTTACTCCAGCATTTTATGTCCTTTTTTGTAAACAGGCATCTGCAGTTCCTTGTTTTTAAACCATTCTGGTAAACCCTCTCTGCACCCTCCCCAAAGCCTCCACATCAGTCCTGTAATGCAGTGACCCGAAATGTGCGCAATACTCCAAATGCTACCTGACCAATGTCCCTTAAAGCTGCACGTTTACATTCCCCTCTCCTTATCTCACACCCTTTTATCTGCTTATTTTCTCTCGCTTCACTCCACTAACCTGCCGATCACCCCCCTCATCTGTTAACATAGTGTCAGTCTGAAGAAGGGTACCGACCCGAAACGTCACCTCTCCATGTTCTCCACAGATGCTGCCTGTCCCGCCGAGTTATTGCAGCACTTTGTATTAGTCATAGAGCGATACAGCGTGGAAACAGGCCCTTCGGCCCAACTTGCCAACATGTCCCAGCTACACTAGTCCCACCTGCCCACGCTTGGTCCATATCCCTCCAAATTTGTCCTATCCATGTACCTGTCTATAATTGTTTCTTAAACATTGGGATAGTCCTAGCCTCAACTACCTCCCCTGGAAGCTCGTTGCATACACCCACCACCCTTTGTGTGAAAAAGTTACCCCTCAGATTCCTATTCATTCTTTTCCCTTTCACCTTGAACCTATGTCCTCTGGTCCTCGATTCCCCCACTCTGGGCAAGAAATTCTGTGCATCAAACTAAATTGTGTTCTCTGCCAGATTCCAGCATCTGCAGTTTCTTGTGTCTCCCTCGCCTAGATCCACCCATCACTTCTGAAGAAGGGTCTCGACCTGAAATGTCACCCATTCCCTCTCTCCAGAGATGCTGCCTGTCCCGCTGAGTTACTCCAGCATTTTGTGTCTTCCGATCACTTGCCAGGTTTTGTCCAGCCCCCATCTCTCTTTTCCAGCTTCCACCCCCCACCCTCTCCGATCAGTCTGAAGAAGGGTCCTGACTCAAAACACCATCTGTCCATTCCCTCTAAAGCGGTGGAGGAACTCAGTGGGTCAGGCCGCATCTGTGGAGAAAGGGAATCTGAGGCGACCACTCCCACCTCTCCTTCCCAACTTTCTCCACCCCCCCACACCAAGCAGTCTGAAGAAGGGTCCTGACCTAGAATGTTGCCTGTCCGTGCTCTCCAGAGGTGCAAGTTACTCCAGGAGATTGTGTCTCTTTGTAAACCAGCATCTGCTGTTCCTTGTACCTAGACTAGGCATGCATTTCACCCGCCACTTGCTCTCGGTCTGCCAAGGCCTGCTGGATCCCCCGGTTGCCAACCATTTTAACTCCCTTTCCCACTCCCACACTAATCTTTTTGTCCTGGGCCTCCTCCATTGCCAGAGTGAGGTGACACGCAAACTGGAGGAACAGCACCTCATAGCTCACAGCCCAATGACATGAACATTGAATTCTCCAAATTAAGGAGACCCCCCCCCCCCTCTTAATCAAGTCCTGGAGTCTGTCCCGACCCCATCTCTTTGTTCCAACTTTCTCCCCCAACTCCATCAGTTCAAAGAAGGGTCCCGACCCGACACATCCCTTGACAATTCCCCTCCAAAGTGCCTGGAGAAGTGTTCCCAATATCAGCCCTCCTTGGCCCTGTCGACAATGCGGTGTTCCATTCTTGGGATGGGATGTAAGGTCCAAGCAGACCAGTCATCGACAGCCTCCCCTCGAGCGCCATCTCTTCGTCATTCCTCTGTCTTCTTGCTGGCGAAAGGCGTCTGGATTAATCCGGAGTCACCGCTTCCCTTCCCCTGCACTTCCCCCCCCTCAACTCTGAACGGTGGCATCTCGCTCTCCGCCCTTGGACGGCCGCCAGACTCCGGCGGTGGTAAACAAGGACTATTGCTCGTTAACCCGTTGGAGCCAAGTCGTATTCCAATGAAATGAATGTCTTTTTTTACACAAAAAAAAAAGGGAGGGAGGCCCCCAAATAATCAGTGTTATCCCGTGATAAGCTTTCTTCTATAAACAGATGCTCCTCGACTTACGATGGGGTGACGTTCCGATAAACCCATCATAAATCCAAAGTATTGGAAGTTGAAAATGCATTTAATACACCTAACGTACCAAATGTCATAGCCACCTAACACATTTGTGTTTATTAGCTGTCTTAGCATATTATGTTACTTTGTATCTTGCTGTATTATTTTTGGACACTTGTGGGTTGTCGTGAGATGAAAGCATATTGTCTACAATATGTGCAAGAGTAGGCCATTCGGCCCTTCGAGCCAGCACCGCCATTCAATGTGATCATTGGCTGATCATTCACAATCAGTACCCCGTTCCTGCCTTCTCCCCATACCCCTTGACTCTGCGTTGGCGTTGATGGCACTGCCCTAAGCTGGTTCGTTTCCTACCTCAAAAATAGGAGTTTCTCCATCAACATAGGCAATTATTCCTCTTCCCCAGCTAGCCTCTCCTGCGGGGTTCCACAGGGCTCCATCCTAGGCCCCATTCTCTTCTCTCTACACATGCTCCCCCTCGGCCAAATCATTCAAAGGCACGGCATTTCTTTCCACTGCTATGCGGATGACACACAGCTTTATCTCCCCTGAAACCCAACAACCGGTCAAATTTAATCAGCCTCATACACTGCCTTGAGGACATAAAATGTTGGATGGCACAGAACTTCCTTCAACTAAACGAGAGCAAGTCTGAGGTCATCCTATTCGCCCCCCCCCCCGACTCCATCAAAACGATAACAGGCAGCCTTGGAAGCCTATCCTCCCTAGTCAAACCACATGTCAAAAACCTTGGCGTGATATTTGACTCTGCATTAAAGTTTGACAAGCAAGTCAACGCTGTGATAAAAGCCAGCTTCTTCCAGCTTCGTACCATAGCTAAAATCAAACCATTCCACCAATTTGACGACATTGAAAAAATCATTCACGCATTCATTTCCTCCCGCCTAGACTACTACAACTCCCTTTACACTGGGATCAACCAATCATCCCTGTCCCGCCTGCAATTGGTCCAAAACGCCGCAGCGAGACTCCTGACGGGTACCCGTAAAAGGGACCACATCACCCCGATTCTGGCCTCTCTCCACTTCCAGTACGGTACAGAATCAACTTCAAGCTCCTCCACATACAAAGCCCTAAACGGGCTTGCCCCCCCCCCCCCCATATCAAAAATCTTCTAACCCACTACTCTATCTCCAGGTCCCTCAGGTCGGCCGACGGGGCTACTCACTATTATGTGCTATCAGCTGTTATGTTTGTGTACCATTGTATGTTCGTTTCTTAGTACCTGAACTGATGTACAGCACTTTGGTCAATGTGGGTTGCTTTTAAATGTGCTATACAAATAAAATTGACTTGACTTGACCTCTTTGCTCCTATACTCAACTCCTCTTGTCATAAAGGCCAACATGCCATTAGCTTTCTTCACTGCCTGCTGTACCTGCATGCTAACTTTAAGTGACTGATGAACAAGGACACCCAGATCTCTTTGTACTTCCCCATTTCCTAACTTGACACCATTCAGATAATAATCTGCCTTCCTGTTCTTACCACCAAAGTGGATAACCTCACATCTATCCACATTTAACTGCATCTGCCATGCATTTGCCCACTCACACAACCTGTCCAAGTCACCCTGCATACTCATAGCATCCTCCTTGCAGTTCACACTGTCACCCAGCTTTGTGTCATCTGCAAATTTGCTAATATTACTTTTAATCCCTTCATCCAAGTAATTAATGTACATTGTAAATAGCTGCGGTCCCAGCACCGAGCCTTGCAGTACCCCACTAGTCACTGCCTGCCATTCTGAAAGGGACCCGTTAATCCCTACTCTTTGTTTTCTGTCTGCCAACCAATTTTCTATCCATGTCAGCACCTTACCCCCAATACCATGTGCTCTAATCTTGCCCACTAATCTCCTATGTGGGACCTTATCAAAGGCTTTCTGAAAGTCCAGGTACACTACATCCACTGGCTCTCCCATGTCCATTTTCCTAGTTACATCCTCAAAAAATTCCAGAAGATTAGTCAATCATGATTTCCCCTTCGTAAATCCATGCTGACTCGGAAAGATCCTGTTACTGCTATCCAAATTCCGCAATTTCTTCTTTTATAAATGACTCCAGCATCTTCCCCACAACTGATGTCAGGCTAACTGGTCTATAATTTCCCGTTTTCTCGCTCCCTCCTTTCTTAAAAAGTGGGATTACATTAGCTACCCTCCAATCCACGGGAACTGATCCTGAATCTATGGAACATTGGAAAATGATTACCAATGCGTCCACGATTTCTAGAGTCACCTCCTTAAGTACCCTGGAATGCAGACCATCAGGCCCTGGGGATTTATCAGCCTTCAATCCCATCAGTCTACCCAACACCATTTCCTGCCTAATGTGAATTTCCTTCAGTTCCTCCGTTACCCTAGGACCTCTGTCCAATAGAACATCTGGGAGATTGTTTCTGCCTTCCTTAGCGAAGACAGATCCAAAGTACCTGTTCAACTCATCTGCCATTTCCTTGTTCCCCATAATAAATTCACCTGCTTCTGTCTTCAAGGGACCCACATTTGTCTTAACTATTTTTTACCTCTTCACATACCTAAAGAAGCTTTTACTATGCTCCCTCATATTATTGGCTAGCTTACCTTCGTACCTCATCTTTTTTCCCTGTATTGCCTTTTTAGTTATCTTCTGTTGCTCTTTAAGAGTCCCAATCCTTTGGCTTCCCGCTCATCTTTGTTATGTTAGAAGTATAACTATCCTTGACTTCCCTTGTCAGCCACCGTCACCTCTTCCTCCCCATAGAATCTTTCTTCCTCTTTGGAATGAACTGATCCTGCACCTTCTGTATTATTTATTCACAAAATGCTGGAGTAACTCAGCAGGTCAGGCAGCATCTCGGGAGAGAAGGAATGGGTTACTGACCTGACCTGACGAGTTACTCCAGCATTTTGTGAATAAATCGATTTGTACCAGCATCTGCAGTTATTTTCTTATCCTGTATTATTCCCAGAAATACCTGCCATTGTTGTTCCACTGTCTTCCCTGCCAGGGTCTCTTTCCAGTCAACTCTGGCCAGCTCCTCTCTCATGCCTCCATAGTGCCCCTTGCTCAACTGCAATACCGACACTTCCGATTTTCCCTTCTCCCTCTCAATTTGTAATTAAAACATCATATTATGATCACTAACCACCTAATGGCTCTTTTACCTTGAGTTCCCTTATCAAATCCGGTTCATTACACAACACTAAATCCAGAATTGCCTTATCTCTAAGAATCCATCTCAGAGGCACTCCACAAGCTCCCTTTCTTGGGGTCCATTACCAAACTGATTTCCCCAGTCTACCTGCATGTTGAAATCTCCCATAACCACTGTAGCATTACCTTTGTGACATGCCAATTTTAACTCGATTCAACTTACACCCTATGTCCTGGCTACTGTTTGGGGGCCTGTAGATAACTCCCTTTAGGGTCTTTTTACCCTTACAATTCCTCAGTTCTGTCCATACTGATTCTACATCTCCTGATTCTATGTCACCCCTTGCAAGGGACTGAATATCATCCCTTACCAACAGAGCGATCCCATCCCCTCTGCCCACCTGTCTGCCTTTTCTATAGGTCGTATACCCCTGAATATTCAGCTCCCAGCCCTGGTCCTCTTGCAGCCATGTCTCTGTAATTCCCACAACATCCTACTTGCCAATATCTAGCTGAGCCTCAAGCTCATCCACTTTATTTTTTATACTTCGCGCATTCAACACTTTAACATCTGTATTCATCTCTCTTCTCACACTGGTCACTATTGACCCTGACCTTACTCTCTTATCCTTCTTATCGAACTTCCCTTCCCATTAATTCGAGAGTCTTTTGCAACTTTTCCTATAATCACTTCCCCTTTAACTCCATCTTTATATTCCCAATTTGTCAACCCCTCCCTCCCACTATTTAGTTTAAACCCACACGTGTAGTAGCACTAGCAAACCTGCCTGCCAGAACGTTGGTCCCTCTCAGTTAAGGTGTAACCCGTCCCTTTTGTACAGGTCACCCCTACCCCAGAAGAGATCCCAATGGTCTATAAATCTAAATCCCTGCTCCCTGCACCAGTCTCTCAACCATAAATTCATATCCCCTATCTCCCTGTTCCTGCCCTCACCAGCATGAGGCACAGGAAGCAATCCAGAGATAACCACCCTAGAAATCCTGCTCTTCAGTCTTCTTCCTAACTCCGTAAACTCGCGTTGCAGAACCTCCTTCCTCTTCCTCCCGATGTCGTTTGTGCCCACGTGCACAACTACCTTTGGCTGTTCACCTTCCCTCTCGAGGATGTTCTGAAGGCGGTCCGTGACATCTTTAACCCTGGCACCAGGGAGGCAACAGACCACAACAACCTGACCGTGGGAGAAGACGGCAGGGGAAGGGAAAAGACATTGTGGTCTTCCATCACAGTGAGGAGAGGACTGTGATGGATGTTTCTTTTTTTTGTGTGTTGGTTGGGGTTGTGTAATTTGCCTATTTTAATGCTTTTATTGTGTAATTTGCCTATTTTAATGCTTTTATTGTTGGACTGTGGGTGACTGAATTTCGTCCCAAATTATCTTGAATCTTGACCATCCTCGGGTCACCCACCACAATGGCTCTGCCCGACGTCGGTCTCACCGTTGGTATTGGAGCCACCGACCTGTCCGCCGTTTGGACTGGAAGCATCTTCTGCCCCGACAGCTCCCGACAGGGCGTACCTGTTTTAATTTGGCACAGCCACCGGGATATCCTGCACTCCACTTGTTCTGCCCTTTCTCACAGTCAGACGCCTTTGCTCTTCCCGTATCCGTGGCGTGACAACCTCACTGTAGGTCCTGCCCAGGAAACTCTCACCTTCCTGGATGGCTCTGAGGTCAACCAACTGCTTCTCCAGTTGCCCAACACGTTCACTCGGGAGCTGCACCTGGACACAATTCCTGCAGGTGTAGTTCCCAGAGGCTCTTGCGGTGTCCCTGCCTTCCTACATTCTGCAGGAAACACACTGCACCAACATGCCTGCCATTTCTTCAGTGACACAAATCACAAGTCAAAGTTCAAACAAGCCTAGCCTCCTTGCCGAACTCTCGAGCCAAAGACTCACACTTTACCTCCCAAGTCACTTCACCTCCAAGGTGGCGCCCAACAAGGTCGCTCTGCTACAGCTGTACCATCTTTTATCTGCTACCTAATCAACTACTTTAGGGCTGATTAGTAAATTGATTAGTAAATTACCTGAACCTGGGTCTTGGCGCTCTTTTTAAACTCCCTCTACCTGTGAGTCACCCACTTTTGTCACAAACTTTACGGCCAATTAACTGTTTACTCTGTTTTTCAACTGCCTGCTTCTCTGTGCTCCACGCAAGTGTAATGAGCATATAAGGGCATAACGTACTGGGAGGAGCCGGAACTAGGTACTATCTGGGAATGCAGAGACGGGATGCGTCAGACACGGAGAAGCTATGGCGAGATACAGTTCTTACCACACCAATGACGAGAGAAAAGCTTGGTTAAATACAAATCAGTTTGTATCACTACTTTAATAAACAACTAATTAAACTGAAACATCGTGAAATATCTGTGTTCCTTCTCTCCTGAGATGCTGCCTGACCTGCTGATTTACTCCAGCATTTTGTGAAATAAATACCTTCGATTTGTACCAGCATCTACAGTTATTTTCTTACACTGAAATATCTGTGTTGTCAGTTTGGGTCAAGATCGATCACTCCAGCCTCCCTGAAATGGTGGTAAGCCTAGAGGACTTTATTGTAAGGACTGAAGTTGCCACCACACCACGGTTTCTATTTAATGTTTAGTTTAGTTCAGAGATACTGTGCAGAAACAGGACCTTTCAGCCCACCGGGTCCATGCCGACCAGCGACTACCCCACACACTAACACTATCCCATACCCACTAGGAACAATTTTTACATTTACCAAACCAATTAACCTACAAACCTGTACGTCTTTGGAGTGTGGGAGGAAACCGAAGATCTCGTAGAAAACCTACACAGGTCACGGGGAGAACGTGCAGATTCCGTACAGACAGCACCTATAGTCGGGATCGAACCCGCGTCTCCGGCGGTGCGTTCGCTGTAAGGCAGCAACTCTACCGTGCGAATGTGTATCACTTCCGCACCATTATAAAGTCGAAATATCGTGAGTTGAAGCATCGTAGGTTGAGGAGTCTCAGTATATATTAAAAAAAAGAAAAATGCAAACTGATCGTGCACAATTCGGGGGGTTGGAAGAGTTTTCTACTGTGTATTTCCCCTCTGTTGTTGGGGGGGAATGGCGGCGGCACTCGGCCCGTCGGGGCTAGGATGCGCGGGAGGAAGGCTGAGCTTGGATTGAGGCTTGGAAGGCTGAGCTTGCCTCCCCTGTCCTGACCCGCATCCAGTCCACCACGGGGGGGGGGGGGGGGAGGAGGTGAGGTAAAAACTCCACACAGGGCCCTTTGGCCCCTCTCATCTGTGTTACCTTGGGCTTTGTGCAACACAGAGATAAGGAAATATAATGTGTTACTCCAGCACTCTGTATTATCTGAATGGTGTCAGGTTAGGAAAAGGGGAAGTAGAACGAGACCTGGATGTCCTTGTGCATCAGACACTGAAAGTAAGCATGCAGGTAGAGCAGGCAGTGAAGAAAGCTCATGGCATGTTGGCTTTCATAATGAGAAGAGTTTAGTAGAGGAGCAAATAGATCCTTCTGCATTATACAGAGACCTGGTGAGACCGCACCTGGAGTATTGTGTGCAGTTTTGGTCTCCTAATTTGATGAAGGACATTATTGCTATTGAGTGAGTGCAGCGAAGGATCACCAAGTGAATTCCTGGGATTTTGGGACTGTCATATGATGTCGACTGGGCTTGTATTCACTGGAATTTAGAAGGGTGAGAGGGGACGTTATAGAAACATATAAAATTATTGAGGGATTCGACAGGGCAGATGCAGGTAAAATATTCCCGATGTTGGGGGAGTCCACAACCAGGTGTCACAGTTTAAGAATAAGGGGTCGGCCATTTAGGACTGAGATGAGGAAAAACGTCTTCACCCAGAGAGTTGTGAATCTGTGGAATTCTCTGCCACCGAAGGCAGTGGAGGCTGATTCACTGGATGTTTTCAAGAGAGAGTTAGATTTAGCTCTTGGTGCTAATGGAATCAAGGGATATGGGGAGAAAGCAGGAACGGGGTACTGATTGTGGATGATTGTGGATTTTTGTGCACAACCCGCAGGCATTGCCACTTTCATTTCACTGCACATCGTGTATGTGTATGTGACAAATAAATTTGACTTGACTTGACTTGATCATATTGAATGGCGGTGCTGGCTTGAAGGGCCGAATAGCTGACTCCTGCACCTGTTTTTTTGTGTTTCTATGTAAAAGCTTTTCACTCCACATCAATGTCTATACCTCTCTTTCACTTTCCTGCGACTCTCACCTGAGAGAGGGTCTTGACACGAAACGCCGCCCATTGCTTCTCTCCCGAGATGCTGCCTGTCCCTCTGCAGCTTCTGGGGGCCCGGGGGCGGGACGTGGCCCGTTTGACCAGCCACGCCCAGGCAACGGTTGCTAGGACGGTATGAGCTGCCCCGATTGGCGGAGGGCGTTGTCTGTCCGAGAGGCGGGGCTGCAGCTCGACCTATTATAAGACGAGCTCATCTGTGCGGTGGAGGAAGGGGGGGTGCGGGGACGCGGCTCTGATTGGCCGGACGTCCGGAGGGGGCGGTACCTGGTCCTTTGTGACGTCGAGGCCGTGGGGCGGGACTCGCTCCCATTGGCCGCTGGCGCTGCCCGTCAATGGGGTAGCGGAGCCTGGTAACCGGTCACGTGAGGCGGGCCGCGGTCAACGGGATTCGCCTTCCCCTCGCTCACCGCAGGTCACTCAGATACAGGAATACATACAGAGCTTTATTTGTCATTCGGTACCGAGGTACCGAACGAAATTATATTGCAGTCACACACAAAAAAAAAGAACACAAGACACATGACCCCAACACAAACATCCATCACAGTGACTCCAAACACCCCCTCACTGTGATGGAGGCAACAAAACTTCCACTCTCTTCCCCACGCCCACGGACAGACAGCTCGTCCCCGACCGACACGCACAGTCCCCGCAAGGGGATGGAAGTCCCCGCGGCCAAGCCGCACCGGGCGCTGAAAAGTCCCGCGGCCGAGCCGGGCGATTGAAGGCCCCGCGGCCGAGCCGCACCGGGTGCTGAAACGTCCCGTGACCGAGCCGGGCGATGTCAAGTCAAGACAAGTCAATTTTATTTGTATAGCACATTTAAAACCAACCCACGTTGACCAAAGTGCTGTACATCTGATTATGTACTAAAGAAAAAAATGAAACATACAGTAGCACACAAACATAACAGCACATACAAAACAGTTCACAGCGCCTCCTCAATGAGCCTCAAATGCTAGGGAGTAGAAATAGGTTTTGAGCCTGGACTTAAAGGAGTCGATGGAGGGGGGCAGTTCTGATGGGGAGAGGGATGCTGTTCCACAGTCTAGGAGCTGCAACCGCAGAAGCGCGGTCACCCCTGAGCTTAAGCCTAGACCGCGGGATAGTGAGTAGCCCCAAGTCAGCCGACCTAAGGGACCTGGAGTTAGAGAGGTAGGTTAGAAGATTTTTGATGTGGGGGGGGAATGTCCATTTAGGGCTTTATATGTGAATAGGAGGAGCTTGAAGTTGATTCTGTACCGTACAGGGAGCCAGTGGAGAGAGGCCAGAATCGGCATGATGTGGTCCCTTTTACGGGTACCCGTCAGGAGTCTCGCTCTGGCGTTTTGGACCAGTTGCAGGCGGGACAGGGATGATTGGCTGATCCCAGTGTATAGGGAGTTGCAGTAGTCTAGGCGGGAGGAAATGAAAGCGTGAATGATTTTTTCAGTGTCGTCGAATTGGAGGAAAGGTTTGATTTTAGCTATGGTACGAAGTTGGAAGAAGCTGGCTTTTACCACAGCGTTGACTTGCTTGTCAAATTTTAATGCAGAGTCAAATATCACGCCGAGGTTTTTGACATGCGGTTTGACTAGGCAGGATAGGCTTCCAAGACTGCCTGTTATCGATTTGATGGAGTCGGGAGGGCCGAATAGGATGATCTCAGACTTGCTCTCGTTTAATTGGAGGAAGTTCTGTGCCATCCAACATTTTATGTCCTCAAGGCAGTGTAAGAGGCTGTTTAAATTTGACTGGTTGTTGGGTTTCAGGGGGAGGTAAAGCTGAGTGTTATCGGCATAGCAGTGGAAAGAAATGCCGTGCCTTTGAATGATTTGGCCAAGGGGGAGCATGTATAGAGAGAAGAGAATGGGGCCTAGGATGGAGCCTTGTGGAACTCCGCAGGAGAGGCTAGCTGGAGAAGAGGAATAACTGCCTATGTTGATGGCGAAACTCCTATCTTTGAGGTAGGAAATGAACCAGCTCAGGGCAGTGCCATCAATGCCAACCGCGTACCGGAGACGGTCAATGAGGATGGTGTGGTCCACTGTATCGAACGCTGCGCTGAGGTCGAGAAGGAGCAGGATTGCACAGTCGCCGGTGTCGATGGCGAGAAGCAGGTCATTGTGTACCTTCAACAAGGCAGACTCTGTGCTGTGGTGGGCTCTGAAACCTGACTGGAAACTTTCCAGGATGCTATTTTGGTGTAGGTAGGGCACTAATTGGTTTAGAATTGCCTTTTATAGACAATAGACAATAGACAATAGGTGCAGGAGTAGGCCATTCAGCCCTTCGAGCCAGCACCGCCATTCAATGCGATCATGGCTGATCACTATCAATCAGTACCCCGTTCCTGCCTTCTCCCCATACCCCCTCACTCCGCTATCCTTAAGAGCTCTATCCAGCTCTCTCTTGAAAGCATCCAACGAACTGGCCTCCACTGCCTTCTGAGGCAGAGAATTCCACACCTTCACCACCCTCTGACTGAAAAAGTTCTTCCTCATCTCCGTTCTAAATGGCCTACCCCTTATTCTCAAACTGTGGCCCCTTGTTCTGGACTCCCCCAACATTGGGAACATGTTATCTGCCTCTAATGTGTCCAATCCCCTAATTATCTTATATGTTTCAATAAGATCCCCCAGTGTAAGGACTGAAGTTGCCACCACACCACGGTTTCTATTTAATGTTTAGTTTAGTTCAGAGATACTGTGCAGAAACAGGACCTTTCAGCCCACCGGGTCCATGCCGACCAGCGACTACCCCACACACTAACACTATCCCATACCCACTAGGAACAATTTTTACATTTACCAAACCAATTAACCTACAAACCTGTACGTCTTTGGAGTGTGGGAGGAAACCGAAGATCTCGTAGAAAACCTACACAGGTCACGGGGAGAACGTGCAGATTCCGTACAGACAGCACCTATAGTCGGGATCGAACCCGCGTCTCCGGCGGTGCGTTCGCTGTAAGGCAGCAACTCTACCGTGCGAATGTGTATCACTTCCGCACCATTATAAAGTCGAAATATCGTGAGTTGAAGCATCGTAGGTTGAGGAGTCTCAGTATATATTAAAAAAAAGAAAAATGCAAACTGATCGTGCACAATTCGGGGGGTTGGAAGAGTTTTCTACTGTGTATTTCCCCTCTGTTGTTGGGGGGGAATGGCGGCGGCACTCGGCCCGTCGGGGCTAGGATGCGCGGGAGGAAGGCTGAGCTTGGATTGAGGCTTGGAAGGCTGAGCTTGCCTCCCCTGTCCTGACCCGCATCCAGTCCACCACGGGGGGGGGGGGGGGAGGAGGTGAGGTAAAAACTCCACACAGGGCCCTTTGGCCCCTCTCATCTGTGTTACCTTGGGCTTTGTGCAACACAGAGATAAGGAAATATAATGTGTTACTCCAGCACTCTGTATTATCTGAATGGTGTCAGGTTAGGAAAAGGGGAAGTAGAACGAGACCTGGATGTCCTTGTGCATCAGACACTGAAAGTAAGCATGCAGGTAGAGCAGGCAGTGAAGAAAGCTCATGGCATGTTGGCTTTCATAATGAGAAGAGTTTAGTAGAGGAGCAAATAGATCCTTCTGCATTATACAGAGACCTGGTGAGACCGCACCTGGAGTATTGTGTGCAGTTTTGGTCTCCTAATTTGATGAAGGACATTATTGCTATTGAGTGAGTGCAGCGAAGGATCACCAAGTGAATTCCTGGGATTTTGGGACTGTCATATGATGTCGACTGGGCTTGTATTCACTGGAATTTAGAAGGGTGAGAGGGGACGTTATAGAAACATATAAAATTATTGAGGGATTCGACAGGGCAGATGCAGGTAAAATATTCCCGATGTTGGGGGAGTCCACAACCAGGTGTCACAGTTTAAGAATAAGGGGTCGGCCATTTAGGACTGAGATGAGGAAAAACGTCTTCACCCAGAGAGTTGTGAATCTGTGGAATTCTCTGCCACCGAAGGCAGTGGAGGCTGATTCACTGGATGTTTTCAAGAGAGAGTTAGATTTAGCTCTTGGTGCTAATGGAATCAAGGGATATGGGGAGAAAGCAGGAACGGGGTACTGATTGTGGATGATTGTGGATTTTTGTGCACAACCCGCAGGCATTGCCACTTTCATTTCACTGCACATCGTGTATGTGTATGTGACAAATAAATTTGACTTGACTTGACTTGATCATATTGAATGGCGGTGCTGGCTTGAAGGGCCGAATAGCTGACTCCTGCACCTGTTTTTTTGTGTTTCTATGTAAAAGCTTTTCACTCCACATCAATGTCTATACCTCTCTTTCACTTTCCTGCGACTCTCACCTGAGAGAGGGTCTTGACACGAAACGCCGCCCATTGCTTCTCTCCCGAGATGCTGCCTGTCCCTCTGCAGCTTCTGGGGGCCCGGGGGCGGGACGTGGCCCGTTTGACCAGCCACGCCCAGGCAACGGTTGCTAGGACGGTATGAGCTGCCCCGATTGGCGGAGGGCGTTGTCTGTCCGAGAGGCGGGGCTGCAGCTCGACCTATTATAAGACGAGCTCATCTGTGCGGTGGAGGAAGGGGGGGTGCGGGGACGCGGCTCTGATTGGCCGGACGTCCGGAGGGGGCGGTACCTGGTCCTTTGTGACGTCGAGGCCGTGGGGCGGGACTCGCTCCCATTGGCCGCTGGCGCTGCCCGTCAATGGGGTAGCGGAGCCTGGTAACCGGTCACGTGAGGCGGGCCGCGGTCAACGGGATTCGCCTTCCCCTCGCTCACCGCAGGTCACTCAGATACAGGAATACATACAGAGCTTTATTTGTCATTCGGTACCGAGGTACCGAACGAAATTATATTGCAGTCACACACAAAAAAAAAGAACACAAGACACATGACCCCAACACAAACATCCATCACAGTGACTCCAAACACCCCCTCACTGTGATGGAGGCAACAAAACTTCCACTCTCTTCCCCACGCCCACGGACAGACAGCTCGTCCCCGACCGACACGCACAGTCCCCGCAAGGGGATGGAAGTCCCCGCGGCCAAGCCGCACCGGGCGCTGAAAAGTCCCGCGGCCGAGCCGGGCGATTGAAGGCCCCGCGGCCGAGCCGCACCGGGTGCTGAAACGTCCCGTGACCGAGCCGGGCGATGTCAAGTCAAGTCAAGTCAATTTTATTTGTATAGCACATTTAAAACCAACCCACGTTGACCAAAGTGCTGTACATCTGATTATGTACTAAAGAAAAAAATGAAACATACAGTAGCACACAAACATAACAGCACATACAAAACAGTTCACAGCGCCTCCTCAATGAGCCTCAAATGCTAGGGAGTAGAAATAGGTTTTGAGCCTGGACTTAAAGGAGTCGATGGAGGGGGGCAGTTCTGATGGGGAGAGGGATGCTGTTCCACAGTCTAGGAGCTGCAACCGCAGAAGCGC
Organism: Rhinoraja longicauda; assembly: GCF_053455715.1. Classification (NCBI taxonomy): domain Eukaryota; kingdom Metazoa; phylum Chordata; class Chondrichthyes; order Rajiformes; family Arhynchobatidae; genus Rhinoraja; species Rhinoraja longicauda. The sequence continues at coordinate 615,385 of NC_135968.1, read as the reverse complement.
GGTCACCCCTGAGCTTAAGCCTAGACCGCGGGATAGTGAGTAGCCCCAAGTCAGCCGACCTAAGGGACCTGGAGTTAGAGAGGTAGGTTAGAAGATTTTTGATGTGGGGGGGGAATGTCCATTTAGGGCTTTATATGTGAATAGGAGGAGCTTGAAGTTGATTCTGTACCGTACAGGGAGCCAGTGGAGAGAGGCCAGAATCGGCATGATGTGGTCCCTTTTACGGGTACCCGTCAGGAGTCTCGCTCTGGCGTTTTGGACCAGTTGCAGGCGGGACAGGGATGATTGGCTGATCCCAGTGTATAGGGAGTTGCAGTAGTCTAGGCGGGAGGAAATGAAAGCGTGAATGATTTTTTCAGTGTCGTCGAATTGGAGGAAAGGTTTGATTTTAGCTATGGTACGAAGTTGGAAGAAGCTGGCTTTTACCACAGCGTTGACTTGCTTGTCAAATTTTAATGCAGAGTCAAATATCACGCCGAGGTTTTTGACATGCGGTTTGACTAGGCAGGATAGGCTTCCAAGACTGCCTGTTATCGATTTGATGGAGTCGGGAGGGCCGAATAGGATGATCTCAGACTTGCTCTCGTTTAATTGGAGGAAGTTCTGTGCCATCCAACATTTTATGTCCTCAAGGCAGTGTAAGAGGCTGTTTAAATTTGACTGGTTGTTGGGTTTCAGGGGGAGGTAAAGCTGAGTGTTATCGGCATAGCAGTGGAAAGAAATGCCGTGCCTTTGAATGATTTGGCCAAGGGGGAGCATGTATAGAGAGAAGAGAATGGGGCCTAGGATGGAGCCTTGTGGAACTCCGCAGGAGAGGCTAGCTGGAGAAGAGGAATAACTGCCTATGTTGATGGCGAAACTCCTATCTTTGAGGTAGGAAATGAACCAGCTCAGGGCAGTGCCATCAATGCCAACCGCGTACCGGAGACGGTCAATGAGGATGGTGTGGTCCACTGTATCGAACGCTGCGCTGAGGTCGAGAAGGAGCAGGATTGCACAGTCGCCGGTGTCGATGGCGAGAAGCAGGTCATTGTGTACCTTCAACAAGGCAGACTCTGTGCTGTGGTGGGCTCTGAAACCTGACTGGAAACTTTCCAGGATGCTATTTTGGTGTAGGTAGGGCACTAATTGGTTTAGAATTGCCTTTTATAGACAATAGACAATAGACAATAGGTGCAGGAGTAGGCCATTCAGCCCTTCGAGCCAGCACCGCCATTCAATGCGATCATGGCTGATCACTATCAATCAGTACCCCGTTCCTGCCTTCTCCCCATACCCCCTCACTCCGCTATCCTTAAGAGCTCTATCCAGCTCTCTCTTGAAAGCATCCAACGAACTGGCCTCCACTGCCTTCTGAGGCAGAGAATTCCACACCTTCACCACCCTCTGACTGAAAAAGTTCTTCCTCATCTCCGTTCTAAATGGCCTACCCCTTATTCTCAAACTGTGGCCCCTTGTTCTGGACTCCCCCAACATTGGGAACATGTTATCTGCCTCTAATGTGTCCAATCCCCTAATTATCTTATATGTTTCAATAAGATCCCCCCTCATCCTTCTAAATTCCAGTGTATACAAGCCCAATCGCTCCAGCCTTTCAACATACGACAGTCCCGCCATTCCGGGAATTAATCTAGTGAACCTACGCTGCACGCCCTCCATAGCAAGAATATCCTTCCTCAAATTTTCAAGGACTTTTGACAGGAATGGCAGTTTGGAAATGGGTCTGTAGTTGCTAGGCAAGGTGGGGTCTAGGTTAGGTTTTTTCAGTAGGGGCTGGACCACCGCGTGCTTGAAACAGGTTGGAACAGTGCCAGTGGCCAGAGAACTGTTGCTAATAGAGAGGATGCTGGGACCGGCTATTGCAATGACATCCTTCAGAAGGGCAGTGGGGGCAGGATCAAGGGGGCAGGTTGCAGGTTTCATAGCAGAGACAAGCTTTGCAAGGGAGGATAGAGTGACGGGTTGAAAACAGTCCAATTTAGATGAACAGACTAGTGAGACAGCTAGGTCACGGGTGGGAGGGGAAATGTTCATTCTAATGTTCTCAACTTTGCTGGTGAAAAATTTAGCGAATTCTTCGCACTTAGCAGGGGACCCAACTAAGCTGGTACTGGGGGCGGGACATATGACAGAGGTAATTGTGTTAAATAGGACCTTGGAGTTATGAGAGTTTTTGGAGATAAGGTCGGTGAAGTATTGTGCTCTAGCAGACTTTACTGCTTCCTGGTATTTGAGAAGATTGTTTCTCAGAATTTCGAAGGAAATTTGAAGCTTGTCACATTTCCACCTCCGTTCTGATTTTCTGCACTCCCTTCTTAGGGCTTTGGTGGTGTCATTGAGCCAAGGCCGACCTTTGGGCTTAGGCTTTTTCATTTTAAGGGGAGCGATAGAATCCAGGATGGAAGAGCAAGTGATATTAAATAAAGAGGTGAGATCCTCAGTGCTGAGATGGGGGGGAGAAGCCTCAATAGTGCAGATGTTGGGGGCAGCTGTGAGAGCCTCAGAGAATTTACTGGCAGTCAATGAATTTATGTCGCGGGAGTAACGAACAGGGAGATGAAATTTTGCGGGAGATAAAGGCAGAGATGCGTCAAAAATGATAGCGCTGTGGTCCGATAGACAGGCCTCAGTAGTTTCAATGTTGTAGATTGGGAATCCGGACGATAACACTAGGTCGAGAGTATGGCCTAACTCCTGCAGCTATTTTGGGGAACAGCTGTCGCCGCTATTGGCCCCGTGTCCTTTCCTCCACCCCCTCCCCCATTACCGAGGGCGATCCTGCGGCCGGCGACCTGAGCAGAGGGATGTGAGTGAGTGAATGAGGGAAGGAGGCCTCTGTTCCTCTGACTGCAGCGCCTCCTGCCAGTGGGAGGACGCTGTGCAGCGCCTCTGGTCCTCCGGCTGTAGCGCCCCCTGGAGGCGGGATGGTTGAGTTTAGTTTGCCACAATCTGCCACAGGCAATGATGATCCAATTCTATATTGCAAGAAAATAACTGTAGATGCTGGTACAAATCGAAGGAATTTATTCACAAAATGCTGGAATAACTCAGCAGGTCAGGCAGCATCTCAGGAGAGAAGGAATGGGTGACGTTTCTGGTCGAGACCCTTCTTCAGACTGATGATTCTATATTGCCATTGTTGAATCCGTCTTCACCTTCTCCATCGTGGTCTGGTTTGGCTCAGCCACCAAGCACGACATCCAGAGGCTGCAACGAATCGGTCGATCAGCTGAGATGGTTGTTGGCTGCAACCTTCCCCCATCGACGAACTACACTGCAAGGGCTAGGAAGTGAGCGGGCAAGATCATCTCTGACCCCTCTCACCACAAACTCTTTGAAGCACTTTGCTCTGGAAGGTGACTCTGAACTGTCAAAGCAGCCACAGCGAGACATAAAAACAGCTATTTTTCTGCGAGTAGTAGCTCTACTCAATAACCAAAAGTCTGTAGTCTCTTTCGCTCTGGTTTAAACCCTAATGTTGTATTCTTAATGTTTTATGCTGTATTCTCAATTGTTTAAAGTATGTTCGTGTTGTTACTTGCGAGCGGAGCACCAAGGCAGATTCCTTGTCTGTGTACATACTTGACCAATAAACTTATTCATTCATTCATTCAATTAAACCAAATAAAATACAACAGCACCCAAACGATATTCCCAACTGCAGGAACTATCTTTGAAGTAGTGGGGAGGTGTCCGACTGCCCTATGGCTACAGATATGCATGGAGGCGAGAATCATTCTACATCATTTCTGGAGATGGCTGGCATTTTCTTTCATTGTTGTTAGCACAACATGAATCCTGAAGAATTCCGAAGAACACAGCGAGTTCAGGAGAAACTTGCTTTATTTGTTACGTAAGGCACAAATGTGTCAAGACTTTCTTTAAAACAAAATCTTTAAAATGCCCTTAAGTTTTGGGGCCAGTCGCAGCCAGCTAGTACTGTGAGCAGTCGGCTGTGGGCAGCTTGGCCCAGTTTTTGCATTTTCGCTTGGGTACAGTATGAATGAGATGATGCCGGTACTGTTGGTTGTCTGCTCCTCAACAGGGCCAAGGAGAGCAGATATTAGGAACACTTCTCCATCCGTTTCCCACCATGGATGGCTGACCGACTGAGTTCTACTGGCACTTTGGAGGGGAATGGACAGGTGACGTATCGGGTCTGGACCCTTCTTTGGACTGATGGAGTCGGGGGAGAAAGCTGGAACAAAGAGATGGAGTTGGGACAGACTCCAGGACGTGATTAATTTGGAGAATTCAATGTTCATGTCATTGGGCTGCGAGTTGTGAGGTGCTGTTCCTCCAGTTTGCGTGTCACCTCAGTCTGGCAATGGAGGAGGCCCAGGACATAGAAACATAGAAAATAGGTGCAGGAGTAGGCCAATCGGCCCTTCGAGCCTGCACCGCAATTCAATATGATCATGGGTAATCATCCAGCTCAGTAACCTGTACCTGCCTTCTCTCCATACCCCCTGATCCCTTTAGCCACAAGGGCCACATCTAACTGCCTCTTAAATATAGCCAATGAACTGGCCTCAACTACCTTCTGTGGCAGAGAATTCCACAGACTCACCACTCTCTGTGTGAAGAAATGTTTTCTCATCTCGGTCCTAAAAGACTTCCCCCTTATCCTTAAGCTGTGACCCCTGGTTCTGGACTCCCCCAACATCGGGAACAATCTTCCCGCATCTAGCCTCTCCAACCCCGTAAGAATTTTATATGTTTCTATAAGATCCCCCCTCAGTCTTCTAAATTCCAGCGAGTACAAGCCTAGTCTATCCAGTCTTTCTTCATATGAAAGTCCCGCCATCCCAGGGATCAATCTGGTGAACCTTCTCTGTACTCCCTCTCAGGCAAGAACGTCTTTCCTCAGATTAGGAGACCAAAACTGCACACAATACTCCAGGTGCGGTCTCACCCTGTACAACTGCGGTAGAACCTCCCTGCTCCTAAACTCAAATCCTCTTGCTATGAATGCCAACATACCATTCGCTTTCTTCACTGCCTGCTGCACCTGTACGCTTGCTTTCAATGACTGGTGCACCATGACACCCAGGTCACGTTGCATCTCCCCTTCTCCTAATCGGTCACCATTCAGGTAATACTCTGCTTTCCTGTTCTTGCCACCAAAGTGGATAACCTCACATTTATCCACATTATATTGCATCTGCCATGCATTTGCCCACTCGCCTAATCTATCCAAGTCACTCTGCAGCCTCCTAGCATCCTCCTCGCAGCTAACACTGCCACCCAGCTTCGTGTCATCCGCAAACTTAGAGATGTTGCATTCAATTCCCTCGTCCAAATCATTAATATACACTGTAAATAACTGGGGTCCCAGCACTTAAGCTGTGACCCCTGGTTCTGGACTTCCCCAACATCGGGAACAATCTTCCCGCATCTAGCCTCTCCAACCCCTTAAGAATTTTATATGTTTCAATAAGATCCCCCCTCAGTCTTCTAAATTCTAGACTATCCAGTCTTTCTTCATATGAAAGTCCTGCCATCCCAGGACAGAAAGATCAGTGTGGGAGTGGGAAGGGGAGTTAAAATGGTTGGCAACTGGGAGATCCAGCAGGTGTCGGGTGAAATGCAAGCCTATTCTAGGTACAGGCAGCAGGTTTAGGCAGAAGCCAAAGCTTATTATGCCTACCCTATATCACTTAACAAAATATAATTTTTTTTAAAAAACATCATAGGTTAGAGGCAGATAAACAAATTATGGAAACACAAATATAGTCGAGAACCATCATTTCTATCATGTCAGTCATTTCTCAGTGCCGATCACATATTTTGTATCTTTCAAACATAATATTTCTGAAAATTTTCTTGAATTTACACCTATTACTACATTCTTTTAATTCATTGTTGCAACTATTCCATAAATGGACCCCTTTAACAGTCACACTTCTATTTGCATAATAGACTTGTATATCAGTTAGCTGTTGCAAATACTGCTTAAGTTTTACCTCTAATTGTTCCGAACTTGGTCCGTTGTAGGGATCTCTCCATTTGGGCACTGGCATGGGTCTGCCAGTGAGCATCTCATGTGGTGTCAAGTGAGTTATTCGATTAGTTTGTATGCAACAGCTCATCAACGCCAGTGGCAGGGCATCAATCCAGTTTAATTTTGTGGTTGCACAAATCTTATTCAGCTTAGCCTTCAACGTTCCATTAATTCTTTCCACCATGCCATGAGACTGAGGGTGGTATACGCCCCAGGGCCTGCATCACCAACTTGACTACTTTCTGGATAAAGGCTGCTCCATTGTCAGAGCTAATTTCTGTAGGTATTCCAAACCGTAGGATTACTTCATTCGTCAGAAACTTTACTACAGTCCCTGCATCTAAATCCTTGGGAAGGTACTGCCTCCACCCATCTGCTAAATCTATCAATTACTACCCGCATGTACCTTTTCCCTCTTACCGTCTTTATCATGTCCACATTGTCGATCACCAAGTGCCTAAATGGTCCCTTGGGCACAAGTATGTGACCTATAGGTGTTGTTATTCCCTTTTTGACATTGTTTTGAGCACATATCTCACATTGTGACAAAATGTGATCTACCGAAGCCTGTAGATACGGTGTGTAAGAAAATAACTGCAGATGCTGGTACAAATCAACGGTATTTATTTCACAAAATGCTGGAGTAACTCAGCAGGTCAGGCAGCATCTCAGGAGAGAAGGAATGGGTGACGTTTCGGGTCGAGACCCTTCTTCAGACTCACTGTAGATAGGGTAACCTTTTTTTACCCTTATAACCTCCCCTTGCGCAATAGTGTAATCCATGCGCTTCTGAGATGAGAATGGTCAGCAAAGGTGTGGATGCTACCAACAAACCTTCAGTTGTCCACAGGCCCTCCAAGTTTTGCTTAGCTCCCCTCTGCCTCCACATTGTTTGCTCAGCTAAGGTTGCCTTACCTTGCATCTCGATGATATCTTCCTTTGTGGGTTCTAAATCCAGGCTTACCTAAGGTACAATGACGTCTGCTTCATCCGCGGCATGATTTCCCTTGGTTATCATTGTCATTTCCCTTCTTATGTGCCTGGCATTTAACGATAGCTAGTGCCCAAGGCTTCGTCAATGCCCTTATCAGGCCTGAGATTTGCTGATAATGTTGTATTGGGTCCCCATTGCTTTTCCTTGAAACCCCTTTGTTTCCAGATTGCCTCAAACAAATGACAGACCCCATGTGCATATGCTGAATCTGTGTAAATATCAACTTTCTGACCTTCCATCATTTCACATGCTGCTGTTAAAGCCTTAATTTCTGCCAACTGGGCTGATCATGGTTGCAGACAAGCCTCCAATTTGATTGTTTGAAAACCTGATTGGTCCTGTTCCACCACTGCAAACCCTGCATGATTGCCATTGTGATCTCTATAACAAGAACCATCCACAAACAAAACTTGTTTGACCTCGTCGTTCAATGGTTCTGACTGTAAATCCGCTCTTAACTTAGAAAATACCATAGTTTCTCCTACACAGTCATGGGGCTCTCCCTCATGATCAAGCGGGACATAATCAGCTATGTTACTTGTGGTACATCTTTGGATAGTAATATCTGAAAATGTTAACATCTGAAACGCGGCGATCCTGGCCGGCGTCAACACAAATGTTCCCTTTTCCAATAGTTCTACTACTTTGTGGTGTGTGTATATGATCACGGGATAAGCCATGATCACAGATGATGCTTTTTCATATGCATAGTGTAACGCGGCCAGTCCTTAATAGCAGGGCGGGTATCCCTGAGCCACCTCATCCAATTTTGTACTGTAATATGCTATAGGCCGCTTTGCATTACAAATGCCCGTTTCCTGTGTCGGTACTGCTGCAGCGTAGCCCTCCTGCCTGTTGGAAACATACAGGTGAAAGGCCTTCTCATAGTTTGGCAGGGCTAGTGCTGGAGCTGACTGTAATTCCTGCTTAATGGTGTTATACGCTGCTTCCGCCTCATCATTCCATTGCAGAACATTTCTTAGGCTTGTGTGCCCTGCCTCCTTCATTATTTTCCTTAATGGCATCACAATTTCAGCATACTCTCCAATCCAATCTGAACTGTATCCTGGCCATTCCCAAAAATGTCATCACCTGTCTTACTGTTTGAGGTTTGGGAGCTTTGATTATTGCCTCAATTTGATCCGGTGCTATAGGCTTTACTCCTTTGGAGATTGATCGTCCTAAATATTCCACCTGTTGCTCACAGAACTGCAACTTCTTCCTGGACACACTATGGCCTCCGCACGCCAGCCTTTCCAAGAGTGTCAGGGTGTCTCGCTCACATTACTCCTTACTTTTGGGAAAAAACCAACAAATCATCCACTTATTGTATTAATGTACTTTCTAAGGGTATGCCTTCCAAATCTGCCTTTAATACTGGGTTGAAGACATGGGGCAAGTGCTTGAATCCCTGCAGATCCTAGTATAAGTGTATTGAATACCCCTATAGATAAAAGCAAACAAATACTGACGGGCGGACGGGCGGCACGGTGGCGCAGCGGTAGAGTTGCTGCTTTACAGCGAATGCAGCACCGGAGACTCAGGTTCGATCCTGACTACGGGCGCTGCACTGTAAGGAGTTTGTACGTTCTCCCCGTGACCTGCGTGGGTTTTCTCCGAGATCTTCGGTTTCCTCCCACACTCCAAAGACGTACAGGTATGTAGGTTAATTGGCTGGGTAAATGTTAAAAAAAAATTGTCCCTAGTGGGTGTAGGATAGTGTTAATGTACGGGGATCGCTGGGCGGCACGGACTTGGTGGGCCGAAAAGGCCTGTTTCCGGCTGTATATATATGATGATGATGATGATGATCTGCTAAGGGCACATTGAAAAAGGCCGAACAAAGATCTATAACTGAGAAGCAATTTGCCTCTGGTGGAACATTAGGCAGCAGTGAGTGTGGATTGGGGCCCAGCGCTGGCCATATCTCTCACCACCTCCTTGACCGCTCACAGATCATGTACTAGTCTCCACCTGGACTTGTCCGCTTTCAAAACCGGTAGCAGCAGGGTGTTGCAGGGGTTACTTGTTTTAACAAGGACTCCCACCTCCAGCAGGCCCTGTATAGTTGGTGCTATACGTTCCTCTGCCTCTGGTTTCAGGAGGTACTAGAAACATAGAAAATAGGTGCAGGAGTAGGCCAATCGGCCCTTCGAGCCTGCACCGCAATTCAATATGATCATGGGTAATCATCCAGCTCAGTAACCTGTACCTGCCTTCTCTCCATACCCCCTGATCCCTTTAGCCACAAGGGCCACATCTAACTGCCTCTTAAATATAGCCAATGAACTGGCCTCAACTACCTTCTGTGGCAGAGAATTCCACAGACTCACCACTCTCTGTGTGAAGAAATTTTTTCTCATCTCGGTCCTAAAAGACTTCCCCCTTATCCTTAAGCTGTGACCCCTGGTTCTGGACTCCCCCAACATTGGGAACAATCTTCCCGCATCTAGCCTCTCCAACCCCTTAAGAATTTTATATGTTTCTATAAGATCCCCCCTCAGTCTTCTAAATTCCAGCATACAAGCCTAGTCTATCCAGTCTTTCTTCATATGAAAGTCCCGCCATCCCAGGGATCAATCTGGTGAACCTTCTCTGTACTCTCTCTAAGGCAAGAACGTCTTTCCTCAGATTAGGAGACCAAAACTGCACACAATACTCCAGGTGCGGTCTCACCAATGCCCTGTACAACTGCAGAACCTCCCTGCTCCTAAACTCAAATCCTCTTGCTATGAATGCCAACATACCATTCGCTTTCTTCACTGCCTGCTGCACCTGTATGCTTGCTTTCAATGACTGGTGCACCATGACACCCAGGTCACGTTGCATCTCCCCTTCTCCTAATCGGTCACCATTCAGGTAATACTTTGCTTTCCTGTTCTTGCCGCCAAAGTGGATAACGTCACATTTATCCACATTATATTGCATCTGCCATACATTTGCCCACTCGCCTAATCTATCCAAGTCAAGTCAACTTTACTGCGGTCTCCTTGGCGGAATCGCTCCCTGCTTCAGTCCTATTTCTACCGGATTTGCGGACTTTACCTTTCCAACATCTGTGTCATGTCGCGACCACAGACTAGGTGGCAACCTATTTAACCCTTCCTCCTTTGTCCGACCTTATCCTTTCTTCAAGTCAAGTCAAGTCAACTTTATTTGTCACATACATATACAAGATGTGCAGTGAAATGAAAGTGGCAACGCCTGCGGATTGTGCTAAAACTACAAAACAGAATAGAAAAGAGAAATTTTAACACAAAAAATAAATTAATACAGTAAATTAAATTAGTCCCTGGTGATATGAGAGTTAACAGTCCTGATGGCCTGTGGGAAGAAACTCCGTCTCATCCTCTCTGTTTTCACAGCGTGACAGCGGAGGTGTTTGCCTGACTGTAGCAGCTGGAACAATCCGTTGCTGGGGTGGTAGGGGTCCCCCATAATGTTGCTGGCTCTGGATCTGCACCTCTTGATGTATAGGTCCTGCAGGGGGGCGAGTGTAGTTCCCATAGTGCGTTCAGCCGAACGCACTACTCTCCGCAGAGCCTTCCTGTCCTGGGCAGAGCTATTCCCAAACTAGATTGTGATGTTTCTGGACAAGATGCTTTCTACAGCCCCAGAGTAGATAACAAAGGGGATCTTGCTGGGGGTTAATTTTGACCTCTTTTGTTGATCCCACCTTATCTATATTCACTAATATCTTGATGTGATTATTGTTTTCAGATTTCCATAGATTTTTTTTTTAGATTTAGAGATACAGCACAGAAACAGGCCCTTCGGCCCACCGGGTCTGCGCCGCCCAGCGATCCCTGCACACTAACACTATCCTACACCGACTATTCTTTTTACATTTGCCCAGCCAATTAACCTACATACCTGTACGTCTTTGGAGTGTGGGAGGAAACCGAAGGGGAAAACCCACGCAGGTCACGGGGAAAACCCACGCAGGTCACGGGGAGAACGTACAAACTCTGTACAGACGGCGCCCGTAGTCAGGATCGAACCCGAGTCTCCGGCGCTGCATTCGCTGCAAGGCAGCAACTCTACCGCTGCGCCACCGTGCCGAAATTACTTTTGGTGTAATCATTTCCCAGTTAGTGACAGTGTCTGCTTGTTTCACCAGGAGCCCCCAAGTCTTTAGACTGGTGTCCCTCGTTCACAAGCAATGTCACATGAGGTGCAGCTCCTGGCACCCTGTACCACTTCTCCAAAAAGGCATTCCATTTAATCTGCAAGGCTGCCCCTTGTTTTCCAATTATTATTGCTTCTGCCTTCAGGTGGTGCTGGCCACGTGTCCCAGCACGCCTGTCTCTCCTGTGCTGCATCCTGACTTTCGTCAAATGGCTGCTTCGGGCAATATGGCCAGCACGCCCCCTTCCCACTTTTTCCACGTTTCCCAAATTTGATCCTCTATATCTCCTATCAAAAAGACGTTGGTTTTTCTAACTTCCTGTTCTACCAATTGGGCATTTGTCCTTTCCACACTCAAACCATTTCTGGTACAGTCCAGTTATAATTCCAGTTTCAACAGGGCATTTCTGCCTAGCAGATTAATAATAATAATACATTTCATTTGTATAGCGCATTTCTGGAAACTCAAAGACGCTTTACAGAGTAAGTAAAACATAAAAATAAATAAATAAACGAACAAAAAAGGAAGGATAAGGAGAAGCAACGGTCAGTGGTTGAAGGCAGTGTTGAACAGGTGAGTCTTAAGTGATGTTTTGAATGTGGTGAGTGAGGAGGAGTCTCTGATGGTTTGAGGTAGTGAGTTCCAGAGGGTGGGAGCAGCGATGGAGAAAGCCCTGTCCCCCCAGGATCTGAATTTGATCCGGATGGGGGGGGACAGGAGGTTAGCAGCAGCAGAGCGGAGGGTGCGGGTGGGAGTGTGTCTGTGGAGGAGGTCAGTCAGGTAGGATGGGGCCAGGTTATGGAGGGCTTTGTAGGTCATGAGGAGGATTTTGTACTGGATTCTCTAGGGGATGGGGAGCCAATGGAGCTTGTAAAGGACGGGGGTGATGTGGTCACGGGTCGAGGAGTGGGTGAGTAGACGGGCAGCGGAGTTCTGGATGTATTGGAGTTTATTAATGAATTTTGAGGGTGAACCATAGAGGAGGCTGTTACGGTAGTCCAGACGGGAGGTGATGAAGCCGTGGATGAGGGTTTCTGCAACTGTGGAGAGGGATGGACGGAGACGGGCGATGTTTTTGAGGTGGAAGAAGGCTGTCTTGGTGATGTGTTTAGTGTGTTTGTCGAAGGAGAGGGTTTGATCAAAGATGATGCCAAGATTCCGGATGTGAGGGGAGGTGGATACTGAGAAACCGTCGATGAAGTTGTGGGTGGATTTGGTGAGTGTTTTTGGTCCAATGATGATGATTTTGGATTTGTCACAGTTTAGTTTGAGGAAATTGGTTTGAAGCCAAGATTTTATTTCAGTGATGCAGTTTGTCAGGATAGAGTGTGTAGCGGTGGAGATTGACTTGGTGGAGATGAGGAGCTGGATATCATCGGCGAAGCAGTGGAATTGGAGACCATGACGGCGGATTAAGTGACCAAGGGGGAACAGGTACAGGATGAAGAGGAGGGGGCTGAGAACTGAACCTTGGGGGACACCTTGGGGGAGGGGAGCGGTGGGTGATTTGCAGTTATTAATGGAGATGAACTGGTGCCTGTCGGAGAGGTATGATTTGATCCAAGAGAGGGCAGTGCCGGTGATGTTAAAGGTGGTTTCAAGTCGGGTGAGGAGGATGGAGTGATTGATGGTGTCAAAGGCGGCGCTGAGGTCGAGGAGGATGAGAATGTTGAGGTTACCGGCGTCAGAGGAGAGGAGAAGGTCGTTGGTGATTTTGAGGAGTGCAGTTTCAGTACTGTGGTTGGAACGGAATCCGGATTGGAATGTTTCATACAGGTTATTGGCAGAGAGGTGATGTTTGAGTTGAGAGTCTACAGCGCGTTCCAAAACTTTGGACAGAAAGGGTAGGTTGGAGATTGGTCTGAAGTTGTTTGGGGTGTCAGGGTTGTCCAGGTTTTTTCAGAATAGGGGTGACAGCAGCGATTTTGAGGGATGGTGGGACGATGCCAGTAGACAGGGAGGAGTTTATTGTTGCAGTGATAAGTGGAGAGCAGGAAGGCAGGCCTTGACAAAGCTGGAGGGGATGGGGTCCAGAGAGCAGGTGGCAGTTTTCATTCCTGTGAGGCTGGTCACGTGTGGCTGGGCTGGTCACGTGTGGCTGGGCCTAACGGCTGCGGCTCACTGGCAGTCTGCTTGTCTTTTTTCCTTTTTTTTTGTTTGTGTGTCGGTGTTGGGATGGTTTTTGTTTCTGTTTTTGGCTGTGTATGTGTGCGGGGGTGGGGTGGGGTGGGGGGTGGGGGAAACCTTTCTTTTTTTAGGTCTCTTCCCCGGGGCGCGGCTCGGCCGAGGGGCCTTCCATCGCCCGCGGGGCCTTCCATTGCCCGGCGCGGCTCTGCCGCTGGACTTAACATCGCCGGCGCGGCTCGGCCGCGGGACCTAACAGTGCCCGGCGCGGCTCGGCTGCGGGACTTAACAGTGCCTGGTACGGCACGGCCGCGGGGCCTTCCATCGCCCGGTACGGCCGCGGCACTTTTTCAGCGCTCGGTGCGGCTCGGACGCGGGGCCTTCCATCGTCCGACGCGGCTCGGCCGCGGAACGGTTTAGCGCCCGGCGCGGCCTTCCATCGCTCGGTGCGGCTCGGCCGCAGAACGGTTCAGCGCTCGGTGCGGCTCAGCCGCGGGGCCTTCCATCGCCCGCGGGGCCTTCCATCGCCCGTCGCGCGGCTCGGCCGCTGGATTTAACATCGCCGGCGCGGCTCGGCCGCGGGACGTTTCAGTGCCCGGTGCGGCTCGGCCGCGGGGGCTTCCATCCCTTTGCGGGGGCTGTGCGTGTCGGTCGCCTCGGTTGGGGTCGAGCTGCCTGTCCGTGGGCGTGGGGGGGAAAGAGAGTGGAAGTTTTGTTGCCTTCCATCACAGTGAGGGGGTGTTTAGAGTCACTGTGATGGATGTTTGTGTTGGGGTCGTGTGTCCTGTGTTCTTTCCTTTTTTGTTCTGTTCTGTGACTGCTGTAATTTCGTTCGGTATCTGTACCGAATGACAATTGAGTTCAGAGAGGTTGGTAGGGGAGAACTGAGACAGGGGTTGGCAGGATAAGGGGCGGCAGGTGGTTTGAGGGGGAGCAGGTGCGGTGGTGGTTAAGCTGCTGTAGATGTTGTCTATTTTGCTTTGGAAGAATGAGAGGAAAGAGGTGCAGTTGTCGACTGTGAATGACTAGGAGGTGGTGTCCAGGGGGCTGAGGAGTTTGTTTATTGTAGAGAAGAGTGCTTTTGTGTTTCCGGAGCCAGAGTGAATTATTTGAGAGTAGTAGGTGGAGTGGGCGCGGGAGAGTGCTGCAGGTGGTCTTTGCAGGCTTGGGAGTGAATTGTGAGACCTGTTTTGTTGCGGAGTCTTTCAAGTTGGCGGGCACGGGTTTTCATCAGGCGGAGTTCGGGGGTAAACCAGGGAGCAGAGTGGGTGAAGGAAACTGTTTTGGTTTTTATAGGTGCAAGCTGGTGGAGGCAGGAGGAGAGAGTGTGGTTGTAGTAGTCAGTGAGGGTAGAGGGGCTGTGGAGGTCAACAAAGGGAGAGGTGGACATTTTTTCGGAGATGGAGGATGAGAGCGACGTAGGTGAAAGAGTTTAGCTTACGGAAGTTGATTATGCGTTTTTGCCTTGGTGCTGGAGTGGGAATGTTGACGGTCATGGTGATGGCTAAGTGGTCGGAGAGGGTGAGGTCGGAGCCAGAGAGGTGATGTAGATTTAGTCCAGTAGTCCATTATTGGCATGGGATATTCCAGCCCCTATCTGGATCTGCCATAGGATTCACTGTGTGTCGGTGCATTACTTATTTCAGTTGTCTCAACCAGGTCTGTTGTTACTGCCAACATTTTCTTTCCTTTTTTCCCTTTTTTCAGAGTTCTTTTTAATGTCCTCTTTGGATACAGGGAACTTTCTACTTAGTAATTCAATTAGTTACCTTGTTCATTGTATTTATTATGTTCAATGCACCTTGTCAATGAGTCCAGTCGCAGTCCTTATTCTTACTCCGTCTCGTTTCTATAGTCACTATACTACCTCTTACATTACTTTTATTGTTTTCCCCAATTCTACTTTGTCCCTTACAATTTGCAATTTTTATGTTATCTAAGTACCATTAGCAAATTTGCAGATGATACTAAGTTGGGGGGTAGTGTGAATTGTGAGGAAGATGCAATAAGGCTGCAGGGTGACCTGGACAGGTTGTGTGAGTGGGCGGATACATGGCAGATGCAGTTTAATGTAGATAAGTGTGAGGTTATTCACTTTGGAAGTAAGAATAGAAAGGCAGATTATTATCTGAAT